>NC_056729.1:511959032-512121532 GCF_019279795.1 Protopterus annectens
GTGAGAAAAGCTTGAAGGAAGTCCAGGAAGGATACTGAAATTCAGAGTGAAGACAGTACATCTATTTCAGTCTCAGGTAATCAGGTTCAACTGGTTCATCAAAGTTTAATGAAGAGACTCAACCAGCAAATAAATGAGCGTTTAAAGAGTTTTCTTGATGCACTTAATAATGAGGGAAGGTCAAGGTAGAGGGTTGCTTTCCTGGTTAAGGTATGATCAGCTATTTAGAAAGCTGAAAGTAGTAAATAAGGCCCTCAGTTTGAAGAAAGGCACTCCAACATCTGGCTAGGTATTATGATAGAAATGCCAAGAACATCTTTCTACACTGGTGAAGATTTTATACGTCAAAACATGAAGGTGTGTTGGGCTTTTAACATCATCAATTGCACCTGGACTTCTTGCAGGTTTATGCACATTTGTTCCCATTGCAAGGGCAGGCACCCAGCTGTTAAGTGCTGGTTTAAGGGTGTAGGGAAATCTAGTATTAGTGCTTCTTCATTGGATGGAAGGAATTTGGGGAAATCAGATTCTGTGTCAAAATGAGGTAGGCCTCTTTTTTTTTGTGGAGCCAAGATAGGTAATGTCATTTGGAGTTTCCAGTAGGCTTCTTTATCACTGTCCCATTAGATTTGATGTCCTTTCTGAATTGTTAAAATATCATCCAGATCAACAGACTGAGATAGAGTTAGTTCAATAGTTCAGTTTAGTTTTTCCAATGAAATCCTTGGCCTTTCCCGTTAAATGCTAGGCCTTCCTAAAATATCCACATGTAGAAATGTGAGTTTGGTAAGAGGCAAAGAGGCCATTCTAAAGTTTGTTCTACAAAGAGGTGAATAAAGGAAGAATTGCAGGCCTATGTCTCCCCACCCCCTTTTATGCCCTTTATAATATCCCTGTTAGGCATGGTAGTTAAAAGAAGAAAAGTGAGTTCTGCTTAATTCACCATTATTCTTACCAGAAGGGTCATCAGTCAATGATGGTATCAGTAGGAGGAATTCTACATTTCAATACTCATCTCTGGATAATGTTATACTTATTATTCACCAGTTTATAAGATCCTGGCTAACTAAGTCAGATGTGGAACCATCTTTCAGGGTTATCCCAATTTCCTGCAAGACCAGTCCCTTCTGTGAATGCAGTTTGAGGATTTGCACTTTTGACATGGCCATGCCAAAGGTTGTGCAGTACCTTGCACTGCATTCAAGAAATGTAATACAGCCCTGCACTGGTGCTAAGAGCAGAACTCTCTTCATCAACATGCAGTCCACTGTCTGGACAATTTCCTGATCATAGGTGAGGGTGGACAGGGTGCTAGGACTAGTCTTACTTCATTTCAGGATCTTTATCAGCAGTTGGGGATTGTTCGGCATAACAGAAGATTAAAACTTTGTTGAAGAATATCACATTTTAAGTACTGAAATTGGTTTTGTTTAGCAACACTTAGATAGCCGCAAGATAAGCTGGAAGTTTTGACTTGTCAAATTCAATTATTTCTATCAGCAAAAAGTCAAGGTTAGCCAAGTTATGGAACTGGGCAGCCTTCTGAAATTTGTTCGTAGGGTAGTGGCCCTGGGTAGAACTTCTGTGAGATCATTAAAGAATTTCCTTTTGGGTGGCTGTAAGAAGCATCACAGGGTCAGGTCAGTGTAACAAGAAGATTAAAATCAGACCTTCCCTTATGGTTATCATTTGGAGCCACCTTTAACAGCAAGTCATTCTGGCAGGAGAACTGGGTGACAGATGATGCATTGCAATTGTTTACGGATGTTGTAGGGAGTTTGGAGATGGGACCGTATTTTAGTGGGCAATAGTTTCCTGCTCTTTGGCCCCCATCTTGGTCTCAAGAAAAGAAAAAGAACATCATTTTTATAGAGCTAATACCCATTTAGGTTGCCATGGTAGTTTGGCAAAGTGATCTGCAGAAAAAGAAGGTGATTTTCTGGACTGTTAATATGGCAATGATGCCAATTCTGAACAAAAAAAATCATCTTAATCAATCTGGGTACAGCCATGTCTGAGAAAGCCTGTGTTACATAGCTTACATATTAACTTATCATTCACTGTTGAACACATCTCAGAAATTTGCAATATACTGGTTAATAATCTTTCTTGCATGCAGGTCAGAAAACATTAGCAGTTGGCCCTGGAACCAATAGCTTTGCCCACAAGGATACCAGATGATTTGTGGATGACTGGAGAAGGATAGCTGAACTTCTATGCTTGTATTCCAGGATTTTCAGTACAGGAGGGCTTACATATCAGATTCAGAGTAAATTAATTTCTCCAAGTCTTTTGGGTTTCTAGTGCCATGACAGGAAAGGACTCCATTCCTAAGTCAAAGTATGATTAAAGTTCATAAACGTAAACACTGTGACAAAGCCAGCACAATATGAACTCGTAACCAACATCTGTCTGACCACCAACGGCCTCAGAAATGACTGAAATGAACAGGAACAAGTCAAATCGGACTTTATTTTATCATAAATCCAGTCTGTACTCCAGTTAAGCACTTTTGTCCTCCACGAACTTCATCAGAACTAAATACTAAACTCTCATACACCTTAAATAAACATAATTAATCACGATTGTTTAAATTACAAATCATCTAATTAATAAATTAACAAGTAATTAAAGAACTTGTACCAGATATTTTAAAACAGCAGTAGTTCAATCAAATAAATGCTTCAAGTGACTACTCAAAACATATACATCAATGTAAAACCAATGTAAAAATATAAAAAAAACCCATAAAACTTAATCTATAATTTAGCAGCCTGCAGTTTTAAAGCATTTTGCAAATGAATTGTATCATTCAATCATGGAGGTCCACTTGCATTTAACCTTAACTGCCACAAAAGTTCCAGAAACTCTAAAGTGTGTTTCCAAAGTCCACCCCTGGAGTTTTGTACTACTTGTTCAAGCACAAAAAAATAAAACACCTTATTATTTTCACAATTCAACTTGTGCCTAAAAGCAGAATTGGAATTTCTGGCATTAATTTCATAAAGATGTTCCTGAATTTTGACTTTTAATTTACATTCAGTTTTCCCAAAATAAAAACCTGAACAGTGTAGGAGAATGCCAAATACACCCCAACCCCCCAGGTGTTACAATCATAATGAGAGTGGAACTTAATCCAGTAATTAACACTGTTAATAAAAATTTTCTGACCTTCATATACAAATCTACATTGCGGGCAGGCTTCACACTTCCTCGTGCCAATCCTTTAAGTGCTATACTTTCTTCCAACAAATCTGGTACTTCTTTCTAATCTCTCTTTGATGTTGAAGTTTCTAGAATAAGTGATGCAAGGTTTATTGCCTAACCTGTCACTTAAACATTTTTCATGCAGGATGATTTCCCAGTGCTTATGTATGAGTGGCACAATAATTCAACTTTTTTAACCATATTTCATAACCAAACTATTCTCTTACCCTTTACCACTGTATTTGTTATTGTAGCTTAAATGGCTGCAGAGCAATCCAACCCCCAAAATGGGATTAAACGTGTCCTTTCTTCCACTTAGAATCTTGTTTTTAATGTCCTCAAGCATATTAGGAGGATAACCTCTAGTTAAAAACAATTCAACCAGTCTATCAATTTACAAAGTAAAAGTGTCATTGTCAGAAATTATTCTCACTAGTCTGACCATCTGCCCCTTGACCAAACTCCTTTTTTGTTTATAAGGATGACAACTGTTAAAATGTCAATAACTATTGGAAAAGGTAGGTTTTCTGTAAATTATAGACTGAAAATTACTCAACTGAAAGTCCTTGGACACTGTAATGTCCAAATAATTAATCGTAGATTCAGAAAATTGATGGGTAAACCTCAATAAACAAGTTGTAGAATTAATATATGAAATAAATTCTAAAAATCCATCTTGGCTTCCTTTCCAAATAATAAAAATGACACCCAGAAAGTGAAGAAATGTAACAATATGGTATGAGAAACCGGATTTCATAACTTATTTCTGTTCCCAATAGCACATAATAGCATCAGTGTATAAAAGAGCACACATGGCTCCCATGGCCGCCCCACTGATATTCTTGAAATATTCTCCTTCAAAAAATACAAAATTATTCGATAAAATAATCTACATAAAGGAATTAATGGTGTTAATGTCTTGATTAGACAAACATTCAAAACCACAAAGTATTTCATTAAACCAACCAAGACCTGTTTCGTGGGGTATACAGGAAAACAAGTCTATTACATCACTTGTCACTAGATACGATTCAGGGTGAAAATAATCTGACTTTAGTTGCCCTAAGAAGTCCCATGAATCTCTGAGTATATAAGTGTTAGAAAAATCTATACATGCTGCTTAGAAAATATATTTACATACATGCTGCCTAGAAAAATATATTTACAATGTATGCTGCTTAGGAAGATGTGTATTCAAACATTCAAACATATATAAGCTGTGTGGTCAAATATATAGAGAAATGTGTGCCTTAGTTAGAAATAAATGTACTTAAATCTATAATAGAGAACAAAGTTTGAAAAGTAGTATGATATGTAATGCATTTAATTCTGTTTTACTAGAATAATAGTAGAAATAAACTTGCATATTATTGCTTGAAGCACAAGCTGCAGTGTAATCAGAAATTTGGCCTTGGCAGCGTTCAAGCACAGCCTGGCTCATGTCTTTCAAGTAAAGATTATTTTGCAAAGTTAGAAAATAATAAATCTGTTCACATGTGTATCTTCTTCCTGCTTCAACCAGAAGAATAGCCTTGTGCGCACTATCAGAGATAGTGTCCAGCTGGAAAGGGACAAAGAAATGTATTAAAGAGACATTCATCCATTGTATTCGAGCTAATCTAAGAGCCTTGAATTGGCTACATCCTCAGGAGGTCATCGTGACTGACCAGGTGCTTGCAAGGCTGTAACATTCTCATGGGAAAAAGATTTATTGAAAATACCATCTCAGCACTTTTCATAAGTTACTATGATGTAAAGACCCTGTCACTGACCACGTCAGTGAGGTGGGCAAAACTGATAGTGAAGTGTATAAAAAATGGAGACTTCTGATAATAAACCAGTCAAAATTCTATACAACTTTGTGTATGGTTTTTTGCCTCCTAATGTACATTAGAGTATAAGATACTTGAGTTCTCCTGCATTATTGTTTGTTATTGATTGACATTGTTTTTGAATACTCAATGATTTTTACAGTCTGATTCTAACAAATTTATTTAACATTTTGGTCCTAATCGTGCCGGAATTCCCTTGGTAAGCTGCAGGTCAGAATATATAGGTGGCATCGAAATCTGCGCAGAAGACGGAAAGACCTCCGACTGAATTGTCGTGTCTAAAGAGGCTGTCCACTTGTCTGATCTGTGGCCGAAAAGCGGAAAACTGGATCCTAAAAAGCATATCAAACATAAGCGGGAGGCTCGGGTAAGCAGAATTCCTCTCTTTGTTTTTGTTTTAGATCAGGGACCAGGTTACACTGTGCTATTGCTAAGGTTTGTGATAGCAGGGAGAGAGGTAGTCGAAGTATTGTATCTTGAGTCATAGATCAGGAAGTAAACAAAGCAAAGTAAACAGTCATTCTAGACACTACTGTGAATACGGGGAATAAGATACCACGTGGTACAAGAGAAAGGGTTACGTAACAGTTCTTTTTTTCTCTCTCTCTCTTCTTTTTTCTCTTTCAGAGACATGGGAAATGAATGCACTAAAGGGTCACGTGACCCGCCCCTAACAGAAGATGCAAAATACATGCAATTACAGAGAGCAGATAATGTGAGATATTTTTCAAAATGGGTTAACAAGTATGACTTTGATGGTAAATTAGATAAAATATCATTAGTAAAACTTTTGAAACAGTTAAAATCTGACGCAGAAGGTCAGGCAAAAAAAACAACAACAGTTGGGCGTTCCTCAAGCACATAGGTGGATTGAGGAAGTGAACCGAAGGGAACAGAAAAATAAAAATGCAAAGGCATTATTTTTAGACAAAGAGGATAATAACATAATAGTAGCATCGGTCCCTCCCCTACCACCTCCTCCGATGCCTTACTTAGAATATGTAGCGGGAGGGCGGGCTGGACCCCCCCCACGTTACCCAGAGACAACAGGGATATTAAGACAACCATTTATAAGAGAACCTATCGGGACTAGATCCCGAACACGTCAAACGCTTATAGATGTTCAACCAAGCGGAAGTTTATTAGATGAGAGTGAGGAAATCTGTCCATTAATAGAAGTACCAAACCCACAGGCAGGACAGGAGGGCCAGGCCTCAACTCTCTTAGTATATAGACCATGGACACCGGAAGACATCCGGCTACAGAGAATTCCCCATCCAAAATTAACTTTGAGAAATTTCTACAGGATTTACAGGGCATGAGATTGAGTTACCACCTAAATGGGGAAGAGGTAGAAAGAGTAGTTAGACAAATTTTAGGTCCGGACTGGCACATGATTTGTAGCGCCTGGAATGCCCGTGACGCAACTCAGGCCACTCCCACATAGTGACGCAGAACTAGATGCTAGATTGAAGGGTCTTACAGACCGCATTACTGAAAAATGGAAACCTAGGGCAGACTGGACTTGCATTAACCAATGTGTACAACAAGATAATGAAACAGTAGATGCATACTATGGTAGATTATTAGAATGTTTTAATAACCATAGTGGCATGCCTATTCCCGAAAATCAAAAGAATGATAGCTCATATGAACAACAATTGAAGAATGCATTTTTGAAAGGTTGTATTGCCCCTATCAATAGCTTCATCACGAAGCACATGATAGATCACCGAACAAGTAGGCTTCAAGCCTTGTTAGAATATGCTAGACATGCCGAAAAACATTTTAACAGTAAAAAGAAAACGCAGGTCTTCACAGCTGAAGCCGGTGCGGAAGTCTTTGTAGTACAAACAGCCAAGAAGGGTAAGCGGAATACTCAGGGTAACAAACGCTCTGACAGAAACTCAGAAATTTATGAGGACAGGAAGAAAAGAGGTGAGTGCTTCAATTGCGGTAAGAAGGGACATTTGGCAAGGGACTGCAGGAGCAAGGCACCTGTGGAAAAAAAGGATAAGGATGATGAGGATTGACTAGATGGCAGTTATACTGTTCAGCAGTCACCAGGAGAGACTAATGAGCAGGGGAATAATGTAAATACCTTAGAAGAAACAGATGACATGCAACCGGATGTAGAAGTTGGGGAAAGTGAAGTTTTGGACTTGGCATTACTGAGCTTAGAGCTCTATTTAGCAGACACGAAACCGGAAGTTACACTTCTGGTGGAAGGGAGAGAAGTCAAATTTTTGTGTGATTCAGGAGCATCACGAACTTTGATACATCCTTCAAAGTTACCGGAACATTCTGAGTCACCTGATTACATATTAGTGAAAGCAGCAAATGGACAGCTGTACAGGGAACCACTTTCCCATGATATAGCAATAACTGATCCCGTCTCGGGTATGACCCAGAAAAGTAAAATAGTACTTTCTACCAAATGCCCCATGAACTTATTAGGAAGAGATCTTATGCAACTTTTTGGCATAGCGGTAGTCCCTACCATGAACGGTATGGAGGCACAGAGACAAACTGATACTTTTGTAGTACGATCGGAGGGTGAGGCCTATTATTGGTACAGCCAGGATCTGGTTACAACCGGTCCAGGGGCGGTGACCAAGGAACTGATGAATGTAGCCACCAGCAAGGTGCTTCCCTCGATGTTGATCAGCAGCACTTGTTAGATTGTACCCTATATTATTCCAGCACATCAGGACCTCATAAAGAATATGAACAAAATTGTTCAGGAATCCGCAAATAGACTAATACTGCGGACTCTATACTGGGACACTGAGGGCAATGGCGTGTGAGTTGTTCATTACCTCAGGAATTCTTGGAATTGTACAAATCCAATAAACTACCACATGTTAGCCTAACCAAAAACAAGAATGTTAGGTGGGTAGACTTGGGTGACAAAGTGACAAAATGGGAGAGACTAACTGATTTAGAGTTATCGGACTTAGGAGTACAGAAACAAAAACTAAATTGGTTAACGCAAGCACGCCCAGCTGTACACTTACAACAGAGTGAAGACAGCTGACTGGCGTTCTTGATAGAAGAAGAAGAAAAAGCTTTGAGTGAAATACCAAATGTTCTTTGGTCAACAGGAAAATCAGATGTAGGACTTATTCGAACAGCAGGGCCAGTAGTTATTACACCAAAATCGGCCTTTAGACCAAGGAAAAGACAATATCCTTTGAGCAAGGATGCAGAACAGGGAATCAAACCTATCATAATGGCATTACTTAAGAAAGGGATACTGGTAGAATCCCTAGATTCACCATGTAATACTCCTCTATTTCCTGTAAAAAAAGCAAACGGGGAATGGCGGATGGTACAAGATTTACAGGCTGTAAATGATGCGGTAATACCAAGGGCACCTACGGTGCCAGACCCACATACCTTGTTAAATGATTTGAAGCCGCAACAAAAATACTTCACCGTGGTAGATATTAGCAATGCGTTTTTTTCAATACCTATCCACCCTGACAGCCAGCATTGGTTTGCATTTACATTTCAGGGCAAAAGGTATACGTACACCCGACTACCACAGGGATATAGTGAAAGTCCAACAATATTCGCACAAGAGATGGCTAGCAGCCTGGCAGGGTTTTCTCCACCAGGGGGCAGCCAAGTACTACTTATGTAGATGACATCCTGCTTGCAGCCCCTACCCAGCAGCAGTGTAGGGAAGATACAATAGCATTGTTGAAATTCTTAGCTGAGCAAGGGCATAAAGTGAATAAACATAAATTGCAACTTTGGAAAGAACAGGTTAAATACCTGGGATATGTGATATCCAAAGAAGGCAGAACATTGGATGAAGATAGGAAAACAGCAATCTTACAAGCACCTAGACCAACTACCAAAAAGGAAATGATGTCCTTCTTGGGAACGACTAATTTTTGTCGAAGTTGGATACCGAATTATGCTTTAGAAACGGCTCCATTGGCTGATTTAATATTTAAAGCACCAATGGCAGCACAAGAAACACTACACTGGACTCCAGAAGCAGAAGCAGCCTTTTGCAGACTAAAGCAACTGATAGTTTCATCATTAGTTCTAGGGCTTCCGAATTACCATAAGAGATTTTTTCAAACCGTAGATTGCAGGCAGGGATATATGACGTCAGTACTGACGCAACAACATGGCGGCAAGCAACGCCCCATAGCTTACTATTCATCACAGTTAGATCCGGTGGCACGATCATTACCACCCTGCGTACAAGCAGTAGTCGCAGCAGCTATGGCAGTGCAAGCTTCAGCCTCAGTGGTATTGTTTCATCCTCTCACGTTGAGAGTACCTCATGCAGTTGCGATAATTTTACTGCAAGAAAAATAGCATTTTATCCCCTGCCAGACATCTTTCTTGCATGACCATACTATTGAGTCAACCCCATATGACAATTGAACGTTGCACAACATTAAATCCATCGACATTACTTCCGATTCCTGTGGATGGCACACCACACAGCTGCCTACAGGAAATGGAACAAATAACCACACCCAGACAAGATCTTACTGATGTACCTTTAGCCCGGCCTTAGAGGTGACATTTTTTGTGGATGGGTCCTGTAGACGAGGTCCTACAGTAAAAAAACCTAGTGGGTTATGCAGTAGTGACTGATGACGAAATCATAGAAGCACAACCCCTGCAACATAACCTGTCAGCTCAAGCAGCAGAATTGATAGCTTTGACACGTGCTTGCACTCTAGCAAAAGACAAATGTGTTAACATATATACTGACAGTCAGTATGCTTTCTCTACAGTGCATGTCTTTGCACAACAATGGAAAAACAGGGAATGATAACATCTACTGGCAAGCCGATTAATCATGCACAATTGATTTTGAACCTGTTAGATTCTATTCAGTTACCCACTAGAATAGCTATCTGTAAATGTGCAGCCCATACCAAACAACAAGATAGAATTTCAAAGGAATGCTCGGGCTGATGCAGCTGCGAAGCAAGCTGCCTCAGACCCAGAAACTGTGCTCTTAAATGAAGAACTACAACCTTCTGAGACTCTAGATTTAGAAATGTTAAAAACAATGCAGACATTAGCTTCAAAAGCAGAAAAGCAGAAGTGGATAAAACGAGGAGCAATCCTTGAAGAGGGACTGTACATCTCCAAAGAGAAAAAGCCCATATTACCATCTAATTTATTTAGATATGCAGCTTTGTTGAGTCATGGGCAGAGCCATGTCTCAACAGGGGGGATGGTACAGTTAGTTAACAAAACATTCCAAACATACGGATTCTGAATTATACACAAAAATTTTGTGCAACATGTCATATTTGTAGCAAACATCATGCACAGGAGCATTTAAACCAAAGCGAGGAGCTTTCCAACACCACCCTATCCGTTCCATACTATTTGTATGGATTTCATAGAACTGAATAAATGTGAAGGGAAAAAATACTGTTTAGTGATCATAGATATGTTTTCAAAATGGGTAGAAGCTTTTCCAACTAGGAATCCGGATGCAGCGACAGTAGCAAAAGCCCTAGTGAAAGAAATCATTCCTAGATTTGGCATACGGAAAGAATTTATAGTGACAATGGAACACATTTTGTAAACCAGACAATCCACCAGCTTGGGAGATTTTTTGGGATTTCTTTGAAAAAACATTGTGCTTATCACCCTCAGTCAGCAGGACTGGTGGAGAGGTACAATGGAATTTTGAAAAACAAGTTGAGAAAATTAATGAGTGAGACTCAAAAGACTTGGATTTGCTGTCTGCCTTTAGCACTGCTGAGCATGAGAACTGTTCCAAATGTAAAGGGCTTGACCCCTTTTGAGATAGTGTTTGGAAGGGCATATTGTGTGCCACAATGGAAGGCCCTCATGCCTGCAGAGCTGGAGGCCGATGGCTCATTAGCTAGTTATATGAAGAAATTGTTAACAAATAAGACTGTTTTGCAGTTGAACTCTTTTTCAGATAAACAAGAAGCAAAACCGGAGGCCGTGCTGACCCCGGGGTCCTGGATTTGGCTGAAAATCATAAAAAGAAAGAACTGGGCGAGTCCAAAGTGGGAAGGTCCGTACCAGGTACTATTGGCAACACCTACTGCAGTAAAAATTGCTGAGAGATCATCTTGGGTTCATTTGACACACTGCAAACCTGTCAAGGAATTTAGTTTGGATAAACACCTTTTAACTGACATACCACAGGAACAGGATGGCCAGAGGCAGAGTGAATAAAAATGTGAAACAACCCCAGAGACATTGGTTCACTGGCCTACTGATCATACACTTATTAACTATGTTTGTAGTAACCTTTTTGTTGTTATGGTTTTCTTGCATATAACTACAGAAGTGAAATTAATAAAACGTGATGAAGGACTGGCTATAGACTGGCACCCAAACTTTAACACATACCTGGCTATGAAACGAGTCTATGTAGAGACTATGAACGTTTCAAATTGCTGGGTTTGTACTGCAATACCCACAGCATATGGAGGACTTTTGATGTCTGCTGTCCCCTTGGGGATAAATGAAACTTGGGAAAACCTATTATTTGATACAGGCACTGTGAGATCACAAGACAAAGTGGCATTATATTTGCCTGTTACTCAGAAAGGAATTGTTTGTTTTGTTAAAAATGATACACTCCAGGTTGGTTGGAGTAACTGTAACATAACTGTGTCTTACAAATGTTATATAAAACCTGTAGACCAAGGTACTAGTTGTAGCACGAATTATGGTTCATACTTAAGCTTGATGAAAACAACATTGAGAGATGTGCAAAAAACTCCTGAAATATATAGACAATTATCTGTTATAGATAAGAAAATGTTTCATTCAGGGTTAACCCGCATCAGTACAAAAGTAGAAAACTGTTATTTTGTTTGTGGGAAAAAGGCCTATAAATGGTTACCTGAGAATTGGTCCGGCAGTTGTTTTTTGGGTTATCTGGTTCCAGCCATAAGACATACTGCAGAATTGCTCCTGGGTAAAATACGTAATGTAAGAAATGTAGCTCAGCAAGCCGAGAACACAGTCAAAAAACCTGCTAATCCAGTGGGTAAGATTGAAGCAAGCTGGAAGGATCATTCGGCCGTGAAGGACAAAGAAAAGTTGACCCATATGGACTTGGGTGACAGTGTTATATCCTGGGCTGGGATATTCCCAACCTACGGAGCAGTCAAATCGATTTGGGAACTGAGGAAATTGTCAAAACTCCTCGAAGTAATGAGCAATGCGACTTTTTCCGCTCTTGAACTTGTGACTGATGAAATGAATGCAATGAGAACAGTTGTATTACAGAACCGAATGGCTCTCGACTTCACCCTAGCGGCGAGAGGTGGTACGTGCGCGCTTATCAAAGAAGAATGCTGTGCGTACATTCCAGACAATCAGCATGAAATCAATGATCACCTGGAGGTAATACAGCGGGTGTCAGCAATGGCAGAACCAGGCCCAAACCCACTGACGAACTTTTTCCAGAATCTGTTTGGGGGGTGGGGGTCGGTCCTTATGAATATTCTGATTGCAATTTGTGTAGTACTGCTCATAATTGGAGCATGTGTCTGCTGCGGGATACCCTGTGTGAAAAAATTAGTTAAAGACCTAGTTGACGTATCTGTAACTGAAACTATGTACCAGGATATGGAATTGAATTTGTTGATACCAAGTGAAAGCCTATCTGAAATATAAAACAAATGACTTACTTAGCTGAAAACCCTTGAAAGGGAAAGGCTAAGGAATGAAATAATATTGTTTATGTTTCAAATAGAATGAAATGCATTAACAGGAGGGAGAATGTTAGAAAAATCTATACATGCTGCTTAGAAAATATATTTACATACATGCTGCCTAGAAAAATATATTTACAATGTATGCTGCTTAGGAAGATGTGTATTCAAACATTCAAACATATATAAGCTGTGTGGTCAAATATATAGAGAAATGTGTGCCTTAGTTAGAAATAAATGTACTTAAATCTATAATAGAGAACAAAGTTTGAAAAGTAGTATGATATGTAATGCATTTAATTCTGTTTTACTAGAATAATAGTAGAAATAAACTTGCATATTATTGCTTGAAGCACAAGCTGCAGTGTAATCAGAAATTTGGCCTTGGCAGCGTTCAAGCACAGCCTGGCTCATGTCTTTCAAGTAAAGATTATTTTGCAAAGTTAGAAAATAATAAATCTGTTCACATGTGTATCTTCTTCCTGCTTCAACCAGAAGAATAGCCTTGTGCGCACTATCAGAGATAATGTCCAGCTGGAAAGGGACAAAGAAATGTATTAAAGAGACATTCATCCATTGTATTCGAGCTAATCTAAGAGCCTTGAATTGGCTACATCCTCAGGAGGTCATCGTGACTGACCAGGTGCTTGCAAGGCTGTAACATTCTCATGGGAAAAAGATTTTTTGAAAAATACCATCTCAGCACTTTTTCATAAGTTACTATGATGTAAAGACCCTGTCACTGACCACGTCAGTGAGGTGGGCAAAACTGATAGTGAAGTGTATAAAAAATGGAGACTTCTGATAATAAACCAGTCAAAATTCTATACAACTTTGTGTATGGTTTTTTGCCTCCTAATGTACATTAGAGTATAAGATACTTGAGTTCTCCTGCATTATTGTTTGTTATTGATTGACATTGTTTTTGAATACTCAATGATTTTTACAGTCTGATTCTAACAAATTTATTTAACAATAAGAGTACGTGACCCTAAACTGCTTGGCCAATTTGTCCGCATAAATTGTTAGCGGGTGGGTTTTTGAACCACTAGCCACCACTATAGGTCGAAACAGGGGGTCAGATACATCCTTATGAACTTTTGGAATTCCAAATAGACTGGGGATAATATGTTGTTTCATACATAAGAATTTATATAGCTTGTGATCAAAAACCCCTTGGGCAATCAAATCAAAGTGCTTTAAAACTGCAGGCTGCTAAATTATTGTTTAAGGTTTTATGTTTTTTAAAATGTTTTTAGATTGGTTTTACATTGGTGTCACATGAAGTGCTTATTGGACTGAACTACTGTTGTTTTAAAATACCTGGTACAAGTTCTTTAATCAGTTGTTAATTTATTAATTAGCTGATTTGTAATTTAAACAGTCATGTGATAAATTATACTTATTTAAGGAGTATGAGAGTTTAGTATCCAGTTCTGATGAAGTCCATGGAGGACAAAAGTACTTAACTGAAGTATAATCTGGATTAATAGGTTCATAGGTTCATAGGTAGGTACTAGGCTATCGGCCCAAGGGCCTACATAAGCCTAGCCAACAAAGTTCCCTGGCTTACGCCACCTAAGAAAGTTATTTTCCTGTGCCACTGTTGAGCAGAGACACAGAAGTGATCCCTGGGGTGTAGTTCCTATTTCCCATCCACTCATCAAGATTTTTCTTGAAGAGCGCTAATGAATAACTTTGCTTGACATAGATGGGTAGTCTGTTCCAGAGTATGGGAAGTCTCTGGGACAGGAATCTATCCCTCCAGCATGTCCTGTTTATTGTGGTGACAAGGTTTAGGTCCCTAGAGCATGTAGCTCGGAGGGATTGGGATTTGTTTAGGTGTAGCATGTCCAACAGCTCTGGGTTTGGCATAGCTTTATATGTTAGGCAGAGATCACCTCAGAGTAGGCGATATGCTACGGAGTAAAGCTGGAGTTTTCTGATTGTTATTTTAATGTTAAAATAAAGCCTGGTTTCACTTGTTGCTGTTGGTTTCAGCCATTTCTGAGGAGCTGAGTGGTCAGAAAGATTATTACTAAAGTTCATGAAATTAGTACTCTTTCAATCTTTGACTTTAGCCATAAGTGCTCTTTGCAGGACCTGCAATGTGCCTAGAAGTGACTCCTGCAATTCATATATTTGTTATATTATT
Organism: Protopterus annectens; assembly: GCF_019279795.1. Taxonomy (NCBI): domain Eukaryota; kingdom Metazoa; phylum Chordata; order Ceratodontiformes; family Protopteridae; genus Protopterus; species Protopterus annectens. Next base: position 511,973,921 of record NC_056729.1, read on the forward strand.
TATTTATTGCATTTGTTTACCGGGAAAGTCCACTGGGCCTAGGTGAGCCCATTTTCAGTGGAGGCCTGGGGAGAAAAGCTCCACATAAAAGTCACATTACAGAAATACAAATATCAAAAATACAAATAACAAAAATGTAGCACTATTTACAGTTTTTTAGCAATTCCATTGCAGTTTTATGGTAGTCCATCATTGATATTAGCATACTTTTGGTCATATAGATACCATAGACATTACTGGTTGGGAGGCAGAAAAAACAGTAACATCGTATACAATTATTTACATGCATTTAAATCTGTGTAGACAGTGTATTAACAGTCATAGGTATGGCTGCAGACCTGCTAAGAGTGCATACCTGTAGCCCCAGAGAGTGGTCTGTCTAAGCAGTGTAGTAACAGTCATAGGTATGGCTGCAGACCTGCTAAGAGTGCATACCTGTAGCCCCAGAGAGTGGGAGTCATGAGAAGAGAAGAAGAGTTATTTTTGGCATGGGCATAACCAGCAGGTAGAGAGGTGTTGTCTGAGCGATTTTTTAAAGAGAGCAGGGTATGAGATTGAGGTTATTGAGGTTGGGAGGTTATTCCAAAGTTTGGAGGTAGTGAAGGAGTAAAGCATTTGGCCAGCTGAAAGTTGAGGTTTATTGACTTTAAGTAGAATTTTGTTTTCAGATCTAAGGTGTCTATGGAGTTACATGTATCAGTAGCATATCTAAATACGACTGTAGATTGTACCCTTCTTCCACATTGCCCTCATTTCTGCCTGTAAATCCTGGTATTATATGACTTTGTCTCTCTCTGTCCGTAAGACATTGTAATCACTGGGTGTAGGAATTTCAATAATCAATGCTACTTTTGTCTTCTTTTCTGGTTTTCTCGCATTTGTTGTCTGAACTGTTGGTAATGGGTGATCCCATGTGATAAAAATGTCATCATTCTCTATAATGCTCTGTGGCTCATGTTTCCAATGCATCTCAGCTGCTTCAAATATCGTAATGTTTGCACAATCCCCAGTGCATCAGTATACAGGCCCTGTGCCATTAGTGTATCGCACCCAGCAACAAGATGTGCAATTGTTTCCAGTTCTGTTTTACAGAACCTGCATTTGTCTGTTTCTCCCACATGTTCAATGCACGCACTTTGGAAACCAACATGTATGTAGTCCACTATCCTTGGCTGCCAGAATTAACCTTTCATCTTTTGGTTTAAATTCACCTCCCCTTAACAATTCCTGCATCAGGTTGTTCCAGGGGTTTTCTGTACTTGCAATTACATTTATGACTTTTTCACATTTCTTGCCTTCTCATCTGATCCTTCTCCTTATATTCTCTTTTGTTTTTTTGCCATATTTAGTTGCTGCCTGATCTTTATCTACTTTTGATTTGATTTCCATTCCTGCATGACACCTATATGCTTTTGTTAAACTAAGCAGAGAAGTTATCTTAGACTTGTTCTCCTCATGTTTTAAAACTTTTACTATGTTTGGATCTTGTGAAGTCAGTAGATATGCATGCAGTCCTCCGATTGCAGATCTAGGCATGTAATCAATTTCAAGGAGGTGGATACCTCCTTCAAAATGAGGAATATATAATCTTGCTATACATTGATTTTTATAAATCATCTGATATGTGTGAAGCATTGTTCTTATTTTCCTGTCCAAATTATCTAATACCTTTTGGGGCCAGTCAGTCACCCAAAAACTGTAAGCTAGAGCAGGAAAAGTAAATTGGTTTATAGCCTGGACTTTGTTCCTAGATGTCAGGGCTGTTTTCAGTATTAAATTTAGTCATCTAAAATGTTCCTTACTGCATTTTATTTGCATTTGTCCGTGTTTTATTGTTGATCTTTCATCAGTTCCCAGATATTTATACATGTCCTCCTGCACAAGTTCCTTTTTATCACTTTGCCGTCCCAGACTGATACTTTCTTGGTGCTGCAGCTTTCCTGTTAAATGTTGCTTTTGCACATTTATCAAGACCAAATGACATTCACATATCATCTGACAAAGTTTTGACCCACTTGCAGTTGTGCTTTCAGCTCCTCATCTGATGAACTGTACAGTTTTAAATCATCCATAAAAAAAGATGAGAAATCTTTATACTTTGTTGTTTTCTGGGAACCACATTGTAACCATGACCTAATCTGTTGAGTAAACAGGCTAACGAGTTAAGGGCAAGATAAAAGAGCAACAGTGACAGAGAGTCACCCTGGAATATCCCCCTTTAAATTTTAATCCCTGGAATAATAATTTGTCCTTTATCATGGCTTAGCTGTAAAGTGGTTTGCCACTGTTTCGTGGTCACTGTAATGTAACTGATAAATATAGGGTGCATCTTATACATCTGTGAGCACTCCTTTATCCATGAATGTGGGATGCTGTCAAATGCTTTTTGTAATCTATCCATGATATATTTAGGTTCTTCCCCTTTTTACAATTCTCCATTATGATGTTATTTAACAACAAATGATCCTTTGTTCTATATGACTTTCTTTTGTTACTCTTTTGTTCTGTTGCAATGATTGAATTTTCTTCTAAATGATTATAAACTCTGTTGACATCAATTCCATTATACAGTTTATACATCGGAAGGCAAGTTTTTGGCTGTAGTTTTTAGGATAGTTTGCAGGTTCACTCTTAAGGGGGAGTATAGTTTTTCCTGTGTTAACCAGGTTGGTGTCTGTTTTGGATGCATACATAGCCAGCCTTAGGCATAGGCCAAATAGGTAGCCACCTAGTGTGCCAGTCTAGCAGGGGCACTTTTCTAGTATTTGTTTATTTATTTATTTATTTTTTTTTTTTTTGCAGTAAAGAAATTATTTCTTTAAAATATGTTAAATGAATATAGGAAAAACTGAAAGGTAAGGCAAACTTTGAGGAAAAGGAAGAAATAATAATCTGGATGGTGTAGGTAGACCACGATAGAGGCACCAGGTAGTGTGTGTAGGAGGGGAGCTTGGAGTCCTTTTGCCTAGGGCACCAGTTGACCAAAGGCTGGCCCTGAGTATGTATATAAGTAGTTCTTAATTAAGGATACATTTTCATGTAAGAATGTTACTATTTTTATCCAGAAGTTAGGTATTGCATCTGGGCCTGGGATTTTCCAGTTAGGAGCTTTTCTTAATTTTGTTTCAGTTTTTCTTGGCCGTTACTTCCTCCTATTTCATATCCTGTACATTTGAACTTCTTACTGCTTCTTTTACTTCTTTTATCCCTTCAGCATTTTTGCTGTTCCTCATAGATATTTTTCCAAAATGTGTCTATTTCTTCTTTTTTGTTGGTGTTTGTATTCCTTTTGCTTTGCTTCCCAGTACTTCATAAAACATTTTTGATCATCAATGAATTGCTTATTTTGTGCTTTTCCTTTATATTTATCTGCATATTTTCTTAATTTTTTTGCCTGTGCTGATATATTTATTATTTGCAATAGTGAATGATACAGTCTTGTCTGTTCTGATAGTGCATGTTGCTTTTATCACATCTTTCTTTCTGAGTATTTTTGTTGATCTGTTCCCTCTTCTATACTCTTCTAATAGTGACACTTCTTGTCTTAATTGCTTTATAGTTTTCTCTATTCGGTACTTCCATGATGGCATTTGATTTTCCCCTTCCTTTCCCTTATTGCTCTGTGTTTTAGTGGGAAGACTTTATATGTTATTAATTTAGCTGCACAGTAATAGATCCTATTTACTCCTGTTATATCACATGAATTACTGTTAATAGTCTTGATTACTGTGTTCATTTGTTTTATCAGACTTCTAATATTTTGGGTCTTACTGACTTTTTGTAATTGTATTTATTTTATCAATCTTGATATGTCTAGCCATCATTATTAAATCAAACAAATCTTCCCTTAGATAATTTTCTTCTAAACTAAAGGCACATTGTTTTGTTCTCTGCTTCCTGGAGGCATTCTTCAGAAAGTTCCAGAACATCTTCCTATGGCATATTCTCTTCAGCTGCATCCTGCGTCATCTGTTGCTCTTTCATATGGAAACTCGTTGTCATATCACTGTCCCCACTGTTTCCTGCTCTTTTCCTTCGTGTGCATCTCCAAATAAACTTTTGTACTGGTTTCCTACTGAAGACGCTAGGGTATCTTTATATGGCAAGTGATCAGATACTTCCCATTCTACCTGTTTCTCCTTAATTTGGAGATTCATTGTTCCATCCTTTTGTGACATTACCAGAGCTGGATTTTCTACACAAAATCTTTCCCTTCACAGGTAATCCATAACTCTAGTTTCTATTTCTTTAATATCTCTTCCCCCCCCCCCCTTCTTTTCTTATTTTTTGCATTGTGCCTTTGCCTGTATTTCTCTTCAAATATCTTTGCTGCTGCTTTTTTTTGTTTTGATTAGTTTTGCTTTCTCCTTACATGAATATTGTACCATATTAACTTTCTTTTAATTTCCCATGTCCAAATTTCGTCTTCAAATGTACTGCTCCTCCTGTTTCTCCTTACTTTGTGGACTCAATTGCTCCATCATGTTATGACATAAACTGGATTCCAAGATGGCTGCCGACTAGTCTAGTCCTTACTCTCTGAGCTCCTCACAGCTATTTAACTTTTGGTTTTTTTTACAACTTTACATCAACCTTTTTCCTCAAATTTTATACTAAAAGATTTTATAAATCTTTTTCTACGCATTTGGATTATTTTTTCTTCTGGAATTATTATCCTGGGATTTATTTTACCTCAGAACATTCTTGGTCTCTCTGCTGCTGGGATTCCTACTGCTCCAGTCTGTTCCTGGTTCCTGGTATCCTGCTAACTGCATTCCATTTCTGGGCATGGCTACAAAATCTGACTCCATGGAGACTCAGCCTACAAAGGCCAAATATACTTCAATGCTCTCTCCTGAAAAAGATTCAGGTTCAAAAAGACTGAAATCATCTAGACAACCTACAGAAACTTTTAATGTAAGTAATAAAGATTTAAATGGCTCAAGTTTCCTTTTAGAAGAACTAAAAATAACATTAAAACCAATCCAAAGTGCTATACAAAACTTTTCAGAACAGTTTACAGACTTTAGTAAATCTTTAAAGCAAATAAACGATAGTATTGTTACTATTGAAAATAAAATCTTAGCTTTGGAGGTTAAAACAGACTTATTGGAAAGTGACTTTAAATCTAGAGATAAAACTGTTTCAGATTTACAAGCTAAAATATTGGATCTGGAAGCCAGGAGTCGAAGAAATAACATCATTATTCGTGGTTTACCTGAATCTTATGACAATAAAAACTTGTTATCTGTGACTAAAAATATCTTTGAAACACTGTTAAATTATGAAGCTTCTTCAAAATCTATAATTGTAGAGAGAGCACACAGAGCACTGCGTACAAAGCAAGATTCTTCCACACCAAAGTTAATTTATACTAAGTTACTAAACTTTCAAGACACTTTCCAGATCCTAGAAACTGCTAAAACAAAGAAACAATTCATATGGAAGTCTCACAAACTATCATTTTCCCAAGATCTTCCTGCACAGATCAAATTAAATAGACAAAAACTAGCCCCTATTGTGCTGACTTGATAAAAGAGGGATTAGATTTCGAATGGCATATCCTAATACCTTGTCTTTCACAGCTAATGACAAAAGATTTGTATGTTCAGATCCTAAAGATGCAAAAGACATTTTTCTTAAAACATTTAAAAGCTTCCTGACACTGTATCTTAATATTCTACTGTTAAAGAACTACAATAAGGTTTGATCTTTTCTTTTCTTTAATCTGACAGTATTTGTGTTACATGATTTGTAATTCTGGTGTGACATAATTATATTACCTTAAGAACTTGTCATGTAATTTACACATGATGGATTTGGTGTGACAGTGTGCAGTGACAGGATATATGCTTGTTAGATTTGTGTGGATTAATAGAAGCATTTAAATTCCTGTATTTACTTTTTCTCTTTCTCTCACATATGCTTGCTGTGTAAATAGATAATATGTTAATTTTACTACAAGCTTTGGAGTTACAGCCTTCTGTATAAGCTAAATGATTTTGGAGGGAAAAACATTCCATCTCAACATTCTAGCAAGAAAATCTTCCCCTCAGAGTTCCAGCTGATGCTCTGCATGAACATGCACACTACAGTCTCTCTGAGATGGATGGTGATGTCATCATTTGTGAGGAAAGAAGGACAGTTTCAAATACACAAGTCTGCTTGTTTTCAACAAGTATTCAATAGCACTAACTTTTAAATAGATCTGGCTATTATTTAAAGTGTTTTCTCTTCATAAATGAAGGTTGCTTTTTAAATTTAAACAGATTCATGTCACATAATATATTCAGTGACTTTTAGTGTGCCTGCATGACTTCAAAGCAAGCTGCTACTTTCATAAAGCAGAGTGAAAATGTTTCTGGAATCAAATGAACAGGTTAGTTTTATATATTAAAATTCTAAAGGATGTGTAAAGAAATGAACATATTTTCCTATTCAGAATATTTTTTCATACAATATTTTATATTATACTGAAGTGTTTAATTTGACAAATGTTACAAAGTATACCTGTTCATATGAAAGTTTCATGTTCTTTCTATTCTCTGCTCTCTCTCTTCTCAGAGGCTGGATGTGATATTTATGATTAGTAGTTTATGTTTAAGAAAGCCTTTACTTATTTGAAAGGTTTGAAATAACTATCTTTAATATGATTAGCTGAATCTACATGTATATATTTAAGCCCTTAGATTTACTGCATTTAGCTTGCTTGTTTCTGTTTTAATTAGATGTTCAAAATGTTTACTTTAAAAGCCTTGTCTTTTCATGCTGTTTTGTTATGTTACATCTATAGCTTAGAAGAATAGTATGGCTACATAACCTAACAGAGTCATTAGTAAAATATTCAAAAAGTAGATTTAAAATTATATGTATGCACATTGTTGTACATTCAGTCCAATATATATGATGCTGTTTAAGTTACTATTTAATAATATAATTATACTTTATTCATGTATATTAACTAGTGTTAAAACCTTACAGCTTATAATATTTCATTTTGAATAGTTCCTGTACTATTATTATCTAGTTAATAGATGCATCTCCAGACTGAATTGTTTTTCATTTTGAGATATGGTTGCTTGGTAGTTGTTTTTGCTTTATTTGAACTATAACTAAATACTCATTCTACAGGTATTAGTGCTTTTATCATACTAATGGTCATGTTGATTAATGAAATTATCACTAAAGTACTAAAGAAGGTTCAGTAGATAGTGCATGACTATTATCTTTAGTTCAGTAATGCTATGCTTATTTACTTATATTATAATGTTACCAGTTGGTTTTGTTATACTTATATATGTTATCTTACATATCTTTCAGTTTTAATTGTATTACTTCTTATGATAGAGTGTTCTAGTTAAGCAGAGTGTGATTTATTTATTATTTACTTGTTTCTCTTTCTCTTGAAATACTTGAGGAAATACATTTAATCACTATAAATTTCAATTTAAGGATAGGAGCTTTAGATTAGTATTAGAAGTAGGGATTAAGCATGTTGGACGTCTTGAAATTAGTTAATTTTGTATATATTATAGTAGTATTACTCGGACTTTATGTTATGTTAGGCTTCCTTTGAGTAATTTGTATTCTAACTTGAGGTTATTATTATCTATAATTACAATTTTTTTTCATGTTCTTCTGCTCTTCCTTTATCACAGGGGATTGGTGGGTAGGCACTAGGGTTAGGATAAAGGTTATTATTATACATTTCATGGTTCTTAAAAACTTTTTTCTTTTTTCAACAAATGTTATTTGATGACTTGCTTGAATACTTAAAGACTGTTTTTCTTTTATTTTTTCTTCTTCTTTTTAATGTTGTGTTGGATTTGCACCTTGAGTTCACTTCTATAGCATCAATAATGATTATACTTGTAGAATATGCCTGTTGACATAATTTTAGATTCTTGGAATGTTAGAGGCATTCAAGATAAAGCGAAAAAGTCACTATTATTTCATATGATCTTTAAATCACAGGCTAACATTTGTTTTATTCAAGAGACCCATATTTCACGTATTGATTGGAATAAAGAGTTAAAAAAATGGATCAAAAAGATTATAGCTTCAGGTGACTCATCTAACTCCAGAGGTGTAGCTATAATCATTAAACAAAAATTCATTGGGAATATTATTGATGAGAAATTTGATGATGAGGGGAGGTGGTGCTTATTTACCGCTTCTATTGCTGGTTTGGACAAACCCTTATTAATTTTAAATCTATATGGCCCATGTAATTCACAACATTTGTTCATTTTAAAATTTACAATATTCTTGCATCCTATAAGGATCATCATATTATAGTGGGTGGTGACTGGAATGCAGTTATAAGCCCTGTAATTGATTGTTCCCGCTCCACTGTCACCTATAATCTTCAATCTACTCTGGCTATAAATGATTTGATGACAGAATATAATTTAATAGATCCCCTCCGCACTGTTAAAAATATAAACAAGAATGATATATATACTTATTATTCTAAGTGCTATCATTCGTGGTCCAGATTAGACTTCTTTCTAATTTCAGATTATATTTCAAAATATATTGTGGACTTTACTACAGAACCCAGATTCTTTTCGGATCACTCAAGAATTTCACTAAAATTGAACATAAAACCCAATATCAAAAATAAAACTATGTTTAATAAGTGGACCTTAAATAATAACTTATTGTCAAATGAAGATATTTGCAAACAAGCTTCAGAAATCCTAAATGAAATGGTAAATAGTCTTGAATCATCAGACATTCCTTATGACATACAATGGGCTGCATGTAAAGCAAGATTAAGAGGTTTATTTATTAGTAAAGCTGCTTTTTCAAAAACAATACTTTAAGAAAGAGGAATTCTTAAAATCAAGAATTTCTTCGTTGGAAAATCATCTTAGTCTGAACTATGATGCTACTTTAGAAAAACAAATTTTTGATTGTCAGAAAGATTTAATTCTGCTTCACCAAAATAACCTCTCCTTAGCTGAACAAAAGCTACTTGCTTCATATTCAGAGTGGGCCCAGGTTCCATCTAAATTGTTAGCGAGAATTATTAAAGTTAACTTCAGAAATCCAAATATTACATCTTTATCTTATAATAACAGATTATATAATACTGATGAAGAGATTATTCAACTTTTCACCTCTCTTTACACTGAGTTATATTCAGGTTCTTCTAATTCTGTTAAAGATAATCACTCAAAACTCTTTTTAGACTCTTTACAGTTCCCTAAACTTAATGATAATCAGCAAAACTACTTTCTCCCCTATATCGGTACAAGAAATCTCGGATTCAATAGATAATCTTAAATTGGGTAAATCTCCGGGACCTGATGGTTTTACTCCAGAATTTTTCAAAACTTTCAAATTGGTAGTTCTTCCCTTTCTATTTAAAGTTTACAATCATATAAGAGTTAATGATATCTCAGATATTCATTGGAACACATCCAAAACCATTCTAATTCTAAAAAATAATAAAGATAAATCTGACCCAGTAAATTACAGACCCATTTCTTTAATTAACGTGGATATTAAGATTCTGTCATCTATTCTGGCTAACAGATTGAAACGGATTTTACCCTCAATTATCTCGTCAGATCAATCAGGTTTTATGTCTCAGAGACATGCTTGGGATAATACTCTATCTTTAGAGACTATACTTCATCTGATTAAGAAAAATCCAAACCCTATATATGCTTTGATTATAGATGCATCAAATGCCTTTGACAGAGTATGTTGGAACTTTCTATTTCAAACTATGTTATGTTTTAATATTCCTTATTCTTTATAAATTTTTAAAAGTTTTATACAAGAATATGTTTACTAGACTATACATTAATGGTCAATTTTCTGCTCGATAAAGATCATTAAAGGAACAAGACAGGGTTGTCCATTGTCCCCTTTTCTTTTCAACATTTACTTAGAACCTTTGCTATTGTTTATTACTCAAAATACTTTTCATAACATCCCTAGAATTCTTAATACTAATATTCATTTCTCTGCTTTTATGGATGATTTAGTAAGCTACTTTCAAACTCCATTATCTGATTACAGAAAGATAATGAATTCTATTGATTATTTTTCTTTGGTTTCCAACTATCTTTTAAATTCTACAAAACTCATATTTTTCCCTTAAATCATTTAGCACACAAATCTTTTTGTTTCCAGACGATCACTTTCAGTTTACTTATAATATAAAATATTTAGGAATCAATTTAGAACACAATAATAAATCTTCCTTTCAAAATAATATTAATAAATTATGGAACTCTATATTGTCTGATATGGACAGATGGAAGCATCTAAACCTTTCATTTCTTTCAAGGGTGGCCATTATTAAAATGAATATTCTGCCTAAATTTCTTTACCAATTCTCATCATCTGATCAGATAATTTCAAAAATTTTTGAGTCTGTAAATAAAGCTTTGGCAAAATTCATATGGTTCCCTAAATCTGTTAGAATTTCCTATTCTAGATTGGCATTTTCGAAGGACAAGGGAGGTTTGGGTTTACCTAATCTTTATCTCTATTATTTGATTGTCTCATCCAATAAACTTCTTACTATCTCTAAATTCAATAACACTTCTTATCCAAATCACTCTTTATGGATAAAATTATGGTATAATTATGTCATTTCTAATAATTTAAATCCTGAAGCTATTCCCTTTAACTCTCTGGATAGTTTATTTATTAAAAATATATCTACAGTATTTAAACAAAAGATTAGAGATTTCCAAACCGTACTTAAAATGTGTAAACTAGAAAAGATCTCGCACCATGTTCAGCCAATTCATCTAAACCCAAATATATTATTGGACAATAAACTTTTGAACTTAACAAACTATCCTTTAATTAAAAATCTAAAAGTAGGAGATGTTTTGAAATATCTTGACTTGCCTTTATCTGACTGGCGTAAGTTATTGAAAGTAAACTGGAATTACTCACCAATTCTTACACAACTAAGAGCAATAATTAAAAACAAATTTGTATCTCTGGTCCCCATAGACTCACAATTGAAAAACCTTAACACGATTATTAAAATACTTTCATCATCTGATAAAATGCTCTCAAACTCATATAAATTAATTAATTCTTTAATGATGGACCACAACTGTCTTTTATCTAATGTTTGGTTGAATTATAATTCCCAATTGTCAGAATCTCAGAAAGTCCTGGCTATTAGACACACTAAGGAATTTATCCCTTTAAAAAATTAGCATACACACAATTAATGATTAATAATGATGCCTACTTTACCCCAATCAAATTAAACAAATTTAACCCAAACAAGTCCCCTTCGTGTTCATGCTGTTCTCATCCCCAAGCAGACCTCCTTCATATTCTATGGTATTGTCATTTTTCTCACAGATTGTGGACATCTTTGAAAGTCAGACTGCAGAAAATGGGATATCAAAATCCACGTTGACGGGAATTTGCTATTCTGCATATTCCATTGATTCATCTTTCAAAAGTTGATATTCATGTTATCATTTTTATTTGCTCATTACTAAAACTTTATATAATACAAAATTGGATTGATCGTTCTAAATTAAAATGGGTTACTTTCCAGAAAATGGCTTTTAAATTTATTGATGCTCAAAGATACTTAGGTGGAAGTCCAAAAAAGCTATTAGAAAGGTTGTGTTAGAAAAGGTTCTAAACATATTAAATAGTTAATGTTAAATATATTTTTTTTTCTCTCAGGTTGCCTAACTTGTATATAGTGTACATATGGTGTATGTTTTATTTCTAAATAACTTATCAAAATCTCATGAAGGTTGTTATCACTAGATGAATTGTTATATGTTCATTTATGCCTTCTTGTTATGTATAATCTTTTAATTGTCTTGCTATTCATATAATTAATAAAAAATTTTTTGAGAAAAAAAAATGTTATGACATAAACTGTGTTAGACTTTCTGCAGTAAATCCTTCACTTTGCAGGTATTCTGTAACTTCAGCATCTATTTGTTTAACGTCTAATTTACTAATCTTTTGTTCTATGCTCCCCCTTTGTGATCTTATTTTTTGTATTGTGAAACTTTCCATATCTGGGTGCCTTTACCTGTATTTCTCTTCAAAACCCTTTGGAACTGCTTTTTTGTATTAATTAGTTTGGCTTTGTCCTTTGCATAAATATTGCACCATAACAGATCCCTCTTTCTTTCCCATGTCCATGTTTCTTTTTTATACCTTCCAAAAATCTCTAGGTTTTGATCTTTATATTTTCTAACTTCCTCTGTCTCTTCTTTTTCCAAATAGCCAGACGTTTCTTGCTCGAAATAATGTTTTTCATGGATCTGTTGTAATAATGAACACAAATTTGCACTTGAAGATTTTGGCAGTTTTTCTTGTGCAGTTTTTTTTATATATAATTTCTCTCTTAATCTTTTTGAATATCTTCTATCTGGAAATTCTGGGCTTCCTGCACAGTAGTAGCAATACATATTTTCCTTATCCTCAATAGTCCATGCTATCATCTTTATGGCTGATTTTTGGACTGTCAGCTTTTGTGTTTTTTGGGGACTACTACTTCCTTCTACAGCAGTTATGTATCAGCTTTTAGATCATCCAGCTGTTTCTAGAGTAACTTGCCAAAAGAAGAGAGGTCATGGTAAGCCCACCTTTAGTGCATTATATAACATCTTGTTGGGCAAATGGTGAACCTTTTAGCACAGTGGAAGTGCACATATCTGCATTAAGCCTGTTTTCAAGAGCTTGCAGTCTTTGAGATTTCATGAATCATTGGTTATTTGCTAAGCCTTAAAAAGGGTGGTCCGGAATTAAAGGTATGCATGTTGAACCACATCACACTAGTGGTAGATCATTGATGAAAGCTATCTTGCTAGGTGCTCATATTACTTCCACTGATTATCATGTGTATGCACTTTTGTCCACCCTTTATTCATGTTTGTTGTTTTGGGGCCTTTCATATTAGCAAGCTTCTCAGGAGTTTAAAATTCTCCCATATGATAGTAGTTGATAATGGAGTAATGGTTTGGACTGGTCAATCCCAGACCAATGAGGCTGGGATGGGCCAGCAAGTAATCTTGGATACATCTGCAATCCCCTAACTCTTCCCACTTTGTTGGTTCATTAACATGAAGCAGCTTTCTTGCCCTTATAATTTGGATACTTTGATTTTACCTTTCCAGTCAGGATTCAGTTATGCCCCAAGGACCTTGATATATGTTTATGTAGGCCTTTGTTCACTCACGGTTTACCTTGTGAGGGTTATCTATCTTATTCCTTCAGAATGGGGTGTGCCTCAGACATGGTCTTTGAAGGCAAATCGGTAGTGATAATTAAGAGGACAGGTAATATGGTCCTCCAGAACACCTCATAAATTTTTAAATCACAGAGGGGTTTGGAGTGACTGAACATTGGGACTTTGCTGCTAAATGTAATCAGAAAGGCTGTGATGTTTTCTTAACTATTTATGTGATATGTCAGTCTGGCTTTCTGATTTGGAATTTTGATATTTTGGTATTTATGTAAAAATGTTTAACATTTAAAATCATAACTTTATTACTATAATTTTTTAAAAAAATATCTGTGGCATATCATATAATTAGGCTGCAATATGTTTTATAGGTTATTGAACATACTTAGTTTGCTCTGGAGGATCTGTGATTAAATCTATGTTTTGATTGGGAGAATTGTATCACATGGGTTTAGAGAAACTAGTATAAAAGGAAGATGCTACATTTATTCTACAGTTCTTATAAAGTCTTTATTGCATAAGACAAAAGCGTCCAACTTTTGAATAAATTCTAAAACGTCAGCTTCTGGTGTCTTGGTATATCATGTGCAGTTTAAATTTATTTACCTTGCTGCTAAAGATCCAATTTGGTTTTCAGGTGATGAGGTACTCCTGTCAGATATAGGCTTAGATTTTTTTAACCTCAGTTTATCTCTTTATTTGGAGAATGTATTATCATTATAATGCTTTGTTGTTAAAGTTTAAAAAAATGAAGAAGAGAGAATTATATCATCAAATTCACAGAAAAGTTGAAAGTGTTCATCTCCCAGTTGACACTGTAATCTGTTAAGTGATTGTGGTGGTTTGTTATGATCAGGAAGTTGGGAGAGGACAGGTTGCGGGCAGTTACTGAATAGTCTTTATCCTGTTTATATTCTCCTCATCCTTTTCCTGGGTCAAGCCAACTTCAGAACAAGGAATTGAAAGCTGTCTGCATAGCTGAATGAGGTCAATGGCAAGTTTGCTATGGGGGCATGATAAAAGAAGTCACTTAGGGAAAAGGGGATAGGCCTGACCAGTATGCAGTGTATTATCCAGCCCAGTCATAAGGGCCTTGGCATTAACAGGAATTGTATGCTGTTTGTGAGGATGTGGTTTACTGGTTTATAATGATATTTCATTCTTGGTGAACTGATGTATTATAATAATAATATGGTCTCAAAGTCCATTGTTCTGTTTCGGCATTGTTTGTTGATATTTTGTGTGGATTGGAGTCTGAAGCAGATAAATTTGGGGGGAGAGATTTTAGAAACAGATTGTTCTTGAGCTGAAACATAACTCGTGATTGATCACTGAAGGTAGGGGAAGAATAGAAATGTTTGAGAAAGTTTATGGTTCATTAGTGATTTGTAGGCCAAGAGTTGAGTGGTTGTTGTAGTGATTGTTGGAGTGCAGATCTGGATGGGTGAGTTCTTTGATTAGCTCTAAGAGATCCTTGTCAACTAGGAATTCAGAAATATCATTTGAGAGTGGACATGAAAAGTTAATGTTGAACTCTCCCAGGAAAATCAGATGCTTTATTTTCTCTGCTAGCTGAGACTATTTAAATTTAGAAAGAGGTGAAGGAGGAGGGAGATATGCTGTTGCAATAAGTAATCATTTGTTTTTCTTGTGTTGAACTTTAAGAAGATCCATCTGGGGTCTGTGTCTGCTGTAATGTTGGTTTTGGCTAGGGCAGTAGGCTTAAGATGGCTTTTGTATGGTAACAGACAGCCTCCCCCTTTCCAATTACCATGTCTTGAGTCATACTCATAAGTGTATGAGGCGAGGAGGTGCTGAAAGTTGGGGCTGCTTGGTTTGATGCAAGATTCAGTGACAGCTGTAATGTCCGGATTGTGGGAGGAAGTATGAGTGCCAGGCTTTTATTTGGTAGACTTTGTTGGCAATGTTTTGTGCATTGATATGAGCACAGGAGATATGGGAGTCTGTGCAGTTTGTGGATGGAGAGGAGTGGTGGTAAGATCCAAGGTTAGTTTCAGTGCTGAGTCTGATAAGGAGTATTAGAATAGTTGGGATGAATTTGTAGACATTTTTACAGATTTGATATGGAAGTTAGGAGAGTGTGTTTTATAAGGGGAGAATTGTACACCATATAATGTGTTTATGGGGGAGATGTTACTGGCGGCTAGTAGGAATTATAAGGAAACTTAGTCTAGTGTGCAATTTGTACCTTGCTAATGTCCATCCACAACTGGTTCTAGAAAGTGTGGTGATTTTATTATTGGATGACCATGGTATAGTATGGGAGAGAATGTTAGATTATCAGGGAAATGAAAGAGGTGTGTATTATGTATGATGGGTGAGAAATAGACCACCATACTTGGTATATATGGTGGTACAGTTATGAGGGGGAACAGTGGTTGAAGGATGGTTTGAATTGAAGTGTTCTGAATGAGTGATTTTGTGAACTGAGAAGGAGGATTATATACTGTGGTGTTTTGGTAGGTGGTATGACTTTAATAGGAAGGTTGGATGGGGCAGAGACTGGGTGGCGAATGGTATGTATAAAGCTGAAAGCCCATGAGGTGGCTGGGGAATTGGAGGTGGGAGGGGAGCAAACTGGGCAACATCTTCTGCTAGCTGGAGCCAATCACTGCAGGCATGTACAATGATGACTGGAAGCTGCTTAGGCAGCATGTTTTTGGTCCTTGCTAATTTAAAGAGAATTGGACAAATGAAATGTAAAAGCAAGGTGACAGAGGAGTGGAAAGTTTGAAGTAACACACCAGCACTCACAGCTGATAAGCAAGACCTTGTTATAAACTATGTGTAAAGCTTTCACAGAGTATCATAGATTTCTTACTGTTCCAAAATGAGTTATTAAATGCCTTGCTTATTTCTGCAAATGGTAGAGCAAGTGACTGTGTACTAGAGATGAGTGGTGAACTTCAGGAGAAAAACAGTAGTATGAAGTATGCCTTTTGTCACTGAGAAGGCTGCAGCAGTCTGAGCCACACCTTTTTGCCACTGAAAATGCTATTTATATGGAAGCTTCCTCTAACAGGTGAGTAAATCGAGGCTGGTTATAACTCCTATAAAGTGGAAAGAGTCAAAGCATGAAGGGAAATTGCTTGTTAAAGAATGAATTAATTCCAGAGATTGACTAGCAATATTGAGAAATAATAGGCTTGGATTAGTGAAAGGACAAAGCAATTGTTAAAGTTTGCCGGGGGGGGGTCAAGTCCCCTTACACCCCACACACATCCACCTTACTTAAATATGCAAACTCCACAGTCACACAACCACAAAGATAATACCACACACACAGTGACTCACTGCTGACATACTTGTGGGTGGGCATTAGCAAGGTTAGCAAGGTACAAATGGTGCTCTAGACTAATTTTCCTTATAATTCCTACTATTGTAACACTCTAAGCCACACCAGCATTAATTCTCTATAGCCTACTATGCTTTTCTGTCAAATCTGATTAAATGAATTTTAGATTAAATGAAGGTCATATTATTTTTTAGATAGTTTGAGTTTATATAAAATAAGTCTTAGTTCAAATGTTATGTACCCACTTATACACGTGTGTGTGTGTGTGTGTGTGTGTGTGTGTGTGTGTGTGTGTGTGTGTGTGTGTGTGTGTGTGTGTGTGTGTGTGTGTGTGTGTGTGTATGCACACATGCACATGTATGTTTTCCATGTAGGTCAGTCCTCTAGTTTGTCTAGTCTAGTCTTTCTAGTTGCGCAGTATGCTTGGATTTGTACGCACCACAGGTTGCATTGTATTTGATACTAATTCTTATAAGGGGAGAGTTCAGTGGTAGGATGACTTCTGTGGATTTTGAAGGTATTTGCTTGGAAACTAATTCAACCAGATAGAAGGATTTCATTACTGTGGTGGGAATATAATGATCAAACAAGACAGAGGTGTCTACATAAGAACCAAGGTCTCTTATGGCCATATCTGTCTGAAGAAGAGTACTGTTTATAACATATAACAGATGCAGGTTTCATGCATGTGGAATTACCAGTCTGCAGTATCGTAATTTAGCTACCCAGCATCAGGCTGCAGTAATGTCTACAAACAGAGCATGCTGATAGCAAAGAGAATAATATTGCAAGTCCATATAAAGAAGATATTCAATATATTTATGCAGAGCAGAAGTAATATCCACACCATGCAGAAATGATGGAATCATGTCTGTGCTGGGCATTAGAGAATTTAGCAATGGCAGTGTAAACAACTGCAAAAGCCCATGTCTAATTATTGAAAAGGGATGCAAGAATGAATAGAATGTGAAAAATGAGTAATGTACAGGTGCAGTTGATGTACATTGGGAGAATGAGCAAACTGTATCCCATAGTAACAGGTTATGGGAAATACTACATTGAGACATTTCACATGCCAGCAGCAATCCACATCATGCATAGACGCGACACCATCACACCTAAGTTATAGGTACTAGAGGGTGGTAACACATTCCGGCAATGCACAATAGAGCTGTAGGGCTATGTACAGCACATTCCACACCATTTTATCAGTGGCTGCCAGTCCAGCTAATCATGCCAACAACTTTTGTGTGGTAGAAGCATTGTTTTGATGAGGCTCAGCTCAATGTTGCACAATGTCATTCAATGACATGCATATTAATGGCCTATAAATAATAATGATGGACAATTATATAATGGCAGTTTGATGTGCTACTAGATATCCCTGCATTTATTACTGATACACAGCAAGTGGTTTGTATGTACACAGTGGTATGCAAAGACACACTATTCATTATACATGCACAGATTTATAAAATTATTAAGACACAGAAACAAAGTAAGATGATAATAAGAAAGCAGCACCAATATAAAACATGGATTCACAGAAAAAACATTTATAAAAAGCATTCATAGTCTCAGGCATTATAATTAAACAAGATTCTCAAAACCAGTAGCAAATGAACAACAATAACAATCAGAGTGCTAGCTAGAGAAAAGGGAGATCCATCAGCTTTTGCAAGATAATATCATTAGGTCTACCCAACCACAAGCAGCATGTTCATACTCTCATGCATAGCAAACAGTACAGATATGGTCACATTTACATATGAAGCAGAAATACTGTGCACAGCAGACTAGACCAGTATATATCTATCAGGGACATGTAATATTATTGCCTTTAGCCTTAGCTGTGTTAGTTTCATTGGTACAACCTCTAGCAACAGAGGAGAAGATCCAAAGAAAATGTTTTTACTAACCTTTTTAAGCATCTTTATTGAATTATCACTTGTGACATAGGCAAACTTACATTCATATAAAATAAAATAAACCTTATTAACATGTTCACAGTTGCAAACATTATATATTACATATATTCTTCTGTACAATATAATAAATTCAACATTACATAAGTGGGTCAATTCCTGCTTTACCTTAAACCTCATTCCTCCCCCCAAAACATTATTCTGCATGTATTGTTCCCATAGTTTCCATTTTCCCTATGTAATTGGCTCCTACCCTTTTCTAAAGATCCCAGTTTTGTTTTATCTCTGTTACAATATTCTCTAATTCACTAATTCGAACATGGCTGGTTTACACTTTCATTTCTATTTTCTAGTAATCGCTTTTGACGCAGTCACCAGAATTAAACTTAGCAAAGCCTTACTATGTCTAGGCAATTCAGATCCTGTAGCCTAGCTCAAAAAATAATTTCCTTAGTTATACACATTTGCTTGACCAGTATTCCTGACAGAGTACTCTGCAGGGAATTTTTAAAGTCTGCCAACTCATTACACTCCCAAAACATACGTTTCCAGTTACCTCTTTGTTCCCTATCACACTCTTAACATTTGCCGTTTCCCTGAAGAAAAATTCTTTCAAATCTGCTTGGAGTATAAAAATACCTATGCAAACACTTCTAAGCAAAAATCCTAAATCTTATAGACTTTTTTCATGTTTGGGATCCATACATATGTCCTCTCATTGTTTCTTTGTGAATTGCTTATCCAGTCTCTCTTCCCAATCTTTTCTGAACTCCTCTGATGATTTCTGTAGCTATTATGCAATATGTTATATGCCTACTAATTATCCTTTTTTTAACAGCAGCTTCTGTTCTACATTCAGTTAAAACACTACCACTGCAGGTCTTTCACTTAGGATTACCCTATCCCTTTCCTTTGCCTATACTCTGATATCAGTCCCTGATAGGGAAGGCAGTCTCTAGCCTGTAGTCCAAATGTTTTCTTGGCCTCTTCCGATTCTGTTATCTTTCCCTCTCCAGTTATACCTTGGTTCCTTTGTTCGTTTGCCAGCTTCCTCTAGTAAATTCCAGCTCTTCCTTCTCTATTTTGTACCCCCAGTTGCAGTCATCCCTATCAGAAGAATCTCCTTTTGCTTAGTTCTCAGAATACTTTCTGCTACTTTATGAATATAATATTTCTTTTTTAATTTCTCCAAGTCTTTTGAGTTTCCCATGATGGGAATGGACCCCATTCCTACATCAAAGTATGATTAAAGTTCATGAAATTAGCATTGTTTCAGTCTTTGTTGTTAGCCAAAAGTGCTATTCGCAGCACGCGCATTGTGCCCAGCAATGACTCCTGCAATTTTGTATGGAGCTACATGTATCAGTAACATATCTAAGTTTGATTATAAATTCTTTTTTATAAGACCCTTTGCTCCTACTACTACTGGAACTGTCTGGGTATCCTTCTCACACTGACCTTGTTCCTGCCTACAAATCTTGGTATTTTATGACTTTGTGTTTATACATAAGACATTGTAGTCACTGGGTGTAGCAATTTCAATGATCAATGCTACTTTTGTCTTCCTTTCATGGACTACTATATCTGGTTTTCTGGCATCTATTTTTTGAACTGTTGGTAATGGATGATCCCATGTGATATAAACCTCATCACTTTCTATGATGCTTTGTGATTCATTTTTCCAGTGTTTTCAGCTACTTCAGTATTATAATGTTTGATCAAGCCCCAATGCAACAGTCTTGCCACATTATTATGACTTTCAGTATACAGTCCTTCTGCCATTAGCATATCACACCCAGCAACAAGATGTGTGACTGCTTCCAATTCTGTTTTACAAAACCTACATTTGTCTATTTCTCCCACATGTTCAACAGACTTTGTAAGCCAACATATACATAGTACACTACCTTGGACTGCCTATATTACCCTTTCATCTTTTGATTTAAACTGACCTGTCCTTAACTAATCCTGTGGTCGATCCTGATCAACTTGAGGTTGTTCCAAGTGTTTTCTATACTTGCAAATATATTTATGCACTTTCCACATTTCTTGACTTCTCTTCTGATCTTTCAGCTTATATTCTTTCTTTTGTTTTTTGGCACATTCAGTTGCTGCCTAATTTTAACCTCCTGGTTTGATTTCCATTCCCCATTTTACACTGATATGCTTCTGCTAAACTAAGCAGGGAAGTCATTTTAGACTTATTCTCCTCATATTTCAAAACTTTCATTACATTTGGGCCTTGTGAGGTCAGCAGATATGTATGCAGTCCCACAACTGCAGATATATACATGTGAACAGTTTTCGAGGAAGCCCAAACCTCCTTCAGAGTGGGAAATTTATAATCTTGGTATGTAGTGATTTTTATAAACCATTTGATGAGCATGAAGCATCCTTCTTGTTTTCCTGTCCAAACTATCCAACACTTTTGGGGCCAGTCAATCACTCCAAAACTGTAAGTTAGGACAGGAACAGCAAATTGGTTTATGGCTTGGACTTTGTTCCTGGATGTCAACACTGTTTTCAGTATTAACTTGTCTTCTAAAATGTTTCTTACTAAGTTTTATTCACATTTGTTCATGTTTTACTGTTGATCCTTCATCAATTCCCAAATATTTATATGCTCCCTCTTGCTCAAGTTGTTTTATATCACATTCCTGTCCCAAACTGATGTTTTCTTGGTGCTGCAGCTTTCCTGCTTTAAAGGTTGCTTTTGCACATTTATCAAGACAAAATGGCATTCTTATATCATCTGAAAAAGTTTTGACCACTTGCAGTTGTACTTTCAGTTCCTCATATGATGAACTACACAGCTTTAAATCATATACAAAAAGAAGATGAGAAGTCTTTACACTTTGTTATTTTCTGAGAGCCAAATTGTACCCATGACCTAATCTGTTAAGTAAGCAACTTAATAGGTTAAGGCCAAGACAAAAGAGAAGTGGTGATGGGCAGATACCCTGGAATATCGGGTCTATATTACGTTATCGAATGATAACTTCATCGAAAACATAATGCCCGAACCCTAAATATTGAAGTCTCATACAGTCAAACAGTAAAAAGCACGATGCTGAAAATGTCGAACTGCTATAGTTGGCCCGCTTCACAACCTGAGCCTGGATGTCATTATTTATTCATGAAATGTAAATGAAGTAATACGTCAGTCCAACTGCGACTGCATGGTAACTAATTATTCTGCTACCAGTCACAAAGAAGAATCATAATTCTATAACTAAAATTCGAAAATGCTTAATTCAGCATCCTGTTTTCTTTTCACTTTTACAACATAAATGGAAAATTAAGCTATGTCATAACCTAGACACGTTTCAACTCTATTGCACTATAACTATTTAAAGTAACACTTGTCTGTATAACTGAATGAGGCTATTATTGCCATATAGTCTCAAACACAAAGTATTGCTAACATAGAAAAAAAAAATTCATACATGCAGTAGATGATACGGGTGTGTATAGCTATAGGAAAGTACACTTTTAACAGCATGGCTACAGCAGTTACAAACTCAATACTTGAATACTCTGCTCTGTTTTCAAACACTGCTTGCATATGGGAATATCTCTCCATAGTTTTCTGTTTCTTAGGAGATGGAGGATACCCTGCCCTTAACTGCATCCTCATGTCATTCACTCTGTTTTGCTCTCGTATCAACACATCTAGAACTGCAGGAATATCACAGATGCATTTGCCCAGTAAACACCTCAATCGCCTGTGCCATCCCTCTACGTAGTTCTGGGTATGAGGCAAACCTAACTCATTTAATGCTGACATGTTCCAAAATGAGATTGGAAACATAGGAGGAAGCCTACTGGGACCTGCATTTCTTGTGTACTGCTTTCTCAGTCACCCTAAAACGTACTTTTCTGAGAAGTATGTCAGAAGTTCGTTACCCTCGACAGGGAATATCTCAGACAGTGTGTTGAAAGCAGAAAGAACTTCATTTTCAGACAGAAATGATAGTGCAATCAACTTTTTAACTGCTAGCTGAAAAGTGGAACACTGTCCATAAAGTGTTGCTAAACCTACTGCTTGCACTTTGCGCCATACACTCTGGGCAAAGTGGAATAAGCAACCTTTACTAATCACATCAGCAAAGTTATGCTTTATGCTCTTGATAGATGCCAGCTCAAAGTCTGTCATAATAAACCTTACTGTTGGCTCATACTTTACTAAGTCTAACAAAGAGAATAAGCACTTCCATAAATAGTTGTATGCCTTGAAAGACTTCCTGGACATCAAGCAGTACACTAAAGGCACACTTTTACAGTTTCCACCACAGGATATCAAAGCATGTATAGAATACAATTGCCCACAAAGTCGTCCCTTGGTCAGAAAAATGCCATCCATAAACCAGACAGTACTTTCACACAAATTTTGTAAGTTGTCCTTAGTGCTAAATACAATAACATGGACATTATTCTGCAAACCTACCATTCTCTTTTGTATAAAGTGGCCTTCTTTAAGTGACAACTGTGTAGTAGCTACCATACCTAAAGTACTGCCTACAGACTTATGTCTTAACATCTTTTGTTTCCTAACATGGTTTACTTGTTGTAACATTGACTGGCTTGACGGCAAAGTTACTGTTGTCTCTACGGAAATTGAGGCTACAACATCATCTACCAACAAAGCAGGTGTACTCCTGGACACCCGAGCAATTTCTTTCAGTTCATGACATGCTCTATACCTTTCAATTTCAGTAACATCTGAAGCATGATCGTGTCCTACAGATTTCAGTAATACCTCACCGTTCACTTCCTTTTCTGTCACTGCTCTACCCTTGCATTTGAACAATGACTTGAATCTACAGCACCAGTACTTTCTTCGTTTTACTACTTTCTCCAAGTTATGCAGGTCTCCATCGATAGACAACATTGCTTTATTTTTTTGAGACATAACTGTCTCAAACATATTACCTACAACACCAGGACTGGGGTGTGAGTTGCAAGCCATAATCCACGTTAGATAGTGCTATCATGCACAATACATCAGTAAAGACAGTGCTATTTAAATGAACAGAGTAGGCACTTTGTTAACAGCACAACGTCAACATTCACAATTGCATCTTAGTAAGATATCATGCACGTTTACAGTGACATGCTTAAAGATTACATACAGAATTTACATATTTGATGTTTTTCATGTATACATATTTAAATGGTTCTGATGGCAAGTCGCCTGTACGTCACATGTCATCATCCTAAACTTGGCCAACTATCCCTTTTCAAAAACTCTTACTTCGCTGTTATTAGCATTTGTTGTACTCAGCGTTCGATATTTAGGGGTCGGGCATTACATTTTCGATTAAGTTATCATTCGATAACGTAATATAGATCCGGAATATCACCCTTTGAATTTTTATCTCTGGAATAATAATTTGTCCTTTATCATGGCTTAACTGTTTCATGGTCACTGTAATGTAACAGATCAGTGTAAGGTGGATCTTATACATTTATTATTTATTTATTCATTTATTGACATTTGTTGACCAGGAAAGTCCAATGGATCAAAGATCCATTTTTAGTGGAGGCCCGGGCAGAAAAGCACCAAAGAATACAGTGACACACTAACAAAGTTAATAAAACTTAAAACAGTTAATAAAGATTTATACATAGACAGCAAATTATGGCAATTAAGACAAAATACAGTATATAATAAGAGACAATAAAAGAAGGTTTTCCATCAAAAATTCTATCTACAATACATTTATAAATCATACAGCATAGAAAGTTATTTTCCTTTCTTAAGTTTATGAATCAAATTGTGTGAATGTGCTGGATAAAGTATCTTTTAAGGAGGTTTGTTCAAATGATTGCAGGTTCATGTAAGGTTGTTAAGGTAATGTTGTTTTAATGCTGATTTAAATTTTTTTGTAGTGTCTAGTTGAGTAGTTGAGGGTGGCAGAGCATTCCAGAGTTTGGCTACTGTATGGAAATAAAGGCAGTGCCCAGCTCTCTTGTTGGCTTTGGTTATGGTTAGTAGTAGTTTATTAGAAGACCTAAGATTTCGGGTTGGAGTATATGTATGTACCATGTCTTGAAGAGAAGGGCAGTAGTTTGGGTTATATAGTAGTTTGTGAGTAAGAGTGAGTTGGGTGTAATATAGGTAATGAGGGAATTCAAGCCAATTTAAAGTTTTAATGGCTAGGCAGTGATATGTACATGTTGACATATTGGTGACGAATTTCTCTATTTTGTAGTAGCACGATTGTAATTTACTCATGAGTGATGTGTGTAGGTTAGTGAAAATGGGACTACCATAGAGGAGGGAAGGGAGAAGCAGGCTATTTGCAAGTTTTGTTTTGGTAGACATATTCAAGAAGATGTTATGCCTGTAAAGCTTCCCTAACTTGAAGTGGGCCTTTTTGATTGTGCTGAGAATGTGATTTTTCAAAAAAGAGTTTGTCATCAATTGTAATGCCCAGTAGTTTTGATGGTTTAACAATCTCAATTTCAGTATTGTTTTGTGAGACTATGTTAAAGTCAGGAGTTATGGGTTTAGAAGAGAACAATAAAAGTTTAGGTTTTTTTTGGATTGAGAAGCAGTTGAGCATCACTTAGCCATGATTCTATAGATGTAAATGCTTTTTGAGATGAGATGTGGAGTTCTGAGAGGTTGTTAGAGGATGTGATTATAGTCGAATAATCTGCATATTAGATAAGGGTACTTTGTTGGGATGCTTTATGGAAATTGTTAACGAATATATTAAAAAGCAGAGACCAAAGACTAGACCCTTGGGGAACTCCTGTGTAATTGGTTAGGTATTCTGATTGTATATTTTGTCATTTGACAGATTGTTTTCTATCATTAAGATAGTCTTGAAACCAAGTAATAGTATGTGGGGAGCAGTTTAGAGACTCAAGTTGTAACAGTAATTTGTGGTATGACACCATATCAAAAGCCTTTGATAGGTCAAGCAAAATAACAGTAGTTAATAGACCATCATCAAGAGCTTTGTTTACATATTGGTAAATGATAGTAGGGCTGTGGTAGTCCTGTGTGCTGACCAAAAATCGTGTTGTGTGAGTGACAGTAAGTTGTTGTCGGTAAGATGCTTAAGCAGTTGATAGTGTATACACTTTTCTAGGATTTTTGACAAAGGAGAAAGAATAGAGACAGGTCGGTATTTGAAGAGGTCATTGGGGTTGCCACCCTTATGGAGGGGAGTTATAATAGAGTTTTTCCAGAATTAAGGTATATATGATTCAGAGGTAGATCGATTTATAAGAATGTTGACAGGGTAGGCTATAGCATTGGCAGGAAGTCTTAGGTATTCTGTTGGAAGTTCATCAGAAGAGGGGGAGGAAAACTTTAGTCTTTTTAGTAGTTTGTGCACTAAAGTGGTGGATACAGATTATATAGTAAAAGAAGGGCTGGACTGTTATTAGAGGAAGCATATGTAGTGGAGGAGTTGGAGAGAGGCTAAACATGGGAATAGTAATTATTGTTTTTATTAAGCACAGAATTGGGAAACAAGGCAAAAGGAATTAAAACACCACCAATTTATTTTAAGCAGTTTTTTATCCATGAACGTGGGATACTGTCAAATGCTTTTTTATAGTCTATCCATGCCATATTTAGATTCTTCCTCTTTTTACAGTTATCCATTATGACTTTATCTAACAATAAATGATTCTTTGTTCCATATGGCTTTCTCTTATTACCCCTTTTGTTCTACTGCTATGATCAAGTTTTACTGCCATTAATTCCAGTGTATAGTTTATATGTCGTCGGAAGGCAAGAATTTGGTCTATCGTTTTTAGGATAGCTTGCAGGTTTGCTCTTAAGTAGGAGTATTGTTTTTCCTATGGTTAACCAGGCTGGTTTCTGTTCAGGTAACACATATAAATAGTTCTTACTCATGGGTAAATCTTCATGTAAAGATGTTAATACTTTTAGACTGAAGAGAGGTACTGCATCTGGGCCTGGTGTTTTACAGTTAGGAGCTTTTTTTTAACTTTGTTTCAATTTATCTGGCCATTACTTCATCCCATTTCATATCATACAGATTTGAACATCTTTTTTTCTTTCTTTTACTTCTTCTATCCATTTAGCATCTTTGCTATGTTCCACAGGATCCTCATAGATATTTCTCCAAAATGTATCTATTTCTTCTTTTTTGGTGGTGTTTGAATTCATTTTGCCTTGTTTCCCAATTCTCTATAAAACTTTTATGTGTCAACAATTGCTTATTTTGTACTTTTCCTTTATATTTATCTGCATAGCTTCTAAGTTTTTCTGCCTGTGCTGATATATTTAGCTTATTATTCATGATAGTGCACGATAGATCCTGATCTGTTCTGATACTGTGCATTGCTTTTAGCACATCTATCTTTCTGAATATTTTTGTTGATCTGTTCCCTCTTCTATACTCTTTCAACAGTGACACTTCTTGTCTTAATTGCTTTAAAGGTTTCTTTATTCAATATTTCCATGATGGCATTCAGTTTCTCCCCTTCCTTTCCCTTACTACCCTGTGTTTTTGTAGTAAGACTTTATCTGTTATTAGTTTAGCTGCATAGTAATGTATCCTATTTACATCTGTTATATCGCATGAATCTCTATGGACAGTGTTAACTACTGTGTTCATTTGTTTTATCAAACTTCTAACTTTTTGGGTTTATTTACTTTCTGTAGTCTGTTCCTTTCATTGATCTTAATATGTCTGTCCATCTCTATTAAATCAAGCAATTCTTCCCTTAGATCATTTTCTTCTAAACTGAGGGCACATTCTTTGTTCTCCATTTCCTGCTGGCATTCTGTATAAACTTTCAGAGCATCTTCTTGTGCTACATTCTCTTCAGCTTTATCCTGTATCATCCATTGCTCTTTCATGTGGGAACTCACTGGCCTATCACTCCACAACATTGACTGTGTCAGAGTTGCCACAGTTTCCTTTCCCTGTGCAACTCCAACTGATCATTTATACTGGTTTCCTATGGAAGGCCCCAAAGTATCTTCATATGGCAACTGATCAGATGTTTCCCACTCCATTGGTTTCTCCTTAATTTGGAAATCCATTGCTTCTGTTTTTTATTTCTTTTTGTTTCTTTCTCCCTTCTTCTCTCTTTCTCACTGTTCAGTTTTAAGAAATGTAGGTGCTGCAATGTAAAAAAGAGATCTAGTTAAAAGAGCATGACAAAAGAAACATTAGGGTGTTTTTTCTCATTTTTGCATATGGGAATGACTGAGTTAAGGCCATTAACTTAATCTAGTAACAAGTTTTAATAGAAAGCAAATAAAATGAAAAAGAATATTGAATATTATAAGGCTTTTTTCTACTAAACAGTTTTGTGTCTGGTTCTCATGTCTCTAGCAGACAATCTGATAAGGAGAAATGGCTTAGAGAAAATGTTTTATGAAAGCATTCAAGTGTTTTCCCAGCTGAGAGAGCTATAAAGATAAGACAAAACCAGACAGCACTTAATAGAACCATAGGTTATACCACGTGTCTTAGCATGGATAACTTTTATTTTAGGTTAGCTGGAGTATTTGTATGTGGCAGTCAGTTTGAAATATTTGTTCCTATTAGGAGGGTAAAACTTCAATATTTGAATTTGTACATAGTTCTGTGTGTGTTATTATTAAGTTAATAGGTTTTATGGGGATATCGGGGTGTGTATGTATTTTTGTTGGTGGGTTTTTCAATAAAACAAAAAGTTCTATAAAATATGACATATGCTCAAATGGAGAAGACAAGAAACAACTGTGTAAAAGATTAACTTGCCAAGCAGTACATACATGTAACACAAAAGATGAAACTAGACATTTTAACAAAAAAGCTATTATACATAAAAGGTGAGAAGAAGAATCTCCCAAGGATATGATGCTTTCTATAATGTCTTTAAACATTAATGGTCTTACATATAAATACAAGAAAGACAGAGTAGTGTACTATAATTAAAAATGTAGAGTGCAAATAGCTATGTTACAGGAGACACACTTGGAAAGAACCGAACATGTGAATTTGATAAAGAAAGGTTTTCAGGATGATTATTTAGTGGAATGCCTGGAGTAAAAGGAAGAGGCGAATGCTTATATTAATTGCAAAAGGAGCTCCAATAGTAATAGAAGAGGATAAAAAAGACAATAACAGTAGATTTGTAGTATGACGGGACTACTGGCAAAGGAGGAGGATTACACTGCCATCTTTATTTATTTTATTTATTTATTGACATTTAACCAGGTTAGTCCAACTGGGTTTTGGCCCATTTTCAGTGAAGACTCGAGGAGAAAAGCTCCAGAAATACATAAAATCAATTTTGATAAAGAGAATAGTAATAAAACTCAGGTTACATTCATAGAGAATAGTTTTAAAACTCAGGTTACATTCATAGAGGCATCAAATACACATAAGTAGACAATACAAAAAATACAAAAAATATTATTATGCTATGCTTTTTTTTATATAATTGTGAATAAGGTGTGAAGGGGAAAAATTTACATTGCTTTAAAGGGTGTATTGGTGTATTAGGGAGGAGGGGAACTAGGTAGGGTCATGGCAGAGGCCATATATTTATATTCCAGCAAAAACTGCTACAATGGAGCTTAAAAAATTCTGGGAGAAATAATCAGCTTTCAACAAGGAATATTACTTATAGTTGGGGACTGGAATTTGATTTGCAATAGTGAAGATGTGTCTGGGGAGTCCAGAAGGGAGAATATAACAAAGGGGGGTAGATGTTTAAAGAAATTAAATATTTGGCATAGAAGACATGAATTCAGTACTATGAGTTCAGAGTAAATTTACATATTATTCCCGAAGATACAAAAATTGGGCTAAGCTAGACAGAATTTACGTTTCACAGAAACATGTACATGTAATTGAAGGTCTTGATATGCACCCAATAACTATTTCAGAGTATGTGCTAATAATAGCAAGAATAAAAATACATGGTAATGAAATAAAAATGAGACACTGACACTTTCCTACCTATCTGTTGAAGATAGACGAATTTAAGGAATATTATTCAGGAGCTATGTCAGAAGATAGACATTTCTTCTGAAATATACCTAGGGAGTGTGATTGTTCTGCCTCCCCTGGTTGTGCATAGCAAGTATAATCTCCTAATCAGTAGTAAGATGTTTTGAGAAGGTTTACTCACCACTACAGCTGTGTTGGCAGACAGGGATTCAATCAAAATGACACCTGTGGAAACCATTAAATAATTTACTTCAACAACTGTGCAGACCTTCATACAAGACAGCATTCCAATAGGTCAAATAATGATGATTTGACACACTCAAGCAATAAACATGTGGCTGCAATGTGTCTAACACACACTGAAAGAAAATGGGGAGAAGGAGTGTAAATAGCTAACAGAGCTAAGCTGTAGAAAAAAACAGCTAGGACAAAATACAAAAACAATCAATTTCTTAGCTGAACAGAAATTATACTAGCATGTGTAATATGACACCCCCTGCCTGAAATCTTTAGATTTCACAAAATAATAAAAACAATAAACATTAAGCCCATCATATATTTGGAACCTCTTTATCCAATGGAATGTGAAAAACAAGAGGGAAGGGAGAACAAGGGGATAAATGCAAACATCAAAATGAATGTTCATTGTTGCCAACACCTTGGAAGACCAGGGCAAGCAGGAATGGAACAGACCAAAGTTCAGGTTTTGGAAAAGAAGACAGGGTATACAGGAATACTCATGCCCAAAAGGCATATTACTATCACAAAGGAAAGTTCAAAGTCTTGATGGTGCCAGGTAGCGGAGTATGAAGATGCATTATCATGCTTGGGGAGAAGCAGCACCAGATCAGTGACAGGTCTGAAGAAAAGTCGCCCAGAACCTGTATTAATTACCTTGACCTTAACCTTATGAACCTTTCCATCAATACTGGGCATAGTTTCTGTAATCAGTCCCATAGGCCAGTTGTTACGATGAGCATCTTTGTCTTTAAGAAGAATCACATCACCTACTCTTAAATTCGGCTTATCAACTTGCCATTTACTGGACCTTGAAGAGTGGAAAGGTGTTCTTTCTTCCAGTGACTCCAGAACACATTGGCAAGGTGTTTAACTTGTTTACATTGGTATTTATAAATATTAGAGCAGTTGAAGTCCCCAGGAAGTGCAGGCATTACCCCTAATTTCTGAGTGAGCATAGTAGCTGGAGTGAGCAGCACTGGAGTATCTGGATCTGCAGACACTGGAACTAATAGTCTGGCATTGATTATAGCAGACACTTCTGTCAGAAGGGTGATTAAGATTTTCTGAGTGAGTTAGAAAGATTTGAGACTAAGCAGCATAAAATCTAGGATCATTTGTGTGATCCCAGTCATGCATTCCCAAGAGCCTCTCATGTAAGCTGAATAAGGAGGGTTGAACTTCCAGTCACATCCTTTGCTAATTAAGAAATTCCTTACTTCCAAATTATTGTTTGCCTCTGTATTACGTAGGTTCCGAGTCTGATCTTAGGAGTTTTACTGGTCCTCTTATAGAGATAAATCTTCAAAAGGCATTAATAAAATATGAAGTCTCCATAGACTATATAACTTTAATTTATACAGCACAAATGCTGAGACAAGTAAACAGCATGGCCCATCTTCTGGAGTTAGCAACTCTGCCATGAGTGCTATGAGTTTCTGCAGAACAGGGAGCAAAAACATCCATGCCAACATGAGAAAAGGGTGTTTCAGTGCTTAGTCTGTCAGGTGGGAGATTTGCCATCTGTTGTTACTGGTGTCTCCCTCCCCAGTTTTTGATAGTTGACACATTTGTGAAGTATGGAAGATATGTATCTTTTAGCACCAACAATCCACAAATCTGCAGATCTTATAGTGCCTTCAGTAAAGTGGCAACCTTGGTGCTGAACTTACTTGTGGTAGTGTTTTACTAGTAATGTTGTAATGTGATGTTGGTCTGGAACAATGACAGGATGTCGTTCTATATCGCTTAGGTCAGGTCTTTCGTAAGCAACCTACAACTCTGAGAAAATCCTGGTTGTCAATTACTGGGTTCAGTTTATAAAGAGAGCTGCCTTTAGAACAACTGAGTCCCTCGAAATGCTGTAGATTTCCTGAGAGTACACCTCATGTTGAACATATCAGATAATTGTTTGCTGCTCTTGGGAGATTTCATTGACAGAAGGATGTTTTTACACAGGTGCCACCATGACAGACTTTAGGATTGTTTTTGTTGTTGTTTAGAAATAGGTGAGCAACATGGATAAGTCATGCAATGGCACGTATAACAGATGACCACCTAGAGAAACATTTAAAATTATGGGAACTCAGCCCCATTCTAGATTTCACACAAGTGGTAAGCATAATGGTGGTAGGTCTGATTTCTTTGTAAGAAGGGCTTACCAGGTCAAATTTGGAATCAACATGATTAGTAATATTTATTTTTATTTTATTAACATTTGTTTACCGGGAATGTCCAACTTGGAATGAAGCCATTTTTCAGTGGAGGCCTGGGGAGAAATGGTCCAGACGCATGTCTCTTTAATGTGGGAGGAAACTGGAGCACCCGGAGGAAACCCACATGAACACAGGGTGGACATTTAGACTCCACACAGAAGGCACCTCAGCCGAGAATCAAACTGGAGAATCTCTTGCTGTGAGGTGACAACACTACCGCTGTACCACTGTGCCATCCAACTTCCGTAATAACTTCTCAGTGAAGAAATTCTGGGAGTGATGACCAAGAAATATCCTGAAAGGCAGATGCTGATACAGCACAGGTGCTGTGATCAGCACGGTTGACATCAGTAGGAATGTAATGCCAATGGTTGGGAGCGGAGAACTTTCTAAGGCATTCCATCCTATTACTGACATACAAATAGAACTGCCTTGTTTGGTTGTGTATGTATCCAAGGACTATTTTATTGTCTATGTAGAAATCAAAGGAATGAATTTTCATGTCCATTTCAAGTTTAATAAGTTCTGCAATTTCAATGGCTAACGCCACTAAACAAATTTCAAGTCTTGGCATGGTATGTGTAGGTTTTGGAGTGAGTTTTGCCTTACCAAGGACAAATCCAATGGTTGCTTTTCCATCTAATCCTATAACTATGAGGTAGGCCACAGCAGCAATAGCTTCAATGGAAGCATCGGAGAAGATGTGAATCTCTCTTCTGATAGATAGCATTCATACATCCTGTAAGGGTATAGCAGTGTGGTATTTGAAATTTATCTAAGGCATTCAGGGATTTTTTCCATGTTTTCATCTTCATTGTTTTTCTCTGGGGAGAGGAGTATCCCAATCCACATTTTCAGAAGTGAGCTGTCATAATAGTATTTTGCCCTGAATGGTAAAAGGTACTATGATGCCCAGTGGATCATTAATGCTGTTTACTACAGATAAAACTCCACATTTGATGAAATGATTGTCACAAGCTGACATTCAAAATATGAATGAGTCTTGCTTGGCATTCCAAAGCAGCCTAAGGCTATGTTGCATAAGGGTAATATGAAATCCTAGTTCAAAGTTCTTTAGACTGTCAGCATGGTCCTCAGAAAGAAAGGCTCTATTTATCTTGACACCATTGAAGATGATCTTGTGAAGTCTGAGATTAGATACAGCCAGCATCTTGAGTTCTGATAAGGAGAGCGATTGCTTCTTCCTCTGTGGGAAAAGATTTAAGCCCATCATCTACATAGAAGTTTCTTTCAACAAACTGACATGCATCAAACCCAAATTCATTTTCACCCTCTAGGGCAATTCTTCTCAACCTATATATTGCGATTGCAGGAGATGGGCTGTTACCAAACACATGTACCTTCATCCGATAGTCTATGACCTTGTCATTGACATCATTATTGTGGTACCACTGAAATCTGAGGTAGTTTCTGTTGTCTTCCTAAATAATGAAATAATGGAACATTTGCTGGATGTCAGCTATTACTGCAATCAATTCTTGTCTGAAATGAATCCAATTAGGTTATTGTTCAGATTAGACCCAGTGAGGAGAAAGTCATTAAGAGAAAATCTTCATAGCGAGCATTTGAGTCAAAGACTATTCTAATTTGGTCTGGCTTGAGAGAGTGACACACACCAAAGCATGGAAGGTACCCACATTCTTTCTCTTCCTGTAGAAGAGGTGCAAGTTCAGCATGATCTCTATCAAACATCTTCTGCATGAAGTCAACAAAGTGTATTTTCATTGCAGATCTCTTGTTCAGGGTGCGCTGTAATAAAATAAACCGTGACTCTGCATGCTGCTTATTGTTTGGCAGTTTCATTCTTGGGGAAATGAATGGTAAAGGTGCTACCCAGCTGTTGGAGTTGTCCTAATAGAATTCTTCACTCATAATCTTCAAGAATTCCTTATCTTCCCTTGTGGCCACCAACTGATTGTCTTCACTAGTGTTATCAAACACCATAATGCCAAGATTACCATCCCAGGAGTCTAAGCCATTGTTGTAGTCGTGGATGACTTGCTGTGGCTTCCCATTAATGCATAACCTTTCTCTTACACAGTAGTGATATGGACAGGATTCAAAACAAGTATTGCATCCATTTGGAAGAACATACATCTTATTTATTTTTTTTTTATTTTTTTATTTTAATTTTTTAAGGGGAAAGTCTGACTTGGAATGGAGCCAATTTTCATCAGAGGCCTGGGGAGAAATGATCCAGATGCATGTCTTTGTAATGTGGGAGGAAACAACCAGAGCACCCAGAGGAAACCCACACAAATGTAGGGAGGACATGCAAACTCCACACACAAGGAACCACAGCTGAGAATTTAACCGGAGAAACATCTTGAAAGAAGTAACCCTGTTAGGTCTCCTGACCTTGCCTAAACAGATGTTACCTATGACAACCCAACCTAGATCCAGGCTTTGAACATATGGAGCATTGTTTCGGCCATTAATATATTTATGTACCTTGTGCATCCTCAGTATGTCTCTACCAAGCAGCATCAGGATTTCAGTGTCTTTATCAAGGGTTGGTATTTGGCCAGATATGACTTTCAAGTGAGGGTGATGAGAAACAGTTTCAGAGGTAGGGATCTCTTGCCTGTTGGTTGGAATCTGGTTGCACTTGATGAGAGTGGGCAGTGGAATTTCTAGGTTGCCATTGAGAGGCCCTGCTGTAAGACCATTAGCTCTCCTACCTGAGGCTTCTGTAAAGCCAGCACAAGTGCCCACGGTGTAAGTTAGGGTATCCCCTGTTATGTTGAGCAGGTCAAAGAACTCTGATCTTGCAAGAGATTGATTATTTTACTCATTGAGAATAGTGTACAGTCTTACGGCTCTTTCAGGATGACCCTTGAGGTATACACAGACCAAGCATATTTTTACACAAGATTTGTCACTGTGTCCTTCTCCACAGACTTCAATACATGTGGCAGCAACTGTAGTAGGAGCCACTGTTTGTTTTATACTGTCCTCGCCTTGCTTTGCCTTGAGAGGGTTAACTGTGGATGGGGTAGAAGTATGTTGAAGTGGATAAAGTGCTTGTACATGATTATCACTGTCACATTCTATGCACTTGATAGTGGCTATACAGTCCTTAGCAACATGCTCTGTAGAAGCACATCATTTAAAATGTACCCCAAATTTCTTTAGAAGTTCTTTACGTTCTTGCATCATTTTTTTCCTAAAACCAATATATTTTCTGAGAGGGTGAGGTTTGTTATGCATGGGGCATTGGCAATTTGGATTTTTGGTTTTCTTGCTTTGATCATTCTTGTTGGGAACTGTAGAATGGTAAGACATCAGTCTGTTTAGTTGAGACTGGACCTCTGCAGTCTCTGTATGAGCTGCACAAGTTTGTAGGCTTAGAAGAGCATGGAGCTGAAGCATGGGACTCTCCATAGAAGAAGCCTGGGTCATTCGTTGCCTCTGCAATTTTCCTGATGAATTCACAGAAGAATGAGAATGGGGAAAGGAAACTCTGTTTGCTTCCTTGTACTTTGATCCAACTGTAGTCCATTTTCCATGGATATCATATGGGGACTTTTAAACTATCAGGTTAACCCCATGGGCAATGTCCAAATAACTGAGGCTTGGAAAGTGTGTATCTTCCTTGGGTAGCTGAAGTTCAGAAAGGAGGTCACTAAGCTCCTCCTTGCCAGATATCTTTGTGAAACTTAGCTGTCTTTTGAATAAAGCATTCTCAATTACTTCAGGGCTGCCAAAGTTGTGTTCCAGTCTGTCCCAGGCAGCATTAGGACCTACAGCCGGGTTAGCAATATGAACTGCCTTGAGATGCTTAATACATTCAGAGGAGCAGGGACCAAGCCACCTGATGAGCATATCTAGTTCTTCAGTAACTGTAATGTCCAGATCACCAATTGCAGACTTAAAGGTGGATTTCCAGCCTCTGTAGTTCTCCAGTCTTGTCAAACCATGTGAGGCCAGTTTTGGTAAGATCCTTGTGAAGCATGTACTTTACGACTTGTGACATTTCCGTGTGGACAGACTTTAAGCGAGGAGCTGTCAGTTGAATAGGGTTGGTCACAGTAAGAGCAACACCATTACTGAATGATGTTGGGATGTACAGTTGTACAAGGGCATTAAGCTGTGGAACTACCTGAGAGTTCATGAGTGCAGGAGCTTGCAATGGGGCAGGAGCTTGGATGAGCAGAGGTTGTTTACTATTTCCACAAAATGGTAGGTTAGCTTCAGCAGGGCTAGGTGCATCTTGCTGACCTTGGTAAAGAGGTACTGCAGCAATAGTCACTGGAAGTAATAGTTCTAATGATGTGTCTCTGGCTTCAGGAGCATCACTTAAGATGGAATGCTTGCTGCTTTGGTTGACAACATAATCTGTAGTGCATTTAATATAACTCTCGGTGTCCACTTGACTGATGCTGTCTCTGTCACTTCCACTAGCAACTTGTTGTAAAACTCTTAACCTTGTCATAGCTGTGGCATGGTCACACTATTTTTCTAAAGCTTCTATTTGAACCCTGTTGTGAGTTGTTTCAGCCTGCCTTTCTGCTTCTGTGTGCAGCTTCTGCCTCTAATTGAGCCTTCCTTTTTGTGAAGGCTGCCTGAATCTTAGCAGCTTCTGCATTAGCACAGGCTTTGATAAGTTGTTTGCTGAGCATGGAAGATCTAGACTGTAAAAACCTACTAGATCTGGTGGAGTGTCTCGTAGATGGAGAGTGATGATATCTGGATTCATGGAGTTGTGTAATTCTGACTTCAGCCTTAGTCCTAGTTTGTAATGCCAAGCTGTCCCTGTCAAGATTAGGCTGATCAAACCTCTTTCTTGTACTTCCTCAGTGGTATATATTTGTAACAAATTGATATATGTTATGCATAGTCTATGATAGCTTTGATAGATAGCAATAAATTGCTTGAGTGTACCCTCTAATTGCAGTGCATTATAAGCAGGCTGAGAGGGGGCAGACATACAGTTAACAGTCTTAGTCCATGAGTAAGCAAGATTGGATAACAATTCTTCCCTGTCAGTCTCATAATTCTGTTTCGACATCCATGTAGGCTTAGAGATGTGTTTTGCTCTTGCACTTGGATCAGAGATTTGATCTTGTGTGTGCTGAGAGACAGCCTTACAAGACTATCTGCAAATATATAGAGCTGAGTATATTTTTCTGTATTATTCTGTATTATAGAGCTAAATTGTTGCTTAGATATATGTTGTCTTACTGTTCTGCAAATATACAGAGATCAATATATATTTTCTGGGTTTTATAATTTGCACTGTGATTCCTCACATCTCTGTTGAAACTGTCTTCCCCACCCCCCTCATTTTCTGCCTTGTCTTCAGCTGATATAACTGTTTTTTATAGCTTGTGTGTTGTTTAACTCAAGGTGCCCTTAATTTGACCTGTTAATAACAGCCTGTATTTAAATTGAAACCTGTGTGCTGAGAGACAGCCTTACAAAACTATCTGCAAATATATAGAGCTGAGTATATTTTTCTGTATTATTCTGTATTATAGAGCTAAATTGTTGCTTAGATATCTGTTGTCTTACTGTTCTGCAAATATACAGAGATCAGTATATATTTTCTGGGTTTTATAATTTGCACTGTGATTCCTCACATCTCTGTTGATTTGGTGGCTTTTGCAGTGCCCGCCCCACTGTAGATTTGATCTAGGACACTCCCCCAGTCCCATCTCTTTACCACATTCTACCTAATAAACCCTTTCTGCACTTGCTTTTAGTCCTTTTTAATTTAATTGCATTTTTTCAAACTGTGTGTGGACTAATATTGCTACATACTCAAGTGTGCCAGCTTGCACTGCATGTGAATTGTTTCCTACCTTTCCTGTAATTAGTGTTCCAGATACAGATTTGCTGTATCCAGGACTGTTTGTAAGCTTGTGAGCCCCCCAAGCCTTTCTGTGTTGGAGGGAAGCCTTCTAGCTTATCAGTGGGAGTGGTAAGCATTAGGTAACCTGTCTACCACATAAGGAGTGGTTCTGGCCCAGAATTTGTAGTTATTGGCCATTTGGGTGGTCTTCCATCTCTCTCAACTTTCTGATTTGAAGGCCTGCATTTGCACTTGTTTCTGTCCTGTAACTCCTGGGCCCATCTCATTTGCTCACTCAAAAAAAAAAAGTTTTATCTGCTTTTACTGTATTTGTGTTTCTTCCTACTTTATTTTGCTTTTGCGTCATCTTAAAAGTACTCAATTGTATTTATTACTGCTTGGTGTAACTCATTCTAAGCCTTTTAGTTTAAGCACTTGGGCTTCAGACCAGTTGTTTTACATTAAGAAGGTTTGTGGTCTGCACTGTGGTGGCAGAACAGGTAGCTTACATCCTTCTAAGTTGGGAACTGCTGATTGAGGGCTCAGTGTCTGTTATTCTAAAAGTGTATTAATTCTGGTTTAAGCACTTGGGCTTCAGGCCAGTTATTTTACATTAAGAGGGTTCGTGGTCTGCACTCTTGTGGGAGGAGAGGCTGGACTCTGCCCTTCTGAGCTGGGAATTTCTGGTTAAAGGCTTATAGTGCTTGCATATTTGAACTGCTTCTTACTGAAATTGGTACACCTTGTTTGCTGTAGCATAGACTAGATCCAGACCTGCTGAATCTAGCTTTGTTTGTATAACTTGAGCACTAATCCAGGCATTCTTTAAAGTATTCAATTGTATTTATTACTGCTTGGTAGTAACTTGATTAAAGTGTAGCTATCATTATAAGACTTTTGGATTAAGCACTTGGGCTTCAGACCAGTTGTTTTACATTAAGAAGGTTCGTGGCCTGCACTTTGGTGGCAGGACAGGTAGCTTACACCCTTCTAAGTTGGGAACTGCTGATTGAGGGCTCAGTGTCTGTTATTCTAAAAGTGTATTAGTTCTGGTTTAAGCACTTGGGCTTCAGGCCAGTTATTTTACATTAAGAAGGTTCATGGTCTGCACTCTTGTGGGAGGAGAGGCTGGACTCTGCCCTTCTGAGCTGGGAATTTCTGGTTAAAGGCTTATAGTGCCTGCATATTTGAACTGTTTCTTACTGAAATTGGTACACCTTGTTTGCTGTAGCATAGACTAGATCCAGGCCTGCTGAATCTAGCTTTGTTTGTATGCTTGTTGTTTGTTTGCTTGTTATTTCCCTGAAACGCTAATTCCACCTAAAATGCGGCTTTTCAGTGCTTCTGTGGATCCCTAGTGATATCTGTATTGCTTACTGTACTTATTTCCTTGTTTCACTTGAAAGAAAGTTACTGTTTGTCGTTTTTGCATTTAAGTTACCTGTAACACATTGCATTTAAGTTACCTGGCACTTGCTCACTAAAGCAATTATATAAGTCAGCACTAAAAAATTAAAAGCACTACACCCTCACAAACTCCCCTTAAGAACCTTGTTCCCCATTGGCCCTTTTTTTCAATTATAAAGGAATTCCCAATACTATTCTAGCATGTCCAAAGGTCAGTTGTCAATCTCCTCTCCAGTCCAGCTGGTGAATCTGGGAATCTTGACACAATGTTACAACTACCTCATGTACACAGGCAACCCTGTCCTCCTCCCAACAAATTCCAACACATGTGAGAGATGCAACCATATAGCCAAACTGGAGGCTAAGCTCTCTCAACTCAGTACTGGCGTAACCAGTCAGGAGGAGAAGGAAACCACACTCACTACAATTCCAGTCTCACATAGACCTACCATGACAGCAAACCAAACACATAAACACACAAAAGCATACCCGGAGGCTCTAAATAAAAATCTGCCTAAGCAGCAGAGACCTCCAAAGCAGACACCCAAGCAACCGCTACCCCAAAATAAAACACGTGCAACACATGGCTCACAAAGCCAGTGTGCCGAACAGTCACAGCCCTTAAGGCTAAACAACACACCTGATACACTTGTAATAGGTGACTCTATCGTTAAGCACACTGACGTCCCGCTCACCAGGCTGAATAAGGAGAAGGTCACGGTGAGCTGCCTGTCGGGCGCTAGGATCCACCACATAACACAAGCACTCAGGTCACTCCAAGGCAAGTACAAATATGACTCAGTCATTGTCCATGCTGGTGTGAATGACCTGAGACGTACCTCCCTGGACTGGACTACATGAAAAGAAACATAGAGGAGCTCTCTGAGCATGTAGCCCAAGCTGGTATGACCCTGACCTTGAGTAGCATCTTACCCTAACCAAGAATGATGCCACAATATGAAGACAAGATGATCAATTTCAACAATTGGCTTAAGTATTGGTGTCATTCAAAGGGGATCCAATGCCTGTCAGCCTGGGATGACATGCTCGACAAGCCACGATGCTTCGCTAGGAACAGCTTGCACCTGTCACCCCTGGGCTTTCGGATATTGGCAAAGGCTCTTGCTACCCCCATAGTGCCTTTTTTAGGCAAGGCTCAAAAGACAAACCCACCTCCATAGGTATCACAAGGGATAAGAAACTAAGAGTAATGCTACTCAATGCCAGAAGTCTAAACCTCAAGATGCATGCACTCAAAACTCTCCTTAGCATGGAGAACATCAATATCTGTGCAGTAACAGAAACCTGGTTCAAGGCTCCCGAGAGCACCCCAGCACTACCAGGTTATACCTCATACCATGCTTTTCGGCCCCAAAACTTGGACCGAACCACAAAAGGAGGGGGAGTATCAATATTCGTCAAAGATACTGACACCTCCAGGTTGGTGGCACAGCACGAAGCATCAGAGACTATCCATGTGCAACTAACAGTGGTTAAAACTGCCTTCCAGTTTATAGCCTGCTACAGACCACCCTCCCAAACCCAGGAACCCCACTCGGCCTTCCTGAGAACACTGGAAAATATGAAGGTCTCTCCAAACACCATTATATTGGGCGACTTCAACTACCCAAACATAGACTGGGAGCATTACTCTAGCTCCAACACCCTAGCCCAAAAGTTCCTAGAATTTATAAACTCAAATGCTATGGAACAACTTGTTACCACTCCCACAAGAGGGGAAAACATACTGGACCTGATCATCACCAACATGGGGACTCTATGCTCCATACCAGAAGTGTATCCCTCACTGGTAAGATCAGACCATAAACTAATCTCATTGGATATTCACATCCTGACCCCACCTCCTGCCCAGAAAACCACAGTGAAAAACTTCTCTAAATCAAATTTCACACTCCTCAAAACCAAGGTGGAATCCTTCAAAGCCCCCGGGCCTGTGGAAAATATGGCCCAGACCGCAGAATCCTTTATAAACGGATTCTATGAACACCTTCAGGAATGCATGGATCATGCAATCCCAAATAAAATCAAGACCCAATCCTCCAAAGGCAGGCGTCCTGTCTGGTGGACCCCAGCCATAAATAAACTATACAATAGAAGGAGGAAGCTACTACATGATAGAGCAAAATCCCAAAAAGGGAAGGCATCTCTGATCAGTATTAGCAAAAAACTACGGGCACTCATAAAATCATCTAAGGCCAGCTTCAAGAGAAAAATTGCACAGGACACTAAGGATAATCACAAGGCTTTCTTTAGTTATGTTAGGAACCTGGGTGGGAATTCCCAGATATGCTCAGAATTAGTCCAAAATGACAAAAAATACACCGAACCCACAGACATTGCCAACATCCTAGCTGACAGGTTCAGCGCAACCTTCTCCCCCCCCACCAAAAGGGCAAATATCTATCCCAGCAGAGTGCTGCCCCCCTGACATCTCAGATGCTCAGGTAAGAGTCGCCCTCTCCAAAGCAAAAAATACAGCATCAATGGGACCAGACGGTGTCCCGGGCTGCGTCCTACATGAACTCCAAGAAGAGCTAAACCCAAACATAAAACTACTGTTCAATCTCATACTTGAAAAATAACAAAACAAAAAGCAAGCTACGTAATCCTCCTCTATGCTACCACTCCTAAAATAAAGTGGAAATGGTACCAGGCAGCAAACTGGAACAAAGTGAAATGCAAAAGTAATCCAAAAGAGTTTATTTCTTAAGCGCTTTTCGTCTGCTACTAAAGGCAGACTTCTTCAGAGTAAACTCATCAAGTTACACATCTAATTTATACTAAAAACATGATTAGTTAATCATTGTTAACAAAAAGTCATTACATATTTAAAGCAACAATGGCTCAAATACCTAAGTACTAAAAATCATAATATAGTTACATAAATAACACTAAAACATCTTGCTCTAAACATCCTGTTTACTAACTAAGTCATATCAAAAAACATATATATAAAATAACCATATATATAAATAAAAATATCAAAATGTATGTATTACTAAAAAATAATAAATACAAGTCCTTCTAAAGCCAAAAATCTAAAACTCACATGACAGTATTATTGAAAGTGGTCACAATTGTGCATTCCATTACATTTAATTTACATACCATATTGTTATAATAACTTGTTGAACTATATCTTTGTCTTATATTCTAAACAAACCTTAATAAATTGATTAGGGATATTTTAATATTGTTACATATCTATCTATTTAAACTACGTAGACTAAGTATACACCCTATAGAACATGTTTCATTAAGCCCTGGAGGGTGGTATGTTTCCAACCTAATTTGCCATCCCAGTTCCAACGTTAGCAATTTTAATGAGGCTACTGTTCAATCTCAGCCTTACTACAGGATATGTACCTAAAGAGTGGCGTACAGCAACAGTGGTCCCTCTCCACAAAGGTGGCGCCTCAACGGATCCTGGAAAACTATCGCCCTATAAGCCTGACTAGCTTGGTCTGCAAAGCTATGGAAAGGATCATCATGGACCTCATAAATAAAGATATTGGGGACCTACAGACACTGGATCCTACCCATTTCGGCTTTATTAAGGGCAGATCCTGACTCTTAAACCTGGTCGATTTCTTTGAAACAGTCACCAAGGCCATTGACGAGGGGAAGGTGGTCCACACAGCCTACCTGGACCTCGCAAAAGCCTTCGATACAATACCCCACTCGGGCATTATAGATAAGCTCACCAGCTTAAATATAAACACCTATGTCACTAGATGGGTTGCAAACTGGCTCAAGGACAGAACCCACATGGTTAGAATTGCTGGAGCCATGTCAGACTCCAAACCAGTTACAAGTGGCATCCCACAAGGCTCAGTCCTGGGACCTCTCTTGTTCGGTATATATTTCTTGGAGGTACAGGCCAACACGGAAGGACTGTGGCTGACCAAGTTCACAGATTACTGCAAACTGGGCACCATAATCGACTCTCCAGCCGACACAAGCATCCTCCAAAAGGGCCACATAGAAACAGACAACTGGTGCCAGAGCCATGGCCTCAAGCTAAACACCAAATAGTGTATAGTCATCCCCTTTGGCAAAAACAAAGTGCCCACAAATTACCACATAGGTGGTAATCCATTAAGTACAGAAGAAGTAATTAGGGACCTGGGGACCCAAGTTGATAGCAATCTCTCATTTGACAACCACGTGGCCAAAGTGGTTAGAAAAACATTTTATATAGCCCACCTAATCATGAAGGGATTCACATCTAGATCAGGGGAGGTCATCGTGCCTCTTTACTCATCCCTCATCAGGCCCATAATTGAGTACAATGCCCCTTTTGGGATGTACCTTACCAGACACCTGCAGCAACTGGAAAGACCCCAAAAGTACCTCACCAAGAGGATCAAAGGGCTCAAACAGATGCCATATACTGCCCGGTTAAAGAAACTCCAGCTCTACTCAGTGACATACCGCCTGCTCAGTGGCTATCTGTGCCTGACGTATAAAGCCATGTCCAACCCGGAATTAATGGACATGCTGCACCTGAGAAAATCCAAATCCCATCGAGCTCGCTCGAGACTTGAACCTCAGCACTGAAATAAATAGGACATGCTGGAGGGACAGATTCATAACCCAGAGGCTCCCTTCACTCTGGAATAAAATCCCAATCCAGGTTAGGCAGAGTCCCTCATTGACTCTCTTCAAGAGGAATCTTGATGAGTGGATGGGAGATCGTAGGTTTACCCCTGGGTATCACTTCTGTGTCACTATTAGACAGAGGCACAGTATACTAACCTCGAAAAAGGGCATAGCAAAAACACACTCTGGCTAGGCTTATAAATGCCCTAGGGCAGCTAGCCTAGTATGAACCTATGAACGTATAAGAAATTCTGCATCATGCTGAGTATGGGGA
The DNA here is from genome assembly GCF_019279795.1 of Protopterus annectens. Classification (NCBI taxonomy): domain Eukaryota; kingdom Metazoa; phylum Chordata; order Ceratodontiformes; family Protopteridae; genus Protopterus; species Protopterus annectens. The sequence goes on from NC_056729.1 coordinate 512,017,878, forward strand.
TATGAGGCTCAATTACTCTGCTGAAAGTGTAGTACTTTGCTGAGACATTGTGCTGGTAATAAAACAGTTAATACTAAAGTCTTTTCTGAGACAGAGGAAAGTATCAAAAATATATCAATTCTGAATTAGCTGGGTTTGCAGGGCATTGGTTTTACAAGAAACTAGGCAGTGCAGATGAATGTCACATTCAGTTTCATAATGCTGTAGGCAGGGCCCAGAGAAGAATAAAGATAGTTTCACTGAAAGAGATATGCAGTGGCCACACCATATATATATATATATATATATATATATATATATATATATATATATATATATATATATATATATATATATATATATATATATATATACATAAAACACAATCCTTGCAAACAATTATTGTTCAATTGCTGACTCAGCAAAGGAATTATGTTGTGCAGAGGGTATCTTGCTGGAATGTGCAGGCCCTTGTCTTCAATCTCAGATGCTGCTTCAATAAATGCTTTTAACAAATCCTTAGGAGACAGGCCTACTCTCTAAAACTTGAAAGAAATTAGGAAATCTTTCAGTAGTTGCCCTGTGCTCTGAAACTGTTCTGAAACTTCCATAATCTGCCAACATATCCACTCTTTGAAACTTATAGGATCATAGGATCATAGGAAGTTTCTAGGCTAATGGCCCTAGGGCCCTTACAGCCTAGCCAAGTTCTACCCTTATTTCCATGATCAGCACCTATTGCCCCTGTCCAAGAGGGACACAGGTAGAATGTTATTGATTAAGCAAGAAGCTCTTTATGCATCAAACAAAGAACTATATATGTACAGGAAGCAAACTTATTCTTAAGTTGCACTTTCAAAGTCCATCTACAGGACCTCACAAATACTCCAGAGGTATCAATACATTATTTGACTGTTCTGCCTCCCCTGGCTGTGCATAGCAAGAGTAATCTCATCATCTGTAGCAAGATGCATTGAGAAGGTTTACTCACCACCACAGTAGTGCTGGCAGACAGTGGCTCAATCAAAATTATACCTGTGGAGACCGTTAAATAGCTTACTTCAAAAACTGTGTAGACCTTCATACGAGATGACATTCCAATAGGTCAAATAATCATGATTTGACACACACCAGCAATAAACATGTGGCTGCAATGGAGTCTAACACATACACACTGAAGGAAAATTGGGGAGAAAGGGTGGTGATACCTAACGGAACTAAGCTACAGGACAACAGCTAGGACAAAAAACAAAAAAAGTGATTTCTTAGCTGAATAGCAAATACAATAACATGTGTAACATGAAAGGGATAAAAGTAAAGTGGAGTTTAAAAATAAGGTAGAAATAAAAGAAAGGGAGATATGGTTAAGAAGTAACAAGAATTATTTGAGGGACTGACAGATGTTAAAGTATTGCAAAATGGGGGTGGGGACTCACAGAACAAGAAGAAGAACAATTGCAAAATGCTAAACAGAAAATAAGGGATTGCCATGATAATGTGCACGAGTTTAGAAAAATTGCTGGTAAGCAGCTGTTTTTTGATAATAACTCTAGAGCACAAAAAGATTTTAGCACAACTCAGGCAACAGAAAATGGAAAGGGCTGTCACCAAGCTTATAACAAGGAAGATAACAAGGGATCCTTTAGAAGTATTAGAAATATTCCAGAAATTCTATGAAAGTCTGTATAAAGCAGTGAAATATGAAAATCAAAAAAAGGTACAAATGGAAATGTTTATGGAAAAATTAAATATGCCAAGGTTAGAGGGATATGAGGCTCAATTACTAACAGTTAGGATAGGAGGAGATGTGATAGATATGGTGAATGTATAACCAATCTACAGATAAGACCCCAGGAATAGATGGTATTCCTGTGGAAGTTTGGATACTAGGAGGAAAAAACTGATAAATATCTGGAAGGGTTTGTTTAACAGTATTTAAAGAAGGGGCGAAGTACCAACATCCTGGAAAAAAGCAGTGGTAGTTGTAATACTTAAAAAGGGTAAAGATCCATCAGATCTAGATTCATACAGGCACATTTCAGTACTAAACCATGATTATAAAGTAAAAACTCTCAAACAAAAAAACAACTCACCGGTGAAACTGGATCGATGCCTGACACACCCAAGTAAATACAGATTAAATCCAGCAGAAAGGTGTGTGGCAAAACAACGGCACTGTAAAAACTGCTTGAATAAGAAGTCCTTTTATTCGAAAAAATACTGACTCAGATGTCTGAGGAAGCAGTGGAATACACTGTGAAAGTGCTTATGTTTTTCTTGTGTTTTATTCAGTATTTGTCAAATAAAAGGACTTCTTATTCAAGCAGTTTTTGCAGTGCAGTTGTTTTGCCACATACCTTTCCGCTGGATTTAATCATGATTATAAAGTGTTTATGTCTGTAATGGCTAAAACAATGCCAAAAGTGATGCCAAAATTGATAGATATGGATCTATGTGGTTTTGTGGAGGGGAGACAAACATTTTATAACATTAACAGAACACTGATGATCTAGAGGGAAGCAGAATACAAGAAAATATCACTGTTGTTGGTGGGTCTTGATGCAGAAAAAGCATTTGACAGAGTAAGCTGGGACTTTATGAGCAGGGCAATGGAAGCATTTACATTTCCTGATAAAATTATAAGGTTGATTAGGAAAATATATGAGAGATCGGAGGGGAAAATTAAAGTGGGTGGGATCCTCTCTGATAATATCTGCTTGAGTAGAGGGACCAGACAGGGGTGTCCTCTCTCCCCTTTGTTATTTGCATTATATTTAGAACCAATGGCAAAGAAAATAAGAACTCAGAAATTCAAATATATAATTGGTATGATAGTCAAGAAAAGCTGGCAATATTTGCAGATGACATTATTTTTTACCTGACAAAACCAGAAAGAGATATTACAGTGCTGTAGAACATATTGAGGCAGTTTCAAATCTTTTCAGGATACAAAACTAATGAAGCTAAAACAAAGGTAATAATGGTAAATTACGTACCCACATACAAATTGGTTCAGCAATGTCCATACTTATGGGGAAATGATAAAATTAAGCATTTGGGAGTATGGATTAAAAATGATTCTGGTGTGGCAGCTAAGGATATTTGGGAAGAGACTAAACAAAAGATAATACAAAAACTGAGAAAATGGAAGATCTGTTATGTGGATATGGATAGCAAGATAAAACAGTTAAATATATTTAGTCCCTTTGGTCTTATACACTAGTCAGGCATATTTTTATCAACCAGAGAAGTTGTGGATAGCAATTAATAAAGAGCTGAAGGATTTTATCTGGGACGGCAAGACGGCAAGAGTCAAGTGGGATAAGCTTATTCTTCCAATAGAACAAGGCAGATTGGGATTACCTGATTTGAAGGGGTATTTCAGAGCAACACAGTTAAGGCTACTGTACATAGCACAAGCAGAAAACTATCATTCAAAGTGGAAAGAGATGATTATGAAACAGGTGTAAGCTCAAGAAACAAGAACAGACTGGGATTTTGGAACAGACCTTTAAGGAGAATAGCAATAATCATATAGAATATTATATTCGTAAAGTAGCAGAAAGTATTTTAAAAACGTAGCCAATGCGGGAATGGAGAAAGGAGATTCTGCAGATAGGGATGACTCAATTAGGGATACAGACAATAGGCAAGAGGGGGCTGGAATTTATTGGAGAAAACTGGCAAAGGAACCAAGGTATTGGGAGCAAATAACTATACAGGTAAATGTAATAGAATGGGAAGACGCCAATAACTTACTGTATGTGGACTGCAGTTTAGAGATTGCCTTCCCTATCAAGGATTGATATCAGAGTATATGCAAATGGAAAGAAATAGGAGGGTCCTAAACTGAAGACCAGCACCTGTAGAGTTTTTTACTGTAGTAGTATCTAGAACAGAAGCTGTGGTTAAGAAAGTAATAATTGGTAGAGCATATAAAATATTGCATGATAACTATAAGAATCAATCAGAGGAGATTACAAAGGACTGGGAAGAGAGACTGGATAAGCAATCCACAGAGAAACAATGGGGGGATATATGTATATCTCCCAAATATGCAAAAAAGTATAGAAGATTTAGGATCTTTGCTTGGAAAGTGTTTATATAAGTATTTTTATACCCCAAGCAGACTCCAAAGCATTTTTCCTCAGGTAGTCAGCAAATGTTGGAGGTGTGATGGGGAAGAAAGTGGTAACTGGGAACATATTTTCTGGGAGTGTAATGAGTTGGTAGACTGTAAATATTCCCTGAATACTGTTCTGTCGGAGATGGTGAGTGAGCAAATTACTGTAACTAAGTAAAGTATTTTTTGAGCTATGACACAGAATCAGAATTGCCTAGACATAGTAAGGCCTTGCTGATTCTAATTATGATGGTGATCTAAAAAAGCAATTATTAGAAAATAGAAATCAAAGTCTAAACAAACTTTACTAGAAGTAGCAAAGATACCGTAGTAACAGAGATAAAACAACTGGAATTGGGATCTTTAAAAAGAGTAGGAGTAAATTATATAGGAAAAATGGGAAGTGTGGGATCAATACATGCAGAGGAGAAATGAGGTTTAAAAAAAATGCAGGAACTGAATAAGCTATATAATGGCTGACTGACAATGACTGGATATAAATGATGTATAATGTTTATAGCTACAGTTGTGTCAGCACAGTTTGTAATATAATGTTTGCAACTTAAGATTGTATCAGTATGGTTTATTTTCATTTATATAAATGTAAGATTGCCTATGTCATACACAACAATTTAATAAGGATGTTCCTTCTGGAGCGTTTCTTCCCGGGCCTCCACTGAAAACAGGATCTGTGGAACCTAGTCGGACTTTCCCGGTCAACAAATGTTAAATAAATAAAATAAAATTGTTTATAAAATATCTGCATCCAAAATCCTACTCTCTCCTTATTTCTTGAATTTTCCCCCATTTTATCATCATCCCTTTCCACTTTGAATTGTAGCTTTCTGCTTGTGTTATATATAAGAGCCTTAACTATGTAGCTCTAAAATATCCCTTCAAATCAAGTAATCCTTAACCACCCTGCTTCTGTTGGAAGGATCAACTTATTCCACTTGACTCTTGCCCTCTTCCCCTACCAGACAAAAATCCTTTGACTCTTTATTAATTACTACCCACAACTTTTCCTCTGGTTGATAAAAATATGCCTGACTGGTATATAAAATTAAAGTGACTAAAACATTTTTTTACTGCTTATAACCTGTTATCCATATCCGTAGAAAAGAGCTTCCAGTTTCTCAGTTTTTGTATTATCTTGTAAGTCTCTTCCCACATATCCTTAGCTACCATAATAGAATCATTTTAATCCATACTCCTAAATTCTTTATTTTATCATGTCCCCATAAACATGAGGATTGGTGAACCAATTCATGTGTGGGTTAATAGCTTACAGCTATAGCTTTTGTTTTAGCTTCATGAATTTTAAATACCAAAAAACATGAGATTGTCTCAGAATGTTCTGCAACACTGAGATGACCTTGTCTGGTTTTAATCAGTTATAAAATAATATTGTCTGCAAATAAAGCCAACTTTTCCTGATTACCGTACTAATAATATCCTTGAATTTCTGAATCCCTTATTTTCTTTGCCAATGGTTCTAAATATAATGGAAATAACAAAGGGGAAAGAGGATTCCCCTGCCTGGTTCCTCTGTTCAGACACCACTTATCAGAGAGGATTACTCATATATCCTTCTAATTAACCGTACTATCGTATCATGGAATTCAAATATTTCCATTGCCCTACTCATAAAATCTGAGCTTACCCTGTCAAATGCTTTCTCTGCATCAAGACCCGCCAACAACAACAACAGTAATTTCTTACATTTTGCTTTCCTCTGGATCATCATCATTCTATCACTGTTGTCAAATGTTTACATTTACCTCCCCTCCACAAAAACAAATTGATCCATATCTAATGATTTTGGCAACAGCTTTGCCATTCTTTTAGCAATTGAAGACATAAGTATTTTATAATCATGGTTTAAAATTGATATAGACCTACTGTATATGAAGGTGGATGGGTCTTTACCATCTTTGGTTGTCAGAGCCACCACAGCTTTCTTCCAGAATATTGGTGCTTCCCCTCCTTTTAAAATACTGTTAAGCACAACCTTCCAGATCTTTATCACTTTCTTCCCTCCTAACTCCCAGACTTCCACCAGAATACCATCAGTTCCTGCAGACTTTCCAACAGACTGGTTATACATCACTATTTTTTATCTCATCTCCTCCTGGCTTAACTGTTAGTTGTTGAATCTCATCTGCCTCTGACAATCACATATTTAACTCTTCCACAAATATTTCCATCTCTGCTTCTCCTTGATTTTCATATTGTCTCTGCTTTATACAAGTTTTTATAAAATTTCTGAAATATCTCTGGTACCGCTACAGGATCTCTGGTTATTTTTCTTGTTAGAGGTACCCTAAGTTTAGCAACAATGCTTTCTACATTATGTTAGCTAAGTCATGCTAAAAATGTTTGTGGTCTGAAGTTATCAAAAAACAGTTGCTTAACAGCAATCTTTCCAAACTCATGCAGGTAGTCTCTTATTTTCTCTTTAGCACTCTGCATTTGCACCTCTTCATGTTATCTGAGTTCTCCCTTATACTGCAATACTTTAACCCTTGTCAACCACTCTAAATAATTCTTGGTACTTCTTAACTATATATCTTTTTCTTTTATTTCTATCCTATTTTAAACTCCCCTTTCACTTTATCCCAATCCTGAACTATAACTTCTGAAGAAATTTCTATCTTTCTGAATAACTCCTGAATAATTTCCACAACCCATTTCTTAAATTCCTATCTTTTTAACAGATAGGTGGGAAGTGCCAGTGTCTTATTTTAGTTAATTGCTCTTCATTTTCATTTTACTTATTATTGGCGCATGATCTGAAATAGTTATTGGATGTTTAAGCTCTCAATTCAATGAAAATGCTCCTGTGAGATATCATTTCTGTCTAGTCTAGCCCTGTTATTATACCTTAGGGAATAATATGTAAATACTCTCAAGTTATTACTACTGAATTCACATCTACATACCAAGTAAATAAGAGAATACAGAATGTAATGAAAAGTTCCATGAAGAGAATTACTGTCTGTTCTTGTTTTATCTTTACCCCCCCAATGTGAAAAACAACTTGCATGCTTTCAGAAAACATTAACTTTTAGCCTCAAAGAAACCAGTGTTCTGTTTATTGCTCTATAATCAGCTTGTCTCCATGGAAACATAAGAAAAATGTAGCCATAAACTGTAAGCTTCTAAAGTCATGCTGAACATTTATTGCTAAAGGAATATTGCTCATTATATTAGATGTTCACTTATTTACTTGTTTCCACTTAAAATTTGTTATTAGATAAGTCAAGGGTTTTAATCTAGACATTGACCAATGTAAAAGTAAGAGAAACCATATCAGCCCTACATATATTATGATCTGTGTACTTTTATACCCCATTCCCCACCTCAACAACCTAAGATTGCAGTTTATTAACTTAAACAGGCTTTTATCCAGCTTCTTTTTCACTTTTCACATTCTAATGAGTACATTTCTAAATACGAAAAAAGAAAAATGTATTTGCTTAGTATCTCTCACATACCACATCTGAAAAAGCTTTACTGTATAACATGTAATTTGCATCTTAAAACCTTTTTATATAAATACTGTTAAGAATAGAAATTGTTTTACTTGTAGTTACCTTTTCCCTCTTCCTCCCTTCCCCTTAGTGCCCTTCCAAACATTAATGACATGAAGTTGGGCAAAAGCCTTTTAGTTACCTACAAATTTTATGCCAATGAAAGTCCATTCTTTCCACTTTTTCTTGTACAGCCATATTTCACAAATGTGATTGATGCTTTGTAATCTCTCATTTTTTTTCATTAATTTCCATGTTGCTAGTCTTCTTCCTGTTCATCAACATCTCCCAACTCCAGACACCAGTTCAGTTCCAAGGTGCTCCCATTTCTTCTAATCAACTCCTGTGATTTTATCTGTCTCTCTCTAGCATTTTCCTTTGCAACACTGAAAAAGGTTTCAATGGCAAAGTCTCTCTATGAGCTTTATTATCAGAAGAATGAGAAGCAATTCCCTTCTGCTTGATGGTTCGTTTTTTTGTTGAACAAAAGTTTGCATTTCCTCCTTGGCCTATTTTGCATAAAAAATGAATTTGTTCCTCCATGAAAAAATTTTTGGAAGACATCTGGATACAGCAGCTAGAATCTCACACATGCCTGTCATCATTCCCTGTTTGCTGGAATGAATTTGCTTCTCTTCTGTCTGGTATACAGAGAATAAACATTTTACTCAAAAACTCTATTGTCTCGAAAATAATTTGCCCTTCAGCTACAGGTTTGTCAGAATCAACTTTTTCTGCTGGTAGCGTTACATCTTCATTAATACAGGTCTTGTCTGATTTTTCATGGCCAGGTCTGAAGCATACACACAATGTGCCCTTTTAGTTACCAACTCCTGTTGTAGAATACCAATCTAGCTGCTTATTTGTGCTTTCATAAAATTAATACAGTCTGTTCCTTCAGATTTCACTGGTACAGCACAAAATCTCAGTTTTTCACAGTGTGCTAAGTCCTCTAATTCTACCATTTTTGAAATATCTCTTCTTGAGCAATTTCATACTCAGCCAGCCTTTTATAGATTTCACCACTGATTTTTGCAGTTTTATCATTTCATCTGTTTAAGGCTAGTCCATTTTTTCAGCCTTTTGTAGTTTGAGTTGATATATTCCTTCAATGTTTTATTTATTTGAATCAGCCTTCAGCAACGTTCACTTATTTTTCCCTCTAGAATACTGGAAGCCATGTCTTGCACCAAAGATGGAGAATTAACTTTTTGTTGAGCAGCTGCAGGATTCTTCCCAGTCAGTGTTTTCTCTCCACATTTTGTAGTTGATTTTCTTTTGGGTTCTCTTAGTTTCTTCTTTGCTGGCATCCTGGCAGTGTACTTAGCAACCAGTAACTGAATTTACTAAAAGTGCTAGAGTTCATGGTCCCTATTTTCTTTTTTCACACTGGGAGAGCTGGAGATAAGCTATTGATCAGTATGCAGCCATCTTGGAAGTCAATGTTTTGTTAACTTTGAGATTAGTAACAACACATGGAACAATATGTTAACAAAAATGGCACAGATTAGATCTGCTTTCCTAACAGCCCCAACCTGACCCAACACCATCATCACGAGGTCTCAGACTGTAGTTGTAGACTTGGAAAAGTTAAGAATGCCTGCCTATCTGCCAGCAACAATAAGATTAAACTATAAAGATATGTCACTGAACACATAGCACTGATCTTATAGTGGGTGATGCATTTAGTAACATGCTAATGATTAATTTTTATTAACTACTGCTTGATCTTTCTACAGAGGTAAATCAACACAATAAAGTTACTGCAAAGGTAGACAGTACATAAACATTGTCCATTAATAAGCCAATAAGTATTCACCCTTTGCAACCAGTTAGCCAACAGCTATACTCTGGGGAGGTAAACAGGCTTGTTTTTCTTCACAGAGACTTTTCAGACTATTTTACAGAAATGCGAACAGCCACATTATAAAGATATGTCAGAAATCACAGAGAATACACATTCCTTGGCACAGGGTAAATAAGTGCATTATTTTAGTTCTATAACAACATGTTCAACTGATGCAACTTGACTGTACAAAAGCCAACAAAATGTCATTTCTTCCTTTGTTTACAGCAATATAGCTATTCCCACATAAACAGTGCCTTTCTATATATGCTATTCTAAGCTGTTCCACCTGTTTCCAATCAAAAGTTTCCCTCATCTACATTGTCTTTCTGCACAAGATTTAGGAAGCTATTCCACGTGTTGCATTATCTAAAAGTTCACACAAGCATTTCAGTCTAGCAGTCATAGATCATTACATTAGCAAGTGAAACATATCACCTTTGAATATAATTCACAATGTTTTATTTATTATTTATTTTTATTTAACATTCGTTTACTAGGAAAGTCCAACTGGGACAGTGCTCATTTTCAGCGGAGGCCCAGGGTGAAAATTTCCAGTGAAAATTAATAAAAAATTACCAAATAGTGGCAAAAATTTCATACATACAAAAAGACACTTGCGTTGAAATACATAGGCATCTTATATATCTATAGTAGTATTAACCATATAAGAATAACAGTCAATAGTTTAAACAGAGTTGCAGAGGTGCATACATTAAGCAATATCTTACATTAAAACAGTATTCCATACAGACATCAGATTATTGAGTTATTTTCTGCAGATTGAAAGCAAAAGTGGAGGAGGAAAAGCAAAATCCACAGCACAACTGAGGGTTAGCTAGTGAGCACAGTTGAGCAGGGATAGGTGGAGAGGTGAGAACACAGTAAGAAGAGAGAAAGATAAGGTAACGAGAGGATGGGGTTAATACTGAAAGTATGTGAGATGGAAAGGAGAGAGTTAGTGTGTTTTGGTAGAACATTAGAATTATAGGGAAAAAGGGAGAGAAATTAAGGTAAATGTGCAGAGTTAAAGTGTACTGGAAGGGGGATAGAAATTAATGGGTATATTATATACAATGGAAGGGCTATAGGAGGGTTTAAGATGGTACGTTTGATGACATATGTTGGACGTAAAATGACTGGAAAAGGAGTGGTTGGCGAATAGGCATGGAAATTAGATTTTGCCAGGACTAGGACATGGGCAAAGCCATTTGCTATCGAGGAAGTATATTTTTGAAGTGTTTTGGGGCAATAATAGATATGATTGGTTGTGGACTCGTATTCCAAATTTTAGAGATATAGTTTGTGCAGAGAGAGTCCCCAGCAGAATTGTTGGACTTGGATACGTATAGAAGAGTTTTGTTCGAGGAACAGAGGACTCGGGAGTTAGTGTAGGGTTGGAGCAATGTTTTTGTATTGCTGGAATTTTTTCTGATTGGTGCACCAGTCTAGGGGAGATAATGATCTGGGTGCAGGTTAGGGAATGTGGTAACTCTAGCCAGTTTAATTGTTGTAAGGCAAAGCAGTGGTGAGACCTATGTGGGGAGTTAGTAACAAATCTGGCGGTTTTATTGTTGCAGATTTCCAACTCAGTTTTCTTTAGGTTTGTGAAGATGGGAGGCATATAGCAGAATGGAGAGTAGGTAAGTTCTGGCAATTGCTTGTTTTGTGCTATTAGTGAGGAAAGGCTTGAGTCTGTACAGGGCACCTATTTTTTTGTGTGTCCTTTTGATAGACTAAGATAGATGCTTGCCAGTTTTCAAATTATTGCCTATTAATACACCTAACAATTTTGTTTGGTTCACAGTCATTATTATGGTATTATTGTAAGAATATAATTGGAATGGGGTGGTGGGTTTTTGTGATTTACTGGGGTGGAAGAGCATGGTTTTGGTCTTGGATGAACTCAGAATCAATTGTGAGTTTGATAACTATGCTTTGACAGCTGAGAAGGACTGTTGCATCTTCTCTTCAAGTTGTTTTAGGGTAGGTGCAGTACAGATGACAGTAGAGTCATCATCATATTGAACAATGGAGGCTAGAGTAGTAGCTGTATGCAGTCTGTTGGTAAATATTTTGAAAAGTAATGGACCTAGAATTGAGCCTTGGGAGACCTCCATGGTGACAGGTAGAACAGCCGATAGCTCTTGTTGCCATTTGATAGCCTATTGTTGGTTAGTTAAGTAACTGTGTAACCATGCAAGTGAAGAGAGATCAAGTTTAAGAGTGTAGACTTCATTGAGAAGTTTCTGATGAGAGACCTTATCAAAAGCTTTTCATAGGTCTAAGAAGATAGAGGAGACGTGATCACCATCATTTCTATGTTGGTTGATGGTATTGGTAAAAGTTATAAGGGTAGTTGTGGTACTATGATTTTGGGTTAAAACTATGTTGAATGTTAGTTAGGAGATTATTAACTGAAAGGTACTGTAAAAGCCGCATATGGCTGCATTTTTCTAAGACTTTGGCTAGAGGAGGTAGGTTTGCTATGGTATATATTTTTTTCTCATCAAACAGGATATAAACACTAAGATGTGGGGGAGAGAGCTCAGCAAAAAATGAATACAAGTTCATGATCACTGAAGAAAATATAATGCTTCTATTCACCCTGTTGCTTCTCTGGGTTTAAATTAGCATGTCAGAATACACGCCTTGTTGTCATATTTTAAAATCTTATATAGTTGGTGCATTATGCCAGTTACCCAACTGAATTCACCTAGTGTAAGAACATGAGGTTACATCGCCTATGTCATGATGATGAATAATATCTTTCATCTATACAGACAGAAAAATATTAACAGTACTGCAAGTGTGAACACTGCACAAAAGTCAGAAACTGAGAAATGCAGTTCACTAGCAGGCCTGAACAATGTGAAAGATGAAAAAAACAGGATGGCAAGTATGTTGCAAAAATGTAATATGTGTTGCTGTAGTGGTGGCAGAGTTCTCAGGTTACTTTAGCAATCTGTAAGGCATTCAAGGTGTTAAGGTGTCACCAGGCAAAGCTTTGAAGTTTTTACTACTCTAAGAGCCATTCGCCACAAATTATACAATGATAGTGATTGTACATTTATGTATGTCTTGTATTTTTGTATAACTTTGAATTCATCTTTTTGTTGAGTAAGTTTGATAACATCAAAAGAGGTGGGTCTATATTACCATGTCGAAAGACATGTTCGCCGAACATGTCTTAATCGACACAGTAATATCGACCTGTCTAAAACCGGAACAGCTGAGTCAGTGAATTATTTCACAGGGGAAAAAAAACGCTTGTCACTTGATGAACATTGACACCTGTGTAAACATAAGGTCAGTACACATTCAGTGCATGTGATGAGGTGAGCTCCAACAGCAATGACTAGATAATGGCTCCTGGTGTCAGAGATCTTGCTTGTATCATATTAAATGAGCAATGTATCACTAAGTGCCTAAAGATGGAGTCATGCTGACTAAAAAGGGGAAACGTGTCACCAGAGAAATTATGTTCTGTCAGCTCTTCACCCACTGTCCATCCTGTTACTATATTTTGGCCATGGCCTACTAGGTTGGTGTATAACGTAGAGAATGATAATCCGGTCGCTGGTTATTACCTGCTTATTATGTGTTCCCAGCATGGATGCCAAGAAATTCACTTCAAGAGCAAAACTTGAGAGGTGAATTTCTTGGCATCCATGTTGGAAACACATAATTTAAGGTTATGATCGGTGACACAATCATAATTCTTTGTAGTGCGTGGAGCTTTATCTGCTCCATGTACTACTAGTTGCAGAGGAAAAAATCATTGAGTGTTTTCCTGGCTTTCAAAGAATTAAATCACTTAGTGAGCACTGTCAAGAGAGTAGTGTAATCCAATCCATTACTGTTACACATACCTTTCTTATCTGTCCACTGTCTAGATTTTTGCAGGACATTCAGATGATTGCTTCATATTTTTGGTCTGTTCCTCATAAAATCTGTGGTTTTCGGACAAAACACTGAGGACTGAAGTCACTAAATAATGGATACATTTGAGTTTCACGGTTCATAGCCTCCAGAAAATGGATGCTAACACCTCCTGTTAGTCTAGCAACTGAGTTTGTTTAAGGAACCTGGGGATAGACTACTGGTATGCAGAGTTGGCAGAAAAAAATATTTTGTTCTGCTATGTCAGTTACTGGACAGTACCGAAAGATTTTACTTCCTGATGCTAGACTCAACCTTAACAACTTTAGCAGGGGGTGCTTAACATTTGTTAAGGTTGGGTCATGCAACCCTCTGGTGCTTAACTAGTTTGTCTTTCTTTTGAATATCAGTGTAATCACCATGCTCCATGCAGTACAAGAAGTTCTTCACACAATGTCCTAACTTGAGACTGATCACCAAGTCGACAGATTTTGCCCCGCTGCTCTTTCTGAAATATTCCATTTCTCACTGACTGGCTCCCTGCTCTTGCAATATCGCAAGTGTAAAACAGAAATGCAGCACTGCCACCACTGACAACCACCATGTGTGACACAATTAAAGCTACAACTCATTTAGTTTAGTAGCAGAGAAAGTACTATGGGCAAGCCTCACCTATTATCAGACCACTAGAGACATGGTCATGATGCTGTCTTTTCACTATTACATTACATTTGTCCTACACTAACACATAGGTGCAAGTGGTGTCAATGGCCACAGAGATAAATTGATGATGTAATGATTCTACAACATTCTGTGACTTGGATATGTTTTAACTCATTACAGCCAAGTGATGCCCCCAGGTGTTTCTGCAGTTACATCCTACTGACACCTCTAGGTGTCATATATTACTTGCTCATATTCCAAAACCATGCAACATGTAAAACATTAAAATATTTCATCTTACAGAGTTTACACAATGGCAAACATACGTGTTTTGATATTTAACCACTGTATAGTGCAGGTAAAAAGATATTCATTGTTCGTATAATACTTATATTATTGTAAATGTCATTTTTTAAATATCTCAACAACCAAGTAGCACAGACACAACTGCTTACCTCATATGAAAGTTCTCAGCTAAATGAATAAAATGCTGCTGACAGTATATTTGTAATTTGAGTGGTTGCTGAGATATTGTAAGTTGTTTACAAAATATTCTAAACCTAATAGTTACTGTGTTTACCATGACTTATAACATCCAGTTTAAGACATAGAACCTGCCACCATAAATATATTTTGTGCTGAAGATTTTGCTATGAACACTTTTTTAGTAACACCTATGGTTTTAGAGATATGAACATTTGTTTGAAATGTGAGAATATAATTTGATTTCATAGGTTCATAGGTTGATACTAGGCTATCTGCCCTAGGGCATTTATAAGCCTAGCCAGAGTGTGTTTGGCTTTCGCCACCCTTTTAGATTAGTTGACTGTGCCTCTGTATAGTAGGTCACAGAAGATAGCCCTTTTAAAATTAGTTTACTGTGCCTCTGTCTAGTAGGGACTCAGAAGAGATCCCAGGGGTAAACCTACCATCTCCCATCCACTCGTCAAGATTTCTCTTGAAGAGGGTCATTGAGGGGCTCTGCCTAACATGGATTGGGATTTTGTTCCAGAGTGAGGGGAGCCTCTGGGATATGAATCTGTCCCTCCAACATGTCCTATTTATTTCTGTGCTGAGGTTTAAGTCCCTGGAGCATGTAGCTCTAAGGGATTTGGATTTCCTGAGGTGGAGCATGTCCATTAATTCTGGGTTGGACATGGCTTTATACGTCAGGCACAGATCGCCTCTGAGTAGGTGGTAAGCAACTGAGTGGAGCTGGAGTTTCTTTAGCCTAACTGTGTAGGGCATCTGTTTGAGTCCCTTGATCCTCTTGGTGAGGTACTTTTGGGGTCTTTCCAGTTGCTGCAGATGTCGGGTAAGGTACATCCCAAATGGGGCATTGTATTCAATTATGGGCCTGATGAGTGATGAGTAGAGGGGCACAATGACCTCTCTTGATCTAGATGTGAACCCTTTTGTGATAAGGTGGGGTATATGGAAGGTCTTTCTAACCACTTTGGCAATGTGATTGTCAAAGGAGAGATTGCTATCTACTTGGGTCCCCAAATTCCTAATTACTTCTTCCGTACTTAATGGATTACCACCTATGTGGTAATTTGTGGGCACTTTGTTTTTCCAAAAGGGGATGAATATGCACTTTTTGGCATTTAGCTTTAGGCCATGGCTCTGGCACCAGTTATCCATCTCTGTGAGACCCTTTTGGAGGATGCTTGTGTCAGTCAGTGAGTCGATTATGGCACCCAGTTTGCAGTCATCTGCGAACTTGGTCGCCCATAGTCCTCCCATGTTAGCCTGTACCTCAGAGAAATATATACCGAACAAGAGAGGTCCCAGGACTGAGCCTTGTGGGACGCCACTTGTAACTGGTTTAGAGTCTGACATGGCACCTGCAATTCTGACCATGTGGGTTCTATCCCTGAGCCAGTTTGCAACCCATCTTGTGACATAGGGGTTGATATTTAAGCTGATGAGCTTATTTATGATGCCCAAGTGGGGTATTGTGTCGAAGGCCTTTGCGAGGTCCAGGTAGGCTGTGTGGACTACCTTCCCTTCATCTATGGCCTTGGTGACTGTTTCAAAGAAGTCGACCAGGTTCAAGAGGCAAGATCTGCTCTTAACAAAGCCAAATTTAGTAGGATCCAGTGTTTGGAGGTTCCCAATGTCTTTGTTTATGAGTTCCATGATGATATGCTCCATAGCTTTGCAGACCAGGCTAGTCAGGCTTATAGGGTGATAGTTTCTGGGGTCCATTGTGGCACCACCTTTGTGGAGTGGGACCACTGTTGCTGTACGCCATTCCTTGGGTACATATCCTGTAGTAAGGCTGAGATTGAACAGTGACTTTATGTGAGGGTTCAGTTCTTCTTGAAGCTCGTGTAAGATGCAGCCCGGGACACCGTCCGGTCCCATTGATGCTGTGTTTTTTGGTTTGGAGAGGGCAGCTCTCACCTGTGCATCTGTGATGTCAGGGAGGCTACACTCTGTTGGGATAGACATTTGCTCTTTTGGGGGGAAGGGGGGGGAGAAGTTTGCACTGAACCTGTCTGCCAGGATGTTGGCAATGTCTGTGGGTTCAGTGTATTTTTTGTCATTTTGCACTAACTCAGAGCATATCTGGGAGTTGCCACCCAGGTTCCTGACATAACTAAAGAAGGCCTTGTAATTATCTTTAGCGTCTTGTGCAATTTTTCTTTCGAAGCTAGCCTTGGACGATTTTATGAGGGATCGTAGTTTCTTGCTAGTACTGATCAGAGATGTCTTCCCTTTTTGGGATTTTGCTCTGTCATGTAGTAGCTTCCTCTTTCTGTTGTATAGCTTATTTATGGCTGGGGTCCACCAGACAGGTCTCCTGCCTTTGAAGGAGTGAGTCTTGGTTTTATTTGGGATAGCACGATCCATCCATTCCTGTAGGTGTCCATAGAATGCGTTTGTAAAGGATTCTTATCAACATCTTAGGCTCTGCTCATTGGAAATTGAAGTACAAACTTAGAGAACTCCACTGAAGGAAATGAGTTAATTAATTATGCACATATGCTACCCAGGAATAAGGAGATAAGATTCCTACGTCTTCTTCCTAATTTCTTCATAACCCTTTTCAGATGTTCATTTGTATGCATATGGTCAAACTACGCTACATGTTTTCAATGCTTTAAACCAGGTGTTCAATTATTAGCATAAAGTCACCAGCAATGCCAACTGTCAGCAGCTTCACTAGTGGCTGCAAATACTACAGGCCTATAAATAGGGATACTTCTATTTCGTATTACACCATAGGCCAGTAGGTAAGGTCTTCTTGGTCAGCAAGTCTGCCTCTTATTCAACAGTCAGATTGTATTTCCTTGTTAAGTAAGTCTTTGTAATCTTATAGCCCAGTAGATCAGCTTTATAACCCTCACACATATTCTTAAATTTTGCCACAGTTTTTAATTACACAGTATCCTCAGGAATGCTGTTCCATGTATCTACCCTCTGCATGAAAAAGTACTTCCTCACATTATCCCTGAGATATCCTCTCTCAGTAATCAAATAGATCCTCTTGTTTTTGTATAATCCCATCTCTGAAAAGTGCTGGCCTATGAAACTTTAATTGCTTTGAGTTATTTCCTCCCTTGGAGCATACTCAATGTCACCAGTGGAGCTTAAAATAAACATTATGAAGAATAGGAACAAATGGACTAGCCTGTGAGTGATTGGCCTTCCTGAAGGAAAGGAGGGTAATTCTCCTATAGATTTTATTAGGAGAGAGCTGGCAAGGGCTTTAAATTTCAAACATCCTCCTGTGATAGAATGGGCACATAGGGTGAGTAGCAGACTCAAATCTTTAAATCTCCCCAGACATTTTACTATAAGTTTCCAAATTTACAATGACAGGGAGCAGGAGCTACATATAGGGAGATAGTTGGGGAGGAAATCTCCTTATTCTAGATGCAACAGTGATACTGGCAACAAACTATAGTTGTGCACTTTTTTATCAAATGGGAAGCCATGGTCCCTGTTATTCATACGCTAGGGCCTGAGATGCTCCTGGCAGATACTTATTCTGGCCACCTTGGTTGTTTTTGTGGATAGTCAACAGACTTTATTTGAAAAAACAAATGATGCTAGCACCTTTACAGATACTCTAAAAGCTCAGTGGAGAACATCTTTCTAATGGAGGTCTGCAAAATGGATGTTTCTTACACTGCAAGGAACAAGAAGACAGCCCCATCCTTGCCATCCGAAACACTGACAGAGAATACGTTTAAACCACAGTTGCTTCTACAATGATCTACCTTGTCATCCCCTCCTAAAACCAAGGGGGGTTTGCCAGAGAGGCCTTAGATCACTCCACTAACAGATTTTCAGTACCGCAAATGCTTTCAAAAACAAGAGGCTGATAGAATTTCCTTTCACATACTGTACATTTCACTGGAGGACTTGGATAATCTGGAACAGACCAGTGAGGAGAGTCATCTGCACTCCAAGTATGAGCAAACGAACCATGAACTGAATATCTGAACAAACTTCATGGGTCAGGGATGTGAATTCAGACAAATGGTGATGAGGGAGGGTTGTGCAATGCAGAAGGAATGAGACACCTAAGATGGGATAAGGTGAGGTCCTTGTATACCTAGATGGTAGGTAAGCTCAGAGGACAACAAACTCAGGTATCACTCAACTAGGTTGCCTTTGTTATGGGCCAGTTGCTCTCCTGGTGGACCAGTAGGTCGGGCCTTCCAGTTACTCCACCATTTCTGCCAGGAGGTGCTCCACATTGCCAAGGTGGGCATCCAGTTGCCGATACATATCAACAGGTCATAGGTCAGCAGGTAAGGTCTTCTTAGTCAACACATCAGCCCCTTATTCTTCCTAACAGTCAGGTTGCATTTCCTTGTTAAACCTCAGCAACTTATGCTGGGACACCACTGCAGACTCCTCTAGTCATCTTTTAAGGTGCTTTTCACCATCCTTCCTGAAACGCAGACACACACAGGGCTCCTCCAGCAGGGGAAGCCAGACCTGGTGGCTATATGTGACCCAGAACTAGAGGTAGCAGCTGTCAGAGACCAATGTAACTCCAACCTCACTGCTTACTCTTTTACAACAGTACTTGCAGAAGTATAGCACACTGGGAAAAATATCACACACACATATGCTACATACAGCTCAATGGGAAAAATATCACACACACATATGCTACATACAGCACAGTGGGAAAAATATTGCACATATATGCTATGTACAGCACAATGGGAAAATATCCCACACACATATGCTACATACAGCTCAATGGGAAAAATATCACACACACATATGCTATGTACAGCACAATGGGAAAATATCCCACACACATATGCTACATACAGCTCAATGGGAAAAATATCACACACACACATATGCTACATGCAGCTCAATGGGAAAAATATCACACACACATATGCTACATACAGCTCAATGGGAAAAATATCACACACACATATGCTACATACAGCACAGTGGGAAACATATTACACACACACACACAAACATATGCTACATACAGCACAGTGGGAAAAATGTCACACACGCATATGCTGCATACAGCTCAATGGGAAAAATATTGTGCGCGCGCGCACACACACACACACACACACACACACACACACACACACACACACACATACACACACATGCTACAATTACAAGCACAGTTATACAGTAGACTGGCACAGGTGTCAGACACACTGTACTACCAATAGAGATGCCTTCTGTGGCACCCAACCACATTCAGCTGCCACTCTTCCACTGCTGGAAAACAAAGTAAGTACACTTAAGTATAAATGTTCAGCAGTTAAGAGAGTAGAGGTCAATGGCACAGAAAGGAATATGTTTACAGTATATTTTAGGTTCCTGCTCCTGAAACCCTGCATCTCACACATAAAGTGGATACATTCTATATGCATGAGCATGCTGGTCATATGCTTCATGTTCACCACAAGGTGAGCAGCTAGCCCTGGCCTGTATATATAGCACTTATCATGGCAGCAAAGATTCATAGACAGTCACATTAACTGGCTTCATTACTATAATGTCCTTAATAGTGGTTCTTATTAATGCTACATAAACTGATAGCACCATTTTGTGCAACACTGTTTACAGCCATACAGCTTGTAAATAGAGGAATTTCAGTAAAGCCTCTGAAGGCATGGAGTTTTCCAGAGTTATGGAAGGAGTCCTGCTTGGTAAGGTATCTCAAAAACAATGACAACAACAACAACAACAGCAACAAAATGCCCTGCAGTGGATGTCAGTGGCAGTAACTGGAAACATATGATATTGTTACAGTGCTGTACTGTCTGTGGCACTGGGAAGGGGCTCAAGCTGATAACATAGGAAACCCTGGGAAAGTCTTACTACAAAAGGAGTAGAATTCCAGACCCATGTTGAAGCATGGCTACAGTATATAAATTAGGATGGGGAGCCTGTGCATATCACTAATTGAAGATGATAACCCATAGCTACTACATAAACAAGGGGAGGCTGTGCACTGCAGTAATTGTAGCTGATTACCAGTTGCTTAAAGCGGGGGGGGGGGGGCTGACAAATAGTTATGTACATCCCACAGCATGCCATGCACACTCACTCACTCACTGACATGTTTTTCTCACAGGTGTAGCGGTACTGGCATGGCCACCTGAGGGAGGCATATCTTGAAAAGTTAATTATTCAAGAGAAAGAAATACTACTGCAGGCCTTCCACACACACATGGCACATGATTTTGGGGCAAAGCTGTTGGATTGAAGACAAGCATTAATGGACCAGATTTGTCATAATCTGGTACATGATATGAATGTTATGAGTCACCATAATAGTTGTCTACAACAGGTGTAATAAAATAATAATATAATGATCTATGCACAGGAAAAGGTATGAGATATTACAACAGACATGTCCACCACAAGGGGTGGACCAACAAAACAGAAGCAGCTCATTAAGGTTGAGGAGTTTTTGTTGTCACTCACTGGCCAGGGGGAGAAAGAACCCCCTAATATCTGGGAGTGGCTTGGATGTGGGTCTGGCACCAATTACCTCTATGTTAGTAGGGAAAGGTCCATATTAGTAATGTTCATTATATTATAGTATAGTATAGCACACTCCACTGCATGTTTGAAGGGAAGGCTTAACCAAAGCTCACCTGCACATCTGTCATTCCAGACATCTCTGCTCTGCAGCTACAACAACCTACTTGACAAGGTATGTCAGTCAAGGTATGCTATACTTGCATTTCACTATGTAGCAGTATGCATGCCACAAAAAGTTACAGAGGTGTGTGCATGGTCTGACTGGTTTCATATGTGTTCATGCATTCACAAGTTCCACTGGTGGAAGGTCTAGCACGATGTGGCAATATATGGCTGATATCAGCAGGAAACCTGTGACTGATGATGATGATGATGACACCATTCATTTGGCACAGTAAGAAGACCCAATAGCACTGCAACACTAAAGACAAGATCTCCACATCCACCATTACAGAGGGCCCTATAGAGATACATGCTGATTACACACACTCACCAGTGCATAACAAACACTGTTTTCCTGAGAGTCCCTCACTGGCTTCACCTGTCTGCACAGCTGACACAGCATCCAAAATGTGCACCATCTCTGAGGTGTACACATCAACCATGGGGAATTGATACTGTGATAGCAATACCACCAGGACTGTCCCTGATATAGCTACTACACTCATTATTAACCAGTAGATATACATATCAGTGTTCAAGGCACAGACATCTGCTATCCATAGCATTGTGGAGATGGTTACTCTTCTTCGTGGCTTGCAGGACAATGTATAACTACTGATGTATAACCTGAGTGGGTGTAGTGGTGTCTGATGCAGACACAATGTGGCTAATCTTTGCACTGCCCTGCATAGCTTGAGTGTGATAAATCATGCACACATGGTGCAGTGGTGTAGTAGTAGTGTTGTCACCTCACAGCAAGAGATTCTCCAGTTTGATTCTCGGCTGGGGTGCCTTCTGTGTGGAGTCTGCATGTCCTCCATGCATTCATGTGGGTTTCCTCCAGGTGATCTGGTTTCCTCCCATGTTACAAAGACATGCATCTGGAGTGTTTCTCCCTGGGCCTCTGCTGAAAATTGGCTTTGTTCCAAGTTGGACTTTCCCGGTAAACAAATATTAAAATAAATGCATCATTTTTATTCTGTGTTGTCTATGTCATTGCCCATTGATATAGACCAGATGCCACTTTTTTTGTCGGTGTTGCAATATAATTCTCAGCTGTGGCATTGCTGCATGTTCCTTCTCCATCCTTCTCCACCATTTCTGACCTTCAACTGCTGCATATGGAAGCCACTGCCTCGATGTTGACATGTTGCTGCAGTTGGTTGTGCAACATAGAGAGTAGAACATATGTCATCTGAAAACCTGTGCAGCTCTCCAAACTAGTTTTCCCTCAATTTTAAGTTGAAAAGCAAAAAAAGGTCTTCTCAACATATATAAAAAAACTCTTCTCTGGTCTGAAACTGTAGCAACCTGCTTGTTATAAATGTAATAAACAGCTTGCTTTTGCTAGAGTTAAACTATCACAGCTGTGACTGCAAATGCAGTATCAGCATTCATTTAAAAAAGCAGCAATAGCCACACATCTTCATAAGGCAGTGCCAATACTGCAGTCCTTTAGCAACTTGTACCAGGAGCAGCCACCTTTTTTACCACACCCTAGTTACATCTCCAGTGGAATTTCATGTTGTGTAGCATGGTACATGCAACAAAGATCCTGATGCATATATCTGGACTATTTTGTGCAGTGCACCTCCTTAGAAGTCAATGCATTGGAAGTATCCTTTTCAGCAGACTAAAAACACACTCCACTATGTTTTGAGAACCCATGTGCTATATTACAGGCTATTTCCTGCATTGTCTGTAATTTGAATATTGAGATCATCAGCCAGAGCTCTAGGCCATATCCTGCATTACCTGCAAAACAGAATATATTATATCCAACCTTCTCCTTGTATCCATGGTACCCCATTTGTGTAGACCTGTTTATTTGGCACGTGTGTGCACCTAGCAACCAGATGACTTTGTGGGAAGCCTTGTTTACGAACCTTTGGTATAGACCTGCTGTGTGCCAAATGCACAAATCATGTGCACTGCCCAAATGGCACATGGACACAACTTTAATAATGCCCTAGGCATTGCAGACCATCTGTCAGTTCAGGAAGTGGAAAACCTTCCTGTTGATGTATCAAATACCCTCTGGATGAGGTGAGTACTTGTAGCAACATGTCTGTGAACTATGGCTCCCATGTTATCAGGGAAATGGAGTGTCATAAAAGGCCCACGTAATGTTGGTTTTCTCCTTCAGTGTCCTAGGAACCAGATATGTCCATCTACATGTTGCAGCATTATATTGAGGAACTGGTTTACAGTTATTTAAGAAATGATTCTGATACCTACATCCCTAATGTGTCCTCCCTAGGTTCATTGAGGGTCTCTGTAGCTAAGTGGTCAAGGTTACACATTCCTCTATAACCATAAGAGTAGGCATACCACAAATCCCCCTCAATTCCAGTCATGAATGACACACTAGGTGCATTATAGTATCTCTGACCACATTTTGGGTCCCTTTATCTTTCATAATCTGTATGGCTCATTTGCATGGGGTTCTGTATTTACATGTCATTATGTACTCATTAGCATACACTGCATAGTGAGCTATTTTTGCCATTGAGCAATTGCATTATCTGTGAGTTTGAACTGCATGAGTGATACACATTCTAATCTGTGCAGCTTAATGCATTAAATATCTAAGAATCCTAGTTGTAATTAATGATAGGGCCTAGATGGTGCCGTTGCAGAACTCTAGGTTTTGAGTTTGAGTCACAAGATCACATACAAGAGTAGCCAACATGAAGCTCAGGGAGACTTCCTCCTAGTAAGGGAAAGGCACTGGGGTAGAATCCATGATTGCAAAGTCAGCCCCAGTGAAATAGTCGGCCCACAACATAAACCACTGGCTGTCACAGTCAGCTGCAAGCAGTGGTCAGAGTAGGCTCTAAGGTCAACAGAGACCAGGCTGAAGACCTGGAAGTTGACTGGAGAGAAACTACAACAGGCAAGGAATTATGAGGACTCCAGCACCCAAGAAGAGGAGGAAATAGGTGAAATTGAAGAAGAATGGCAGTGCCTCAAAATAACATGTGTTAGTACTACAGAACAGATATGTGGCCGAGCCAGGTATGGAAATAGGATACATAAGGAAAACTGGTAATGGAATGCAGAAGTCCAGGAAATAATCAAAAGAAAGAAGGAGTCTAGGAAAAAATGGGAGACAGAAAAGACTGACCAAGCTAGGAAGGACTACTGGTTGGCTAACAAAGAAGCTAAGAAAGAAGTTGCAATAGCAAAGAATAGGGCATTGGAGGCACTCTATCAGCTTCTGGAATGTGACTGAGTAGGTGGTACAAAGAAACTATATCAGGTTGCAAGGCAAAGACAGAGATAAAGAAGACAGTCAGACACCCTTCATAAGGGATGCCAGGAACAACCTGCTCACCAGTCCACAGGACATTGAAGGCACAGTATTTCCAGCAGCTTCTGAGTGAAGAAAACCCCACAGAAGCTGTACCGCCCTAGAAACAGCCTACAATGAGAGATGAAGAGGATCCCACCCTGGAAGAAGTAAGAATAGCACTAAGGAAAATTAAGTCAAGGAAAGCATCAGGCTCAGATGAGGTCACAGTAGATATAATAAAGATGCTGCGTGAGATAGGAGAGAAATGGCTCCTGAGGGTTCTCATTGCAGTGTGGAAAGAAAGGCATATCCCAGATGACTGGAGAATAAGCATACTCATGCCAGTGTACAAGAACAAAGGGGACATCCATAACTGTGGGCAGTACAGAGGCATCAAACTCCTTTCACATTGCATTGTAATAGTTTTTAGTACAACAGAAAATTTGTGTGACTTCAGCCATGAGACTATATGGTTAATGGATGTAACCTTCTTTTACAAAGGTGTCATCTGTAGACAGTTGTATACCATTCACATTTTTTTCTGTTGTGGTGGCTATTCTAAATGTGTTCCCCTTTTATACTGTCTAATGAGTAAAAAAAAAAATCACTAAAAGCCTACAATATTAAGTGGGATTGCATATTTTGGCTACTAGAACAGCAAGAGTGCGAGATAAATCTTCGTTATATATTATGCGACTTTGAGATAGCCGCTATGAAAAGTATTAAAGGTAACTTTAATGACGTGAAATACAAAGGATGTTTGTTTCACTTCAGCAGAAATGTGTGGAATAAGGTTCAGCAATTAGGTCTGAGTCACTTGTATAACAACAATATGGGGTTTCAACTCGCAGCTAAATCCTTGGTAGCTTTGTCATTTCTACCTGAAAAAGAGGTTTTGCAAGCATATTCAGAATTAAAGGATAGATTTCCTGCTGAAGGGAAAGATCTTGTTACCTACTTTGAAGATTGGTATGCTATGAGATGGAAAAGACGTTTCAGCACTAGATCTGCTTGTGTTTCATGGTTTCCTCCACTGTTTCCAATTACATTTTGGAATGTGTGTGAGCTAAATACATTATGTTTACCTCGTACGCAAAACTGGGTGGAGGCATGGCACCGTAGACTAAAGTGTCTTTTGGGAGCTAAATCAACTAATTTATGTGTATTGATGAAAACACTGGCTAAAGAGCAAGATAGAGTCAATGAGTTGAGAGTTCGTCTAACTAGTGGAAATCTACCCCCTCCAAAAAGACGTAAAGCAGTGATTTGTCAGAGGAAGTTTGAAACAATATTATAACAACAACCCCCCATTAATATTCAAAAACGTGCATGCTGATTGGTCAGCGTGCACGTTGTAAATCAGAGTTATAGTAATGGGAAAAGGTCCGGTCGCCCGGACTTTTTCCATTGCTATAACTCTTTTTTTACAGCAACGGAGAACGCAAGATCTCTGTTGCTTCACACTGTCTCGCTATGTTAAACTCGTTTAACATAGCAAGACAACTTTAAAAAAAGCAACGGAGACGTTACTTTTTTTAAAGCTGTCTCGCTATGTTAAACGAGTTTAACATAGCGAGACAGTTTGTAAAAAGCAACGGAGATCTTGCTTTTTTTCAAAACTGTCTGGCTATGTTAAATGGGTTTAACATAGTGAGATAGCTTTAAAAAAAAGCAACGGAATTCTCAGTTGCTTTTTTTTTAAAGCTGCCTTGCTATGATAAACCCATTTAACATAGCAAAACAGTTTGTAAAAAGCAACGGAGATCTTGCTTTCTCTGTTGCTTTTGCCCACAGCTCTGATGTACTGCTTAGGCATATGCATGCGCAGTACATCAGAACTGCCGCAGAATACCAGACAGCTGCAGAAGGGCAGCAAGGAGGCATTATACAATGCCATTAATTAAGAAAAGTAATTATTTTTTTTTTTAAATAATGTCATTGTATAATAGCAATAACCCACTTCTGGGTGTGGGTAATGCTGTATTTACCCACGGTTGGCTTTGTTTGGCCACTCGGGCTTCGCCCTCGTGACTAAACCACACCAACCATGGGTAAATCCAGCATTACCCACACCCAGGCATGGGTTATTGCTATATTAGCCAATTGGAAGAGTACAGTACTGCTGAATTTCTAACAGCTATAGCCAGATTGCTACAGCTGTGAATTATTACTGAGAAGTCTTAACAGATATTTACCACGTTTCAACAATGTGTGCTGTATGTGGGTGAAGATGTTACGTTTGTGCTTTTGGGTAATTTTCAATGGTGATGGGGAGAAAATAACAAAAAAAGACACAGCATAGACCATTGTCGGGATTTTGACCGTTCGCAAATGTGTGTGTACTATATACAAAAAGTACAGTTGTGTACCTATCATAAATGTAGATGTTCGAGTGTATTCGCTGTTGCAGTCATTACACTTGGGTTATCCTGCTGGCAGGTGATCCGCAGTCAGCCCGAGTTCCAAAGTCTTGGTCCGGCGTCAGTTGTTGTCGCTTCTTCCCTGACGTCAGTGCGCCAGGGGTATATAACATGCAACCGACGCCATTTTCTTCAGTGTTTCTTGCCCCAGATGTCAGGTGCCCCCAAATAGGTAGGCAATACATATTGCTAATAAAGACATACAGCAAAATATAAACAATACCTTCAGCTACAAGCAAATACATCACAAAGGTTGTATAGGATAGAAAGGTATAGAAAAGTCCCAGCAAAGAAAGTGGGGATGGAGGGTGGGTAACCTGGACTGCAACAGTGAATACACTCGAACATCTACATTTATGGTAGGTACACAACTGTACTATGTTCATCGTGTTTCACTGTTGCAGTCATTACACTTGGGTAGAATCCCAAAGCTGAGGTAGGGTGGCTGGGTCTAAATAGGATTAGGAGTGGCTATGAGGCCCTGCAGAACTGCAGTGGCAAAGCCTGCTCATGATTTAGAGTAAAGAGGCAAGTGGTAATGCTTGGTAAAAGTGTGCACTGAACTCCAAGTTGCAGCTTCCAAAATGTCCTTGGTTGGTACTCCTCTGAGGAAGGCTGCTGACATGGCAGCTGACCTGGTAGAGTGTGGTCTAATGTTGTTAGGCACTGGCTTTCCATGTTGTGCGTAGCAGAAGTGAATACAGTGTCCTATCCACTTAGAAATAGTCTGCTTTGAGATAGCCTTTCCTTGTGATCCTGGAGCATAAGCTACAAACAGTTGCTCGGTTTTTCTGAATGCTTTTGTTTTATCCAAGTAGAAGCATAACTGCCTGTGTATGTCCAAAGTGTGCAGAAGTCTCTCCCCTTTATTCTGGGGATTTGGATAGAATGTTGGCAGATGAATGGTTTGGTTAAGAGCCACACTGGATACCAACTTTGGCATAAATGTTGGGTTCGTCCTTAGAGAAACCCTGTCTTGATGAAAAATGATAAAAGGTTCCACTGCCATTAAAGCCTGTAGCTCTGAGACTCTTCATGCAGAAGTTATTGCTAGGAGCAGAGCAGTTTTCCATGATAAGAGTTTTATATCAGCTGTATTGGCTGGCTCAAAAGGAAGCAAAGTGAGTTTCTCCAAGACAAAGTTGAGGTCCCAAGTAGGTGTCGGTGCTCTCTGGGGCAGTCTTATGTTTTTAGCCCCTCTGAGGTACTGTCTTAGTAGTGGATGAGAGAAAATAGGAGGTTCCGTGGTATAACGAGCTGAAATGGCAGAGGCATGGATCTTAATAGATGAAAAGGATAGGCCTTTGTCCAACATCACAGTTAGGTATTGTAAAATCTGAGGGATATTTGGTACAAGTGGGTCAAAGCCTTGTGCCTGGTTCCAGTGGCAGAATCTCTTCCATTTGTCTGCATAAGATTTCCTGGTGCTGGGCCTCCTGGCCTCCAGAATGACATCCATAACAGCTTTAGAGACAGGTGTGGTCTGACTGTCTATGGTATCTGCCATGCAGCCAGATTTAAGGTTCTGAGTTGGCTGTGCATGATCTGATTGTTTTGTTGAGTCAGAAGTTGAGGGATTTGAGGTTAAGTCCAGGCTGGGCCTTGAGCCAAGTTCTTTAAGATTGGGTACCAGTGCTGGCGTGGCCAATTTGGGGCAATCAATATCATTTTTGGCCTCTCTTGTCTGACTTTTAGGAGCACCTTGGAAAGGAGAGGCAGTGGTGGGAAAGCATAAACTTTTAGGTTTCTCCAGCTGAATGAGAGAGCATCCGCTTTCCATGCTTGTGTGTGATAAGTCCTTGTGCAGAATTTTTGAAGTTGGCAGTTGAGAGGGGAGGCAAAAAGATCTATGTCCGGGCATCCCCATTTCTTTGTTATCATGTTGAACACCTGTGGATTTAGTTTCCACTCGTGAGGATCCATGAGGTTTCTGCTTAGATCGTCTGCCAGAGTATTTTTCTTTCCTGGCAGGAATTGTGCTTGCAGATGAACTTGATAGGTCAGTGCTGTGTTCCACAAAGTCATAGCTTGTCTGCAAAGGGGGTATGAGTGCGTGCCCCCTTGCTTGTTTATGTACCGCATTACTGTGGTGTAGTCCATCTTTAGTAGTAGTTGTCCTGGATGTGGTAAGTCCTTGAAGGCTGTCAGGACATTCTGTACAGCTAGCATCTCTTTTTGATTGATGTGAAGATGCATTTGTTCTGTGGACCACTTGCCCTGAATACATTTTCCTGCCATGTGCGCCCCCCAGGCATAATCCGATGCATCTGTTGTCAGTGTTTGCCTGGCTGTGGGTAAAGTGAAAGGCTGTCCCTTGTTGTGGTGACATGCCAGTGCCCACCATCGAAACTCCTGTTGCAGGCAGAGAATAATAGGTGTTGTACATCTTTAGTAGTAGTTGTCCTGGATGCAGTAAGTCCTTGAAGGCTGTCAGGGCATTCCGTACAGCTAGTATCTCTTTTTGATTGATGTGAAGATGCATTTGTTCTGTGGACCACTTGCCCTGAATACATTTTCCTGCCATGTGCGCCCCCAAGGCATAATCCGATGCATCTGTTGTCAGTGTTTGCCTGGCTGTGGGTAAAGTGAAAGGCTGTCCCTTGTTGTGGTGACATGCCAGTGCCCACCATCAAAACTCTTGTTGCAGGCAGAGAATAATAGTTATTGTTGCTTCCAGGCTGTGGCAATGTTGAGGCCAAACATTTTTTAGATACCATTGTAACTTCCTCATATGCAGTTTTGCATATGGAATTAGTAGGATGCAGGATGCCATGAACCCCAAAGCCTGCAGAATTATTCTTGCAGGTAGCTGGGTTTTTGTTGCCATCATTTGAAAGTAATTTGTCAGTTGCCTTTGCTTGTCTGGTGTGAGATAAGCCATCTGGGTAGTTGTATTCAAGCTTGCACCCAGGAATATTTTCTCTTGAGAGGGCACTAGTTTTGATTTCTTTTCGTTTATTGTATACCGTAGGCCAACTAGTAATCTTTTTACAAATGCCAGATGCTTTAGAAGAATGTCCTTGCTCTCTGCTTGAATAAGGCAGTCATCCAAATAGGGATATATTTGAATTCCTTTTTGTCTGCAAAATGCAATTACTGGTGCCAGGCATTTTGTGAAGACCCTGGGCGCAGTAGATAAGCCAAAGGGCAGTGCAGAGAATTGGTAATGCATTGTGCCAGCTATGAATCTGAGGTATCTTCTACAATTTTGTCTGATTGGGACATGCAGGTATGCCTCTTTGAGGTCCAAAGTAACAAGCCAAGCCTTTTTGTCCAGCATGGGTAGAAGTTGCTGCAGTGTCAAAATCTTGAATTTTGGAACATCCAGGAAAGTGTTTAGAATAGACAGATCCAGAATGGGTCTCCAGGCTTTGTCCTTTCTGGGAAGCAAGAAAAGTCATGAGTAAAATCCTTGTCCCTGTTCTTGCTGAGGAACTTTTTGAATAGCTCTCATGTCCATGAGAGCTGTAATCTGTTTTTATGCCTCTGCCCATTGGTTTTGTGGCAGGTCTGGCATTCCTTTTGACCTTGGAAGGGTGTGAAAGTGGAACCTGTAGCCCTGAGAGACAATATTCAGTACCCATTTGTCCTGGGTGATAATGTGCCAATTTTGTGAGAAAAGTGCTAGCTTTCCCCCTAAAGGTGCTGCCAAGAGATAAGTGCTTGGTTTTTGAAAGGGGAAGTCATTGGGACTGTTTCCTGTAAGGTTATGACTTGTCTTCTCCTCCCTTGGGGGTAGAAGCACCCCATTGTCTAGGTCTGTAAGAGCCTTGTTGCTGAGATCTGCCTCTTGGGCATCTGTATCTGTCTCTTTGAGGCCTGTCTAACATGGGAAAGGACCAATTTTTAGAAGGCCAATTTCTGCTAAATCTAGGAGGCTGTACCTGTAAGAAATCCTTTACTGTCTGCATAGATTTTGCCTTATCCTCCATTTTCTTTAACACCAAGGTATCATGCTGTAAAGCAGCATCCAGTAATTTAGCTTTAACATGGTCAAGTAAACTTTGTTCTTTAAGCCAGGCATGCTTTTGAATGACAGATCCTGTAACTGCGGCTCTACAAGAAGCCTCTAATGAATCAAAACCACATTGCAGAGTATGTTTTCCCACTTGTTCAGCTGCATGCAATAAATCCTGCATTTCCTTATTGTCAGGACATTCTGAACTTGCAAACATTTTCTGTTTTAACAAAGA
Organism: Protopterus annectens; assembly: GCF_019279795.1. Taxonomy (NCBI): domain Eukaryota; kingdom Metazoa; phylum Chordata; order Ceratodontiformes; family Protopteridae; genus Protopterus; species Protopterus annectens. The sequence continues at coordinate 512,048,976 of NC_056729.1, forward strand.
CATTCCCCGGGATTCATGAAGCTCGGCGCAAGGCCGGCGTTAGGCTTGCGCCGACCGTGCAGCGTGAAGATGGTGCAGTAGTGCCAAATGCATATTAATGAAGGCGCACTGCCGCCACAGCCACGTGCATAGGAAAGGAGCACGAGTGCATAGGGCATGTCGAAGTGCCGCACGGAGGAGTGGAAATGTCAGCTGTCGACGTGCAACCTAAAATGCTTGCATATAACAATTTGCAAGCAATAGTAATCACATCTGTCAGTGTCAGTGGATACTGAAATGTATGCAAAGCATGCAAGACAGTTCCTGCAAACACAAAATGAAGAAGCAAACACAAATGCACAGTAGGGAATAACGGGTCCCTATCCGGCGAACAAATGACATTGAAAACCGTGTGCCCGTAGTCCAACGCAGTGTAGATAGTTATACCAAGTGGAAGTGAAACGCATCATATGTTAGCGCGCCGCCATAGGTATGTCCAGCCCAATGGTCAGGGTCACCAGCTGACCCATATTGTGAGGGAGGGTACACAGCTGGGCAGATGTGTCCATAACAAAAAACACGATAAATGTACATATCTAGCGACCGTATGACTGAATTATATCCCACAACACATGTAATAGTCACATACAATAGGTATGTCCATATTTCACATACCAAATGTGACAGGAAATAGAATAAGCATGTAAACAAAACAGAAGGAGCATATAAATTGCTACAACAATAAGGCAACATGTAGGCTGAAAGGAACAGTATTATCCATACCATTAACTGTGGGTACATGTTGTCCAGTACATTCGGATATGTGTCCGGAATATATCCCATCCTGGACATAGGAAAAGGTGGCATCCTACCAATGATTAGAACAGTCGGCTAAAATCCGCACATCAGCGGCCCAAGCCGAACTTGTCAGGATGTGTCACAGTTGAACAGGTATTACCCGGGTATACCAACCATGTCATGAAAGTTAAGTATGGGCATGTATCTATGTGCGTGAGGTATAGCATGTGGAAAGTCAAACATGGCAGGGTAGTCCACACAACCATACAGGTACCTGACATATGTAGGATATGCAGTGTGTTACCTTGACCGTGTCATGGGCCATCAACCAAAGCAGTGATGATGGAGTGTCAGGAATATGTGTGTGGGGGGTGGGTAGTGGTATAATCCTCCAAGTTGACACAGTGTCGTATGCAGAATACGTGAACCAGAGGTGTATGAGGGAGCACCAGTGAAGCAGAAAGAAACAGAAAAACATGTATACACATCTGCAATACAACCAGACAGGCCATACTGTAGAACACAATCCCACAAACATATGAATATTAAAATGTGCGATAGAAATGTATAGACATGTCACCGGCAAGTGGGCCTGATGGAACTGGCCATATCAAATGCAACACACCTGGATGCATAATGGACTACCCAGCATCCCCTTTACAGCACACAACCTGCTCCCATACCTGAACGTCCATCAAATCCAGCCATACTTGGCCTACTGGTTTGGTGCAGCCACATCTACACATAGTGACCACTACACATATGTAGTAGGTAGTGTCACCCTAGGCAGTTTCAGGATTGCAAAGTATGTATCCCTTGCATGTAAAACCCCCAGCACATTTTCGTAACGCCAGAAGAATGTTCGGTATTTGTCTTGTTTTGGTCTTGTTCAATTTTTAGGATATCCCTCATGGGATAAGTAACCTGTGTAAACATTAGAATGGGTATGAAGACATGAAGTCCAGTCCTGTAGATATCTGGACACAAGTTGGAATGTGCAGTAGTGGTGCACGTGACTGTCCAGCCCTAGATGGTCATGCAGAACCTACTACCCAGGATCAAACACCTGCCCGTGACGCACGTGTCCCGACACGAATAAGTGAGAGAATATATTGCACACATTCACATAGTGGCACATGGTATAAGGGTGATGAAGGCACTGATGTAAACAGGATACCCCCCGATGCACTGTGTGAGGGACAATTAATGTGTGTGTAGGTGTGACCTGACCAACAATGATACAATGCCAAATGTCCTGTGATTGTAGGAAATAACTATGTACCATACTGCATGTAACCATTGCCTAAAGCGGTCACGTCAGGATAGAATAAACGTAATTTGTAGAAGAAACAGGCAAACAACAAAAGTGCCAAAGGTATAAGGCTCACAGCTAGGAAACAAATGAATGTTCTAAACCTACACTGACCGAGGCTATGTGTTGGCCCAAACAATCTGGTGTCCGCAGTAGGGTTACCATCTGTCCCACTTTGCGAGGGACAGTCCCTCTTTGGACAGTTGTGTCCTGACAAAATACATTACAAATGGCAAATGTCCTGGGATTGTAGGACATAATTATGTCCCATATGTTATGTAATAGTTGCAGAAAATAATTATTTCAGTATCTAAAATACCTAAATGTTACAAGAAACAGAATAAGCAACTAAACCGCTACAACAATAGGCTTTTATGTAGGCAAATAAGTAAAGTTCTATCCTTTGTACTGACCGTGGGTATGTGTCAGCTTGTAAAATCTGATGTGTGTGTTCCGAAAATGTCCTATCTTGGCCATTTGAAAAGGTGGCAACCCTAGTCCCCAGAATACATCCCAACCTGTACATATGACAATGTCAAAGCTACCAATGGTCAGAGCATTCGCACAATAACTGGCCAGCCTCTTAACCACTCACAAAGCCAGTGACCTTTGGGGGAAAGGTGTCGAATGAGAATGGCTACTTACAACAATGAAGAGTAATAGATGCATTTAACTGCAAAAATTAGTAGTATTACGAATCTGTAAACACATTCCAAGTTAATAGTACTAATACGGTAGAAGTGTCCGTGATTGTCCCTGAGTTGTCATAGCCTTGTCCCTATCACTGTAGAAACGAGTCCCTGAGTATCACAGAGGTCCGTACACATAAGTACACCATCCGTCACATCTGTTGAGAGGACTATTGCATACCTGTAGTGAATTTATAACAGATGTGCAGAATAATATTAATTGTCAAATGGGAAGGGAAACACATGGAAACCACCCCCCCAACCTGCATTATGTAGTGGAACCACTCCCCGCCCTTAATTATGTAGTGCCGACCCAATAATGTAGTCAGAGGTGCCCAAACACCTGCATCTGTAAACACAGGTAGAATGTTAAAATCTGGACTAAGTCTGTCCATGTGCTATGTCTGATCTTTGAACAGTGCCAGGGCAGTTCTAGTCACCAGTCGGCTGAGCCTAAACCCGGACCAGCACATGAACACCCTGACAATCAAACATGTGTATGTGCGAGGACTATAAGCGTAGGAGTTTTGAATATCCTTGGAGTGGGTAGACTTGCACCACAGGTCCAGAGCATTAGGAAATAGGGAATGTCCTAATTGTAGTACTGCGGTTTTCCCAGCAGGAGAATGGATGCCTGCTGTGTAAGGGAAGCGGTGAGGCGTATGTCAGAGTAGCTATGAACCATGGGTATACATATAAATGAGCCAGAACACCAATAGTGTAGTGGTTACAGCATCCACCCAACGTAAAGGCATTCTCGGTTCAAGTGAGACTATAGCACATATTAATTGTGTAATGAATGCCTCTGTGCTGTAAAGCCAACATTTATACATGTAAAAGTGACCGCGTTCACATGGGTCCGTTAACCGGATTCCATCAAAGTGGTACTTTCATAAGGAATAAGGCACATGTAATCCCAAAGAAGTGCCTGTAAACATATGTAACTCAGAATAAGTAGATACAGGTGCGCCTGCGAGGGTGTATGCAGCTATTAGCATAGCAAATGTATGTTGTCTTGTACAGCTGTAACTTTTATATATATAGATAAATAGATGTGTGTATAGATAAATATCCACAGACATAACAGAAATATGCAATTATATATCTACATATTTATCTATATATACATATATATATATATATATATATATATATATACACATATATATATACATATATATATATATATATATATATATATATATATATACATATATATATATATATATATATATATATATATATATATATATATATATATATATATAGATATGTAAGGAACGCCGAAAGACGAAAGCAAACATAAGGGTTGTAAAGGGAATCCAGAGCAAGTAAGGAATTATGATGTGCTCGCAGCATATGTCACATAAAGCTGCACAAGTGTGAGTAGAGCACCGCTCTTCACACCAGAGGCAGGGTTATACCAGTGGCAATAACATTGTTGAAGTGCTACGTCAACATTGTAAACAGACAGAATGTAGTACATGTTGCGATCACCTACACTTGTAACCCACAAATCGTTCATAATCCATAACACCAGGAAAGGCACGTATGTGCAAATATGAATGGATGGTGAGCCTGTGAATACACGAGGTGGTACAAAATGTGTGTAGGGCCTCAACGTTCATGAGAGGGCAATGTGTAAAGGTGTGTCATGGCTGCGATATCAGGTGTATAATGGCTGTTATGCGTGGAAACTCAACACGGGTGTGCAGGAGAAACTATGGATATGCGATTATGGACACAGGAGTGCTAGGGTATATTGCGCTGGGTGCAATGGAGCAGCCCATGGAGGCCAGCTAGTACGTAGGTGCGATTCCCAGATAGAGCGTTGTTTGCGTGGAGACATGCGTGAATGGACGTATTGTTGTCGGATGTTGTGCATCAGGGCTGGCAGCCCGGCACGTAAAACCTATACGCCACCCATGAGCGGAACGGAGTTCTGCTGTGACAACCCCAAACCGAGAAAAGCAGAAAGACACAACTACATGAAGACAACAATATGTTGACGTACAGTCACAGTAACACAAACACACATCCTATCAACAGTAATAATATGAATGTGCACAGAAACAAACACAGTGGCAGGAATAATAGGCTGCGCATACGAGTAATAGGTCGAATGACACTGTATCACATCCCAGTTAGCAGCGGCACCCCAGACATGAAAAACGTGTGACATCTGTCTGCTGTATAACGTGCAATATACTGAGCACAAGTTCACCAGAGTGAAGTGTCGGTGTCATAATGACTAAGGCCATAGTATGCTGTTGAAGCAGAGATAAAACCCAATACGCATGTGTAAGTGTCCATGTCTGGGAAATGTATAGGTTAACGGACACACAGATGTATATATAGATAAAAACGTATATATACATATATCTATATTAAATTACATACACATATATATTCATACGGATATATATATATACGCACACAAGGATATACTATGGATATATATAGATAGATATATATACACAAACAACAGGTACTGATATATACACATACACACAAAACAAAATATATATGTCAGTGTAGATATGCACATGTACATAAATAGGTTACTTCACAGCAATTAGGGGTAACATATTTACAGCCCAGGCATATGGGAGGTCCAATAAATAAACGTTGTACCCCCCACATCACCCAGCTAGGCCGGACAGACATACAGACAGGCAATACAGATCAATACACTGCCGCTGTCCAAAACACCGGTAGGAAAGTACCAGTGGGAGAGTTCTGCAAGGTCTATACTTTAAACATGGATAACAGTGTCCCTTGCGGGACCCCAAAAATTCAGGGTCCGTGTGAATCTGCTGACATCAATACGAGCAGGATGTAGGTGTACTTGGAACAGTAGGTTGTGCAAGTGTGATAATACATGGGTTGACAAAACGTACGACATGTGTCCCGAGACGGGGAGAGTGGGCAATGTGTAGGGGTGTGCTCATACCCCAGCTGCGCTCGCAGTAAGTATTTGTCATGACTGCTGTAGAGGGGTGCCAGATAGGTGGACCATGGGTATGCATTAATGGGCTTAAGTGTGCAGGTGCTGGTTGGCAGAGATTTAGTAGGCCCGCCCAGTGGAAGTCATTAATATTCCTATGTGGGCATAGCATATGCCTACACCTCCCAAACCTGAAGAGCACATCTACTGGATAGTCTGTAAACCATCGGGGGAATACATAGAGACCAAATCAGTGCTGTGTACCCGATTAGCATGGACGTCCATAGTTATGTATCAGAATGTAATAAAGTCCAACTAAACACTTCCAGAACTAGTGATATTAGGTGAACAGGTAGCAGAATACAGGTAATAACAGATGACAACATGTATGAGTCATAAACAGCATGTACCTTGACAAACGTGAATGAATACATATGCTCTGTGACTGTGAATGTGCCTGGTTAATAGAACCAATCGTCTAAATGTGTCCCACAGGGATTTATGCATTGTCCCTGATACAGTGTTCATTCACACCCATTGGTATGTGAGTTCTGCTACTGATGGAAAGTGCATAATTTGCTGACCACATTAGGTAGATGATAGCATAATAGAAGAGGTTCAACACCTGTACGCCTGCGAGGGACACACCCGTCTGGGCAGTTGTGTCCTGCAAAATGACAGTTATGGCACATGGCCTGTGAGTTTGGGAATGGAGGCTATATAGTGTGTGTAGTGGTGTCAGACATCAATTTGTTGTATCAGTAACAGCTACATGTAATAGGAAACAGTATTATCAATTATAATGCTACATGAATAACCTTAACGTATGCAAACCGTGGAAGTCGTCCGTTTACCACCAGCTGTGGGTGTGTTGCCTTGGCACATGTGATAGCTCTACATATAAGGTCTATAGGGCTGCCACCATTCTGAATGGCCAAAGTGGAACCTGCTCTGTAGAAATGTCAGATGTACCAGGGCAGAACATACCTACAGCCATGCATAGTACAGAAATATACATATCGGAACAAATCAAAGTGTATCGACATGTCAGGTATACAAGACCTGTAACAAGCAACCAGTACAGACACGTACAACATGAGAATGTCCCCTAATCAGGACAGTTGCAATGGCTAGAGTATTGTCCATACCATTCAACTGTCCCTGAATGTCAGGTACATCCCTGAGTTTGACTGAAAATTTAACTCTGTCCCTCTTAATCCCTCCTAAAATTAGTGGCTGTTGAAGGAAAGGTGATGAATTACACTTACTGACTAATGACAACAAGTAAGAGTTATAAACAACTGTTACTTCAGAATATGTGTATTAAGTCATATGCTCTGATTCTGTCAATGTTTCAAGTTAATAGCACTACTTTTGTAAAAGTGTCCCTGATTTTTCTTCACCTGTCCCTGATTCTGTAGAAATGTGTCCCCGATTGGTGGAGAGTTCTGGTATTGTCACATGAGATATGCGTGATGAGGGACTGTCCCATGCAAAGTGGGAAAGGTGTCACTCCTACAGTCTCCCATCATGCAATCTGAAAGGTGGACAACGTGCAGTAGGTATGCGGTAGCATGACACGGCGGACAGCTGTGTTAACAAACTCAAGTCACATGTCAGCATTGCAGAGTATCGGTTTCCATGTATCAGGCAGATGAGAGCAGATCGTATGAGGAACACGCATATAATATGATTACGTCACTGGACAGGCTGCCGAGTCCGTACAGTCGAATGCCCACCATCGCAAAATGGTTACACATTCCCAATACTGTAGTCATGTAGTCTGATGTAATACGCATCACAAGGGATTGCACACACCCAGCGTGAGTGACAAATGTAAGTGGAAATGTCGGTGAGCGAGCGGCTGTAAGCGTGTTTGTCTATCAGTATGCCAGTAGTGCACTGTCAAAGAAATGTGGAGTCTAAACGTGTATAAGGTGCTGTGACCAGAGGTCAGCAGTGCTTAACACTGTGCAAACCCATGCACAACTGCTCCCACCTGCTAGAATGTGCCTTACCTAGTCTGTATCCAAAGGCGTCGGCCTGTCTGCAAACAAAGAACCGCCATATACACGTGATGGTAGAAGTACCCTGCGCACATAGCTCATGTGAATTAACAATAGACCATGGCATATGTACAGACAATAGACCATACAGCACAGACATCCAAAAGTATAGCAATGTACTGGCAGATATGTCCGGACCACTGGTGTATGCATGCCTGGCCGTCCTGTGTTTCAGTGTGTGAGCATGCCCAGTATGACTGTTACGCATGTTGTCGACCAACATTACCGTCATACCGTCATGTGTGTGAGCATGCCAAGTATGGTCAACTGTATTGCATGTGTCACATGTCCAGATAGTTAGTACTGTGTTGCTGACCCCTCCGTTCTACACAGACAGGTTTCATGCTGTGTCTGCAGGGTAGCTAATGGTCATGTGGCATTGACAGTTGCTACATGTCTGCATAGCGTGGGGGGACATCCAACCACAACCACAGTCCTACACAGCACCATGGGTGGCACACATGACTCTCACATGTGTAGGTTTGATGGGGGGCACAGCCAACAGTTGTACACATCTGCCGCTACTGTACTGGTATGCCGGGTACTCCATGTCAGTGTGTGGACCTACCTAAATTGCTGATTGGAGGGATACCAGGGTACGTCAGTTCCCAGCTTTAATTACCAGCACAGTGGTGTTGGACGTCCTAGCTTACACAACCTACATCAAACTGCCTGGCCTGCTGTCATCTGTGTGTGCCTTAGGGGGTTGGGGTCATTCATTGGGCATATCCATAGGCCATCGTATATCATTTGTCTGTATTGGTCCACATCTGTCCAGCTGCATGGAACGTGTGTGGGCTGTATGGACACACATGATGGTCAGCCCATAATCAGCAGTGGGTTAGGACACCCTGTGTACTACAGGCTACCATTGTGACCCCTGTATGTGCTACAGAGGTCATGGTGCCACTATGGATGTGTACTGTCTGCTGCCCTAACATTTGGCCACCACAGTCACTTGTATGCTCACATACATACCATAGCAATGGGTAACTACACATTCTAATACAAAAACCAAAACGCTTCCAGCCCAAATCACAGCCAAAATACGAGACACCAACAAGTTGTGTTAGCGCTTTCATTCACATTTAATGCCAAGTGAACTTCTTCAGAAACAACTTGCACATCCTTACAGCTCAAATATATACAATTAGCAATCAAATATTGACATATTAACATAATTAATTAGTTAATTGAGTTGATAATTTAAAGACACAACCTGAATATTCTATAAACCATTTCTAAACAAAAAAATAAACATTTAAATGAATAAAAATTGCATATTTTAAATCTTTGAATATAAAAATATTTTTACATATCTAAAAAATTAATTAATAACTAAATATAGATGACATATATTTAATAAAATGATGTATATTATACTATCTATTTTCTAAGAAACATTTTAAATTGATCACTTCATTAAAACCTGGGGCACTATCTGCCCCAAGAAAAAATTGCCAGAATGACTCTACATTCTAGCAAAAAAAGGCAAGTACATACAATCCACCACTAATTAACACTTTACAAATATTTCAAAATCTTAGTGAAGAAGCTATAAGGAAAATACACCCTGTTTATCATGACAATATTGCTAACAAGTCAGAATATTTGGCTTTGGAAGAGCTTAGAACTAACAAACAAGTTAGAGTTATGAAGGCAGACAAAGGGGGTAAAATTGTCATCATGGACAATTCTCATTATACCAGGTCTATGGAGAACTTATTAAAAGATGGTGATACATATCAGGTTGTTGATAGTGTACACATTCGGAACAGTTTCTCCAAACTAGACATAAGTCTGTTTGACATGTTTAGCCAGGGAGAAATTGACTTCAACACCTACCACTTTTTACTAATAGAATTTCCTAAAATGGGAAACATGTTTGGCATACCTAAACTTCAAAAGGATCTAGTAGATCCCCCATTTAGGCCCATAATATCAGCAGCCAAATATAAAACAGAGAACATCTCAATATGGTTGGACTATATATTAAATCCAGTTGTACAAGCTTCCAAATATTACTTAAAGGATTCATGGCACTTGTTAGAAAAACTGAGGGAACTCAAACTACCTGTCTCCAGATTGGTTATGGCCACCTTAGATGTACAATCATTGTATACTTGTATAGACAATAATATAGGTATTGAATATTTAAGAGAATATCTTGTCAAAAATACCAAATTTGATGGAACAAAAATCAACACCATCTGCACACTCATGGAATTTATCTTAGATAATAATTTTTTTACATTCAACAACATTTTCTATCAACAAATTGCAGGTGTAGCAATGGGTGCACGTGTAGCACCAGCATATGCAAATCTAGTGATGTCTCAGTGGGAGACCAGGTTCATAGAAAATTGTGCTTTTTTCAACAAAATTGTCTTTTATACACGTTATATTGATGATTTGTTCTTTTTATGGCATGGAACATTTGAAGAATTCGAACATTTTGTTTCCTTCTTGAATAATAGTACCTGTTTTTTGAAATTCACTATTGGAGCTTTTGGTAAAGACATTTCTTTTTTGGATTTATCACTTAGTTATGATCATCACACACAGACTTTTTCAAGTAGAATTTTTAGGAAATCTACCTTTACAAATCAATACTTACATCAAACTAGTTTACACCCTTATCATATGAAAAAAGGAGTTATTAAGGGTCAGTATATTAGGCTGAGTAGATTAACTTCTGATACTGAAGTTTTTCTAACTGAGATGTCAATATTGAGGAAATTCTTTATTAATAGGGGATATGGAGAGTCATGGTTGTTGTTGATTGAAAAAGAAGTTTCACAACTTCGCAACACAACAATAGGACCTATTTTAAATTCAGGTTTAATTTTGACTAGAGACAACAATTCTGACCAAGTAGAACACATGATAGAAAAGGAGTTTGTGAATGCTTTTATTTTGCCTATATGCAATGAAATGTGGATAATTAAAGATATTATTCTTGATAATTGGAAAATAATATTAGGTAATCATGAATTGACAAACGCTATAGGTAGGAAGCCTCACTTCACCTTCAAGAGGGTAGTTAATATCAAGTCAATTTTAGAAGGTAAAGATAGGTACGCTGTTGATAAAAAAAGTATTATAAATACAAAAGGAACGTATTCATGTCACACATGCAAGCAGTGTAGACATATAAGTAATTCTTCATCTATACATTTTCCACATTTGTCTTATACACATTGGTCCAAAGCATTTTTTACATGCACTAGTTCGATGGTAGTCTATGTTGCTCAGTGTCAGACATGTCCCAGTTACTATGTGGGCATGACTACGAGAGAACTCAAGGTTAGAATTCGTGAGCATATGTTAGCCATTAGAAAGAAAGATGTTAACAACGCATTGGCTAGACATTCAGTAACCTGTAGTATGTTTAAGAAGTTCACATTTTCTGTCATGGATAATGTTTCGAATACTGTATTTAATGGAAATATAAAAGTTTTGCTAGAATGTAAAGAGTCATTCTGGCAATTTTTTCTTGGGGCAGATAGTGCCCCAGGTTTAAATGAAGTGATCAATTTAAAATGTTTCTTAGAAAACAGATAGTATAACATACATCATTTTATTAAATATATGACATCTATATTTAGTTATTAACTAATTTTTTAAATATTTTTATATTTAAAGATTTAAAATATGCAATTTTTATTCATTTAAATGTTTATTTTTTGTTTAGAAATGGTTTATAGAATATTCAGGTTGTGTCTTTAAATTATCAACTCAATTAATTAATTAATTATGTTAATATGTCAATATTTGATTGCTAATTGTATATATTTGAGCTGTAAGGATGTGCAAGTTGTTTCTGAAGAAGTTCACTTGGCATTAAATGTGAATGAAAGCGCTAACACAACTTGTTGGTGTCTCGTATTTTGGCTGTGATTTGGGCTGGAAGCGTTTTGCTTTTTGTGTTTTTATCTAGTTTGGCGTTACAGTTCTCTTACACATTCTAATACAACTGCCAATTGTTAGGTCAATAGACATACCCTGGGTGTGTTCCGGACTTGAGGACGGTGCTGGAGTGCTGCCTATGTCGATGTACACAGTGCACCTCCTATACATGGCCGAGCACAGGTATTGTCATGTTTGGCATCCATTGTACTGTGTGTGGGTCAGAGAGGGGAAATCCGTGGGTACCTACTGTGTCAGTGCATATGCCTTGTGTTGCCTCTTTGCCAAGGGCAGGTCATACTGTGCACGGGTTTTCGCCGACTGTGCCCTGCTCAGGTAGTTCCTTCACCAAGTCACACTGTGCCTGTACAGGCCTTGGCAGTGGTGTTGGGCTGTGTGGCCCTGCCCCATGCTGTTCCTGCTGTAACTGTTACTGCAGGATAAGATTGTGTAGCATAGCAAATACCATAACAACTTGTATGCATGTAGCTTGTGAATACTGCAGAGCTCCAATGGATGTGTCTGGATACCAGAACTGTGAAATGAGCATCCCAAACACATGCACAAGTATATGTCTTGCCTGTGCATCCGCCTCAGTATGGTGTGAGTGTTCAGGTGTGTGTGCATTGCTGATGGGTGTCATCAGCCACTACACCAGTGTTTACCCAGCATCCACCACTAGCAGACTGTAGGGGATGTCCATATTGGCACTGGTGTGCTACAGCTGTGTCAGAAACCATATATCAGACACATCATAGCTTCCAGGGCAGACAACACACATTCAATCTCATGCCCTGGCTATTGCATATGGCTTAGCTGTTGGAGAGTATGCCCCTGCAGTGACTGTAGGCCCTACCCCGCTCACTGGGTGGTGCTACGATGTGTATGTGTGTGCAGGCTATAGCACTCAGTACCCCAGGGTAGTCATCCATGTGGTTGAACAGATGTATATTACTGGTCTACTAATCACGTGTGTTGAGGACATGTACGTGCTCACTAGCATGTGTTGACATGGCGTCTGTGAACTGGTGCAATACTCTGGATGCAGATGCCTGTGAGATACCCATGATATCCCCAGTTGTGCTGTGTGAGGTGCCTGTGGCTAGTACACCTAGGCCAATACATACCATGGTATCCACTGCGATGTGTTTCCCTTGGCCTGTTTGATGTGTCAGGTGTGGCAGGCACAGGTCAACAAGCTGCTGTAGGAGGTCTCTGTCCACCCTATAATGCTCCAACATCCCGAGCCCATGTAGCCCCTGGTAAGTCACCCTCGGTCTATAAAGTCTTATGTCACCCCAGTAAGGGCAGCATACACATCCTCACTGCCCCAGCCTCCTGCACATGTTGGTATATGTTACCTGCTGCAGCCCGTGTCATTTGGTTGGACTGTGTCATGAAATGTCCCTGCAGGTATACACCGGTGGTGTAGAGTGCAGACGAAACCTGTGTGTATGCTGCTTGCTAGCATTAACGTACTGTTCATGTGTGGGCTGGCCATGTCATCTGCTGATTGTGCTGATCAACACCTGTTTGTGCAGCCTGTACACCCTGACTACCCCACCACTGCTGTCATCCCTCCCAATGTCACCAGGCAGGTATAGACACACCCCTAGCTTAGGTGTGCTAAGGCAGGAGCACTCCCGAGGCACAGTACTGCAATGTACATACAGTATGCCTGACCCCCCCTCCCATGCTGTCAACTATATTCGAGACCTGCACCCGGCTGACTACACACATACACTCCAGGGACCAGCAGCACACCCTGGTGATAAATGTGATACCCTATAGTCAACCTCATCTGCATAGTATAGTCTTCTAATGAATAGTTATATGACCCATACCGAACCTCCAAATTAATAACCACTGCTCAGTTCATTCAATAGTGCTGATGTCCCCAGACATATATGTTCACATTTATGTCCAGCTGTGCATCTACATATGTCATATATATTATTTGTATACATATATACATGGACATATATATATATATATATATATATATATATATATATATATATATATATATACACATACACACATATACATGTACACACATATGTAGATATGGCATTTATATCACAACAGTGGACCACATGACAGCAATGCATTAGACAGGAATGAAAAGGAAACTACATGTGCCACCTGCATCATGTAGTGTTGTTACTATCAAGGCATGTGGGTCATGTTGCGTCACACGGGTCAGACCGTATCAAGGGTAAGAGTAGGGCTGCTGACAGTTACTCACCAGACCTAATGGCGAATGTATGTGTTGACAACCCAGTGTCTTGGCAGAATATGCGGGCTGTGGACACTATAAAGGTCAGCAACAAAACACACTGAACACATCCCTCAGCTAGCCACCCACAGATACCAACACATACGGTATAACTGCCAAACACACACACCTGCCATGCCTTGGAATCAAGCACCTACCTGTCTAGTCTACCACACTATAGCATTATGCAGTAACAGAATGCGCTACCGAGTTCCAGCATCACCGCACTCCCACAGGCATACATCTAGGTGGATGACATCATCCGCAAAGGCAAAGACGCCGATAGGGAATGTATGGGGAGTGAGCCGTCTAAAAGCATTACTCTGTCCCCAGGCAGCTGGAAACACACACACACACACACACACACACACACACACACACACACACACACACACACACACACACACACACACATACGGCAGGGCTGGGAGTCGAACATACACCTAACTACCTTATCACACTACAGCATTACGCAGTTACAGAATGCGCTATTGAGATTACTGGTACACAGCACTCCCAGGGGCATATTTCTAGGTGGATGACATCATCCGCAAAGGTAAAGACGCCAATAGGGAATGTATGTGGAGTGAGACGTCTAAAAGCATTACTCTGTCCCCAGGCAGCCGGAAACACACACACACACACACACACACACACACACACACACACACACACACACACACACACACACACTTGGCAGGGCTGGGAGTCGAACATACACCTAACTACCTTATCACACTACAGCATTACGCAGTTACAAAATGCGCTATCAAAATTACTGGTACACAGCACTCCCAGAGGCATATTTCTAGGTGGATGACATCATCCGCAAAGGCAAAGACGCCGATAGGGAATGTATGTGGAGTGAGACATCTAAAAGCATTACTCTGTCCCCAGGCAGCCAGAAACACACACACTTGGCAGGGCTGGGAGTCAAACATACACCTAACTACCTTATCACACTACAGCATTACGCAGTTACAGAACACGCTATTGAGATTACTGGTACACAGCACTCCCAGAGGCATACTTCTAGGTGGATGACATCATCCGCAAAGGCAAAGACGCCGATAGGGAATGTATGTGGAGTGAGCCGTCTAAAAGCATTACTCTGTCCCCACACAGCTGGAAACACACACACACACTTGGCAGGGCTGGGAGTCGAACATACACCTAACTACCTTATCACGCTACAGCATTACGCAGTTACAGAACGCGCTACCGAGATTACTGGAACACAGCACTCCCAGAGGCATACTTCTAGGTGGATGACATCATCCGCAAAGGCAATGACGCCGATAGGGAATGTATGTGGAGTGAGCCATCTAAAAGCATTACTCTCTCCCCAGGCAGCTGGAAACACACACACACACACACACACACACACACACACACACTTGGCAGGGCTGGGAGTCGAACATACACCTAACTGCCTTATCATGCTACAGCATTACGCAGTTACAGAATGCACTACCGAGATTACTGGAACACAGCACTCCCAGAGGCATACTTCTAGGTGGATGACATCATCCGCAAAGGCAAAGACGCCGATAGGGAATGTATGTGGAGTGAGCTGTCTAAAAGCATTACTCTGTCCCCAGGCAGCTGGAAACACACACACACACACACACACACACACACACACACACACACACACAGGCACACACTTGGCAGGGCTGGGAGTCAAACATAAACCTAACTACCTTATCACACTATAGCATTACGCAGTTACAAAATGCGCTGCCGAGATTACTGGAACACAGCACTCCCAGAGGCATACTTCTAGGTGGATGGCATCATCCGCAAAGACGCCGATAGGGAATGTATAGAGAGTGAGCAGTCTAAAAGCATATTACTGTTCCAAGGTAGACGTAGACAAACACACAGCAGTGGTGTGAGCGGGACAACTGCCTATCTACGGAGCACTATTACAACACTACATAGATACGAGATGCGCCACAGACAGTACACCCTTCAAGACAGTCAACCAGTGTGTTCAGTGTAGGCATCCATCCTGACATGGGGTATGGACATCTGTTGCCTGGATGACCACCATCGCTATACAGGATGTCAATGGCCATGCCCATACACAGAGGCACATCACAGACACAATGTGTCACTGGGCATGCTCATACACTTAGTATCACACATCCATTTGGAATGTACTGTGTGTCCATCTACACAACGGCGTACTGGGCATGCTCACACACTTAGTAGAAGCGAAGGGCTATCTTGCATGCACACGGATTCTAAACACGGAAGGGCACAGTTTGGAATGTACTGTGTGTCCATCTACACAGCGGCGTACTGGGCATGCTCACACACTTAGCAGTAGCAAAGGGCTGTCTTGCATGCACACGGATTCTAAACATGGAAGGGCACAGTATGGTGTTACTGTCCCCACGTACATGAAGGCCACTCACATGTACTGACCAGTACACACTCAAGAGCCATCACAGATGTCTCAGGTGCAGATCACAGAGGTAAACACCACATTCTACTATGTAGCCCTCAGACATCACCATGTCCTTGGACCAGCAACACACATCCATACATTACCACAGCACCGTGTGACTCATGACCAGTGGACTGTACATAGGTCTACAGCAACTGTGCAGACTACACATGTACTGACAGGGTTCCATCATGTGTTATGCAATGCAATGATACCACTGTACATAACCAGGTCGGCTCTACACATAACAGGGGCCCTGGGTCTTACATAGCTGTGACAGATGACTGTCGCTGTACACCAAAGAACACACATGTTTGGATATGACATACATGTAATCGCAGTGGATATGTGCATGGACCACACACACACACACACACACACACACACACACACACACACACACACAACACATATGTACATAGCATAGCTTTTGCTGTCCTCCGTGCTACAGCAATCACACGCATGCACATGAAAGGTAAGTCCATGGCTGTTGAATGCTAACAGTACATGAGGTAGCAATGTTGACCGAGGAAACATTCCCTCTGTACTAGTTACCCATGACACCCATCATATCATACAACAGTCATTGTGTTATGTATGTCATCACACATGTCCACCAATTGCAATGCATACAAACATGGCTACATGACAGGCATGTAGGACCAACACACATGTACATGTAGTGGTGTGCATGCAGCTACCATGCATGTGCAGTAGCTGATGTATGTAATTCATCTGTGCCTAACTACAACATGCAGTTGCAATGCAGCCCCATCATTGACACCTGTATATGGTGAAATACTGACAGTACAGTAGGATATACATCAGGCATGGATGGATGTGTGTACATAAAGTGGTGATCCACCTTTGCAGATGGATGTTTGCCGGGGACGGCTCACAGGTGTGTCACAAGCCATCCTATCATTACATGTGCAAACAGTACGCTATGTTACTGTTACTCGACGGTGAAGACATAAAACCTACACAGCGGTCGGGTGTTACTGACTGTAAGTCACGTGACACCTGTAACACTTACATCCTCCTGTGTGCATATAGCAGCACAATTGCCGAAGGTATCGTTGGTACACATAATGCGGCCAATACTGCTGCATGTCTGTCAGACGTATCATCATATAGCAGGTGTATCATTCACAGTACTGCCATGTGTGTTTGCTTGTGTGACCATATATGCCACATATGGTGGGGAATACATCCCAATTGTTAGGTTCATAGGTTCATAGGTTCATACTAGGCTATCTGCCGAAGGGCATTTATAAGCCTAGCCCATAGTTGTTTGGCTTTTGCCACCCCTTTAGTTTGAATAAAACTATGCCTATTATTTTGCTGTGCCTCTGTCAAGCAGTGACACTGAAGTAATCCCTGGGGTATATCTGAGATCCCCCATCCATTGGTCAAGGTTCCTCCTGTTACACACCCCTGTACACTGTTGTAGAGATATGTACATACTGCAGTGTGGAAAGCATGACGTAGGCAGGGGTGGTGTGTGTATCACACACATGTCAGCTATCCGTATGTGAATGACATTTGTGGACTCCACAGTGTGTGTGTGTGTGTGTGTGTGTGTGTGTGTGTGTGTGTGTGTGTGTGTGTGTGTGTGTGTGTATGGCTGTCTGGTACATGGAGTGAGGGTGTATGCTACCATACAGAACAGACAGGATCCCTAACCCCTCATGGTGATGCAATCTACTACCCTGTTGATGCCATCGGTCTCAGCCTTACTGGCTACCTGTACATGTTCATTCTCTGTGTCGCGTTGTGTGGGTGCACAGTACTGTGAGGGTGATTACCACATAGGCAGGGGTCCTCACCTCAACATATCGAGTTTGTGTTATAGTGTTGTTGACCCCGTGAGTGTGGGCATGTTACTGTGTGTTTCTGTGTATGTCTGTGTGTGTTCTCATCCTGTAATGTGACAGGGTGTTACTGCTACACAGTGAGGCCTCATGCTATCAAGTGGCCTCTAACGTTATCATCGGCCGGACTGCTGTGTAAATCCCCCGCACCATGTCAACAACCTGTGATGTGACCTGGTATGGATGTCACGTCTCTAGCCACTGTAGCCTATTAAACAGCCCACATGCTTCTGGATCAGTAGATGGGTGGACATCTGTGGTATGGTAGCCTTTCTAACAGTCTGGTTGAGGCTACGTATAGCATGCTGGTATTGCCATACATGCCTGTGAGTGCTCCACATTTACACATGGGAAACTGCAAACACTGCTACTTGTTGGCACATGCAAGTAGACCATAAGGAGGGAACCAGGGCATCATTACCAACATGCTGTTACTGTTGTTACCAAGACACATACTGTGAACATATAACAATGCATTATAAATCTGTACTACATGGTATGTCTGGTGCATGTCAACAGTACACAACTAATGTAATATACACTGCTCTCACTATTCTGTTCACCCTGTGCATCAGACCATTTGAGCATGTCCCTGCACTGATGGTGTGGATGACAGGGATGCAGCACAGGCGTCATCATATGCACAGGGTGATAATGTTTGCCAGGGGCATAGGCTGCACCAGTGGATGACAACATGTGTGTGGGTAAGGGCCGGTGATCTGATTGGACATGTGTGGTCATTATGCATGTGGGTGTTGCGGTGCCCTACAGATGTTTTTGCTGTGTGCGTGTATGATTGCACACAGTTCTGCCTTTTGCCAGGCCTACACAGGGGTATTATTGACAGCTCCAGATTGTACAGACCAGGATGTACAGCTCACTGTGTCTGGCCATGTGACCTGTGCCTACCAGGGATTGCACGGACACTACCAGACGGAGGTACAGATTGGCTACTGTCCGATGACACCTGTCCACTGGAATCCTGTCCCCGCTGAGAACATCCAGGGCCACGTCCACGTGGCCTGCTGTGCCCTGGTGTGGACAGTGCAGCACCAGCTGCACTGCTACTGCTACAGGCACTATGGAAGCGGGCATGTGAGGTGGCTCGTTCACATTGACCTGCACTAGGTGGTGTAACTGGCCTACATCCATGTGGCCTACACCTCACTCCTACCAGATGTTCCAGCACAGACAGCTCACGCTCATGGATTGACATGCCATGGTCAAGGATTCCGACCATGTCACCCAATCGCCTGTCCAGAACATCAGCAATCTGCTGTTGAGCATTTGCCAATGCCTGGATGTTGTCATTTAAAGTACGGATAGCAGCCCTCTGAAGCCTCTGCCCTTCTCTGTTCTGCCGTTTAGCACGTGCCTGTGCTGCCATTACAGTCTGGAACATGCGTCTGGTGACACCAGCTGCTGCGCTCTGTCCTGCAGGTGCATGTCTGCCAGAGGTCCTCCTACGAGCAGCACTGGCCACATGCCTGTGTGGCACATCTGCAGTCATTACACTGACACCATGGTGTGGAGACACACCTTCTGTAGCCACCACACGTTCCTGTTCCAAGCTAACACACGCTGACTGTCCTTCCTCTATGGCCACTGGTGATGGGGTATGTGTTGGCATGAGAACTGTGTGCGGGGAAGAGGGGGACATAGCTGGGATGGCAACCATTGGCACAGATTCGGCCCCTGACAACCCTGCCTGTACCTCATGCATATGTTCATCACTGCTAGTATCTGTGGGGACACTAACATCAGATGGACCGCAGGAGAGTAACGCACCTACATCACCTGTGAATGCAAAGAAAGACTCTACATTACAATAGACACACACACAGAGACACACACACACAGACATGCACACACACACAGACACACACACACAGACACACCATGCATGTGATTTGACAGACGGCATGCAGCATGCATGTGATACAGCAGACGGCATGCAGCTCAGACATTAATAGTGGTAGTTAGCATACCTCCCTGGGTTGCACACAACAGCAAGCAGGTGTCATATCAGTAGCCATGCAGTTCACACAATCATGGTAGTAAGCATGCATCCCTGTGATACACCATGTGGACCAGCACAGGTTAACAGTACACATGGCTGAAGTGACCTTGACATGTAATCTGCTGACGTGTGCATTGACATGCATACATGTCTGACACAATGGTGTCCTGACACATGTACAGCATTGTAATGGGTATCACATTGCAGTGTTGTCTGTATGCCCTACAGATAGAATGCATGTTTAGCAAATGTGCATGAGCATGGAAGGGTAGTGTGAGGCGTCTACATTGCTATACAGTGTGAAGTACAGACAATGGGCCATTGCATGGCATCATGAGGCGTCTATATTGCTATACAGTGTGTAATATGCACACATTGCATAGCCATAACTGCATGCATACATATGA
The DNA here is from genome assembly GCF_019279795.1 of Protopterus annectens. NCBI lineage: Eukaryota > Metazoa > Chordata > Ceratodontiformes > Protopteridae > Protopterus > Protopterus annectens. The sequence goes on from NC_056729.1 coordinate 512,069,710, forward strand.
CATAACTGTGGATTGTGACCCACATTGCTGAGGTGTATACACACCAAACCATGCTGTGTCATGTGACAGGTCACTGGAAGACCTACGGATGACACCCCTGCACAACTACTACAGAGTCTTAGCTGCCTGGCAACCATGTCCACACATGGCAGACTTGTCAATACACCATGTCCCACATGACATTGATGCACCACATACACGAGGTGCATGGCTGATGGTGATGTCCTACAGCAGCAAGGGAAATGTACGGTATCTGTGGCCTGATGTGGTGTCAATGTCTGTGGAAGCTGTACAGGTGACTACTGTCATGCTATGACACAGTCGTGATGTTCAACACATCTTATATGGTCGACTTACGTGACACCTCCACTAGCTGTGCACAGGCTTTTAGGATGTCCAGTGTACCACATTAACTGTATAATCAGTCAAATAAGGCTATAGGTACACCATGTGTGGACAATGTGCAACAGGGTGTATACACATCACATCTACTGTGTGGCTACATGTCTCTGGCCATCCTCCATGGCCATGTGTGAACATGTGTTGGCCAAATGTTTGTGATGGCCATCTATCTCAGATGTCTGTGTAGTCCCATATGACATACACCCATAGATGTCAGATATGTCACCATCCACAGGGCTATGCAGACAATGGGTTGTATGTTTGGTATGTGGGGTATGTATTATGGGATAATGCGACAATATTGCAGCCAGAACACTACATGTCTGGGACATGTCAGATGGCATATCACAATGTTTGCACCCATTGCAGGGGCATATAACACAATGGTGACTCCTGTGGACTGCCCATATCCCAACTCACTGTGTGGTACTGTTTGCGTACCACACATGTGTTGTTCCAATGTATAGTACATATGCCTACATTGAACAACACCTCCACCGTTGTATGCACAGCTGTCCACACATGTAGCAATGACAGATACTGTGGTTTCATGTCAGTGTTTCATTTTGTTTGTATATATTGCACATGGGTAGCCAGTGTGAATGATGGGAGATGCGACCTGTATATCATAACTGGACCATACATCATGTATACATGTGTTAACTGGCCACATGGCGAATAGATATATGCATTAACATGCCTGATACTGATGACAGTCTCACCTGCAATGGACTGATGTCTGTGCGGCACACCAGAGGTACCTGTATAGGGGTGACACAGCAGTTTGAACATTATCCATGACTGTATGACAGTCACAGGGTGCACTGTGCATGTTAACACATTCACCTGTACAATAGCATATAGTATGCACATGTGTGCATACACAGGGTAGCATACTGTAGTATGCAGCATGTGTGTAAACATACCTTGCATATGATGTTACATTACATATTGTACAGTGACACATGCAACTAAATGGGATATAATAGTCATATGTGTAGTAGTGACTTACCAGGCAACTCCAAGCTCATTGGTTGGGAGACACCCACCTCCACGATGGCAGCTAGTGTTTGTGGATGCTGTTCTGAGGGTGTCCCCAGGCTGGCCAGTAGCTCCTCAGTGTGTGTGAGTGGCGGCTGGGTTGGTGGTCCACCACCTGTTCCACCTTGTTCCCTGGTGATTGCAGTGGCACGCTGTTTCGCACATCGTATCAAGTCCATGCAGTGTCTGCACACCTGCTGGTAGGTGCGGTTATGGCCACCCACATCATTAACCCTCCTGCGAAGGTCTTGTCACAGGTCGTCACGCTGCTGGGCATGCTGTGGCACATGGCTGAACAACACTTTGTAGTTCTCATGGTGGTATGGGATGAGAACATCATCCTCCTGGTGGCTGTATGCTGGCAGGTGTGAACGAGACATTATCTGGAAGAGATAATGATGGTGACAGGTCACAGTATCACAGAGATGTACAGAGATACAGTTGCACATACATTTGTATTATATCTAGTACATCCTCACAGTTATCTTTGCAAATCATCATGACACTGACATGACTGACATGTTTGTGTCACACATGTAACACCCGTTATGCATTGGATATCATCACCATATATGTGTGTCACCTCATTACATTGTTCATACTCCATGTGAATGCTGTCTTGATGTGGGCATGTCTGTTTGCGTGTACTGGTGTTCTTACCTATCAGCACATGCCTGGGTGTGTCCACAGTGATGCTGTTGACCTTGATGCTGTGTATATGTCACATATCAACACATACACTGCCTTAATGAACATGAGCAGTGGCAATGCACACATACGCATGGAACCTTTACATGCATGTGTTTTGCCATATACATCTACACGACACTGTACAGCAGTTCAACATCCTGCCACGGATCACCTGTGTTGCACATGTGATAGACATGGGACAATGGCTAGCCAGACGTCATTCGCAGGGATGGTTATCAACTATAGCATGTATGGGCAAAGTTTCCTAGCTGTATCCGACAGCCATTTTGCCACTGCGAGGTGCATCAGTGCCACATTACTGATCCAGACAGTTAATAATACATCTACAATGCGGTCATCACACCATGTATGACAGAGATGACATGTGCAGCTTTGATGGACAGGGTTGCATGGTATGGCGGAGTATGTAACATGCATGGCACAGGGATCTGTCCAGCATGAGGCGATCCTTGTAGTAGGATGGTGGCTGTCCATGATGTATGTCTTTCAGATCAGGATATGTAGGTGTAGCATGTCCAACAACACAGTGTAGCACATGTCTTTATGCAAGGTAGCCAGCATGCTGCATAGTGGAGGTGAGGATTGTGAAGGCTGGTATTGCCCATCCACGCATGGCCAATACCCCTTAAAGGTGATATGTGATCCGATATTGGTCACCCGAGTGCTGAGTATGCTTGTCCAATGATCTCCATGCTCATGGATGGCACCCTGTCATGACATGGGTGCCTCGTATAACTACCTAATAGGCCTGGAGACGTCACCAACTCAGGGAGGTGAACTGCACAGCACCATCCCTTACACAGTGTCCATAGTGTTGACCGCTGCCTAGGTGGTAGTTAATGGATACAGGGTTATTCACCTAGTGGTGACAATGCTATTATCAGCTGTCAGACTGTGCACATATGTCACACACCTCACCCACAAAGCCCATTCTGTATGTTGTCCACAACACTGAGACAGCTATTGCTCCTAGGTCATGGCCATTCACATCCTTATATACACAGATGCCTCCCATTTGTCTATGTGGTATGGGCTACAATGAGGGGGGAGTACAAAACATTAACCCTGTTTTACTGTAGCTGCCACTGCTGTGATATGCACATGCCACTCTGACACCTTTTGTAGTGTTGATTCTGTCAACAGGCCACTGGTAGAACACTCCTGTGACATACAAAGGTACATCTAGTATACTCAGTGTAGCTGGAACACGGTATGGGTGATGATGTCCTATGACCTGTCACAGGTATGCTATGCAGTGTGAAATCATCCGTACTGTCATCTACTTCTGTACTGCTAACATCTACGTTGATAAAGGTTCATAGACTTGCAGACCATACTCAGCAGGGTAATAGTGCAGTGCCTCCAATTATGACTGTTGTCTCCACTTGTGGGTTGCAGTGGGTTGATATTATCCAACACCCTATCTGTATTGCATATTCATGCTCAGCACTTGTTCAGAACTTGTGAGCACTTCATGAGCTACTAATTACTATAGCACCCATTCCAACTCATTTCTTACAAGTACACTGTCTGTCCTTACATTTCCAGCTTGCTTACAGTGCAACAGCTGTTGTACACACGTAACTCACATATCTTGTGAGACATGGTTGAATATACAGGCATGTCCAACTGTCACGTACCAGTGCTATTGCCTGTCTATATGATGAATATGGCGAACATGTGGCAATAGAGCAATTGTCTCATGTACACAGTCAATGCTCACCTCCCAGCATACGACACTACAGCCTGTGGGAGATGCACATATGTAGCCATGCTGGGGGTAATGCTCTCACCAACCCAGACTGTACCTGACATTCATGTGGGGACGTGTAACATTTGCAATACACCCCACTCATCACAGGCCACACATAGTATGAGTAAGACATTTGCAGAACCTCTCCATACTCTGTGTAGGCACCAGAGGCAGCCCCATCACCAAACACAACAACAATTACTTATAGCCCACAGATTCATGTGTGCCCATCAAATACAGCCAATAGGGTATTATAACATACCCAACACACCAGTCATAGGTGACTCTGTAGGCAGTCACACTGATGTCCCACTCAGCAGGCTACACAAGGCGATAGTCGCTTACATCTAGCTGTCGGGTAACTGGTTCTGCAACATAACCTATGCACCCATGCCACACCTCACCAGGTACAATTTGACTGTCATTCTCCATGTTAGTGTGACTGCCCTGAGATGTAACTCCCAGACTACATGTGCAGGGACATGCAATAGCTCTCCGGTCTTGTAGCCCAGAAGGTATCGGCCAAGCCCTGGGGAGCATTCTGCATTCATCCAGACTAGATACCACTGTACAACAACTGACTGCTTCACTTCAACAGTTGCCTTTGCTTCTGCCGTCATTCCACAGGCATCCAGTATCTGTCCGCTTTGAATGACATGGTCAACAAAACACAATGCTTTGGCACAGATGACCTGCACCTGTAAGCCCTGGGAGTACAGATAACATGTAAGGCTCTTGCTGCTCCTATACTGCCTGTCTTGCTCAGTTTTCAATAACATTCACCACTAGAATGGGAACAGGCAAGCAAAACATGGGGTCATGTGACTCAATGCTTGACATCATCTCTGACACACGCAGGCACGGCACTCCTTATAATGGATCACTTCAATATCTCTGCAGTGACTGGGACCTGCCTCTAGGCTCCGCAGAGCACACCTGCACTGACAGGTTATACGCAGACCACACCTTTCAGTCATGTAACCTGGACCAGAACACCCACGGCTGAGGTGTGTCCATATTTCACTATGTTGTACACACCTCCTGGCTGGTTACTTAGCACAATGCATCAGAGGTGATCCACGTGCAACTAACTGTGGCCAGAACTGCTATACAGATTGTAACATGCTACAGATTCAACAACATGCCCCACAGTTACCGGCCCTCATTTCTTGGTGTACTGGACATTAGGGTTCAGACAGGTACTACTGATGTGTGATTGACACTACCCCACACTTAACTGGGATAGCTACTCATGTACCGACACATTAGGCCAACATTGTCCAGGATTCATAACCACTCAGCTGGATCAACCCATACACACCACCACCAAGGCCAACAATATCCTAGACATGGACATTACCAACATGTCACTGGTGTTCCATACCTGTGGTTATCCCCTCGTTGGTAGTTTCCGAACATATGCTAATCACCCTTGTTATCCACATCCCGGCACCACACCCTTCATGGCATACACAGTACAAGATTAGTACAATGCCTACTATGGACATCTTATGACAGCAGTAGTAAACGTCATGACACCCGTGCAGATGGACAATGCACATACAAATGCTGAAACATACCTCAGTGCACTTCATTAGCACTTACACGACTGCATGGATCATGCTATTCCAAACAGAGCCATGATGGTACCCACCAGATAACAGACGCCACTCTGGGGGTCCAGTTCCATGGACATAATGTACAACAAAAGGTGGAGGCTGTTGCAAAGTGGAGTACAATCCCATGGGTGGGATAGCTCACTGGTCAGCCTCAGTAGGGCTCCGGGATCCCTTATCACATCCTCCAAACCTAGCTACGTAAACATTACTGCAACACATTCCAGGGTGTACCACAAAGCATTATGGAGGTATGTCAGTAGTCAATGGCAATACCCACATCTGCTCTGACATATGACGGTTACTCAGGAACATTACAGAACCAAGTGATGTTGGCAACATCCTGGTGGATGGGTTCAATGCTAACTTTACACCCTCTCACTCCCTACAGGGCCATAAACCATACAGGAACATTGTGGGGTCCCTGCAGTCACAACTACACAGTTCCAACCTGCACTCTCTAAGGCCTGGAACACAGACTCCATGTGACCTTCCAACATCCCAGGCTGTGATTTACACAAACCTCAGAATGACATGTCTCCCCACTTGGCCACCAGATTCACTAATAGCCTTGTATCAGACATTGTGGCCCCTGAATGGTGCACAGCAACAGTTATCACACTCCACACAGGTGGCGCCACAATGAACCAGAGGGACTATTGCCCTATACACCTGACTGGACTGTTCTGCAAGGCTATGGGGCACATCATCATGGAAGTAATTCACAGAGACATTGGTGGGCTCCAGACCTTTGATGCCACCCAGGTTGGACTTGTTAGGGCCAGACCATGGCTCCTACACCTGGTGGACTCCTTTAATACAGTTACCAGGGTAGTTGATGATGGTAAGGGGGTCCACACAGCCTACATTGTCCTCTCATTGGCTTTCAGCACCATTCTCCATTCTGGTATTGACAACATACACATCCACCTGCACATCGACCCCTATGTCTCAGGATGTTATGCAAAGTGGCTCACGGACAGGACCCACACAATAAGGGTAGCATACCGTAGTACCTACTGTATTTCAGTTACACTTGGCATACCACAGTCCTCAGTCATAGGGCCTCTCATGTTCGGTATATGCTTCCCTGAGATACAAGCTAGCACAGAGGGACTTTCCCTGACTAGGCTTCCAGACAACTGCATACAAGGCACCATGTTTGATCCACCAGCTGATACAGACTCCCTCCATAAGGGTGTCACTGTGACGGATACCTGATGTCGATAACATGGCCTCAAGCTGCATGACACATGGTGCATGAACATCCCCTTTGGATTACACCAATCACCCACTGACTATCACATAGGTGGTAGTCCCCTACATACATGTGACATTATACAGGATCTTAGTACACACGTATGTTGCACCCACTCCTTTGATAACCATATTGCCAATGTGGCGTGGATATCCTTCTACGTGGCCACCCTTATCTGTACTGGCTTTGTAGCTGGAACAAAGGCACCCATTGTACCTCTAAACTCCTGACGTATACACACATTCAAGGGTACAACACCCCGTTTAGGGTGTACCTTACAGAACAGCAATGGCTTTACATACCACAACATTAACACACCATGAGGATTATTGAGCTCTGAAGGTTGACGTATGTGGCAGTACTATGGACACCACGACTGTACACATTTGCATACTGCATACTCAGGGGTGACCTCTGCTGAACATACAAGGCCCATGTCCACAACAATATTCATGGATATACTCCACATAAGCAACATAAGCAAAAGCCACTGAGAGCGACATGCTCATGGATATGTGCACAAACGCAACGATGAGTGGGATGTTCTTGAGGGTTACATTCCCAAACCAGACACTCACCATGCTTTGGAACATGATTCCTATGTACATCACGCAGGGACACTCAGTAGCACCGTTTATGAGATACCTCACTTGGTGGATGGGAGACACACATGTACGCCAGGGATCACTGCAGTGGCTGTACTGTGCAGAGGTGCAGGTAACACATGGCTCTGCTGTTCACAGACAGGACACTACCCTAGAGATGTGCCGCTGGTGTAAACACTGTAGTTGGGCTTACACATAGACTTGCCAGACAGCATAGTACCTCACTATGAACCTGTGAAGCTATTACATGTCCTTTGTGCATGGTTAATTGAGTAGCTCTTCCATTTTGATTAGCTATCATGCTGTTACAGTGTCCCGTGACTACAAGCCATATGTATCCTGTTATTGTGTATTGTACATGCCAATAAATGATACCTTTTGTTTGCATGATATAACTATTATGCTGTGTAGAATATCTGACATATCTACCTACAATACTGTACATTACACATATTTTACATATTATCCCATAATGCAAAGCATACTTGCACAGCAGGACCACCTTAGGCATGTTATTGTCATTATATGCCCATACACATGCCTACTGTGACAGTATATCAACATATACTATCCCCTGCTATGGCACGTACTTGTTGGACATACCCTACCACTGACGGCGGGTGGTATGGAATTGTTCTGTTTAAAGCCCTCATGTAGCATCCCTTGTGGTGTCTGTGATGTTTACCTTGTGGCCCACAGCAGGACACACAATTTCTACAAGCGTTACTATGCTCAGCAAGACATCACTACATAATACCTTTTCCCACTTTATGCATTGCGGACACTTTTAATTAATACAAAACAGGATATACATACACTAACATACTGAGTGTTCTACATACCTTGTTAGCATTCCGAACTTTCGTAAATACCTCTCTTACACCTTTACTGTTTAAATGGTTCTATGGTATGAGCATACGATTTGAATGTCTGGCAAGTCATCCTTACATACGTTGATACCTGTAACATGTGGTTTCCTGACGCTAGTTGGTGTTCCTGAGTAAATTATTACATGCACATCAGCTGTGCAGCTACTCCATTCACCAATTACATGGCAACAGTGGGGTATAATTGAATTCTCTACTTGGGCATTGCCCCTTTGCCCTACCGTCGGGGAGACGGCCTGTATGTGTTTTGTTGTGTGGAATTGCAACTGCTATTTGTAGAGACACAGATATTTTGGATTCATGTCCCCCGTGGATTGTGTGTGATGGCTAGAGTATGTGGTTCTACATGTGAGTTTACCTGTCATCTCAACCGTCTGATAAGGAACTATTGCAAACAAAACCTGTAACATCGCCGTCTGTTCCATTATACAACAGCTACGATTTCACAAGGCGCCTTTACAAATGTGTCTCTCACAAGGTATAGTAACGCTTCTGCAGATGTAATTGAGTGAGTGGATGTTTGTGATGTTATTACAGTCTGTATTGCTATTGTTTCATGTGTGGGAGATGTAGGTGGGTGTACATAGCATATACAGGTTTGTGGGGACTGCATTTCTACTTATTCCATATATGTGTGTGGGCTCCTTCCCTAATTGAAGACCTATCAGTTAGTAGACTGAAACTATGGTTGTTACGGGCTTATACATTGGGCCGTTGTTAATTGGTTTCTATATAGTATGCAGGTGAGGTTGATATTCCATACCTCCGGAAATACAGCGATATGTAAAGGAATGTTACTAAATGACAACTGTCCCATATATTTCTGTCACAGATATTTGCACTCATTGCAGTTGTGTTGGTGACTGTACCTCTTTGGCATGGGTTGCCACCTTTTCAAATGGCCATAGTGGGACATTTGCAGGACACAGATCAGTGTTTACAGGCCGACACATACCCACGGTCAGTACACAGGATAGCACATACTTTTATCCTGAATACATACTTATTCTTGTAGCACTTTAGCTACTTATCATGTTTCATGTAACATTTACGTTTTTTAGATACAGGCATAACTATTTAATGCAACTATTACATAATATATGGGACATAATTATGTCCTACAATCTCAGACATTTGCCCTTTTTAATATTTTTTGTCAGGACACAACTGCCCAGGGAGGGACTGTCCCTCTTAAAGTGGGACAGGTGGTAACTGTATGCCTACGGCCAGCTATAACCACACCTACCGTAATGATCTACCTCCGAGTTAGCACTAGCAGACACATGATGCAAGCACACACACACACATTACAGTCCCACAGAAACGCACACGGCACCCTCAACACACACATACACAGACTACGGCAATCACAAACACAGTTGAACACAGTACCTACGTGGACTGCAACACCGGCAGCGATAACTAAATGTCCCTTAATATCGTGATAATATTACACGCGGTACTGTGTTCTTTCGGTCTTTCAGCCGCGTGATTACGCGTGTCGGTATGTGACACATTCCATAGTTGGCAGTATCCTAGTTATTTGTACTTCCATGGTTGTGTACATGTCGTTGACCTATCTACATATTTGCAGATATAGGTGTATCCGTATATATCAACATATATCTCTCTATCACCCTTTCTATCTCTATTATGTATATGTGTGTGTATATATATATATATATATATATATATATATATATATATATATATATATATATATATATATGACAGAGAGAGTGACAGGCAGAATACACCTTTCATTGTGTACATGTCGGTGTATACTGTTACCTGGACTCCGCACATTTGTGTTTGAACCTATCACATTACACACCTGCCGTTGGTACATCTTGGGTAGCTTAGTGTTAGGTGATTGTGTACATGATTGCGTGTTCTACTCCTGGCAGTTGTCATTTTACCCTCCAGAGCAGGCACTATTAGTACAGGGGTGAATAATGCTGGTTTCACCTGTTCTGGACATCATTGACTGTGATCTGCCCGATATTCAGAGAAGCTTAGCCCTGTTTCGCGCATATCCATATAGTCATATTTAAACGACGCTTACCAGCACTGGGCAAAGCATATTCCCGCTAACATGTGCTAAACATGATCTGATGACCTGCATCCAACATGCATTATTCATGCCTTCAGGATTACATTACATCCCTTGCAGGATGTGGGACCGGGAACATGCACCACAGTCACTGCATTTACCACTTGGGCATCTGGGATTTGTACACGTGTTATGGCGTTTTGTATGTGGACTGTACTACGGTTGTTACTCCATACTGCGATCAAATGGGTAACTCAGTTAGTTTACATATGGATGAGACCTATTAATGGTATGTCCAAGTAATGTTTAATGGATGTGCTCCAGCATTGGGTATGCATGTCACAGTGAGCCACATACTATAATGTGCTACACCTTCACACAACCGTAGGTGGAGCATGCTAGGGTGACAGATACCTGTCATGGGTACACTCCATGCTTCACCACTACATCAATGATTACATTATATGGAGCCCCTCATTAACACACCAGGGAATCCATGCAAAGTGTGTGGAGAACAGTGATTACACACATGGATCCCGCAATTGGCTCTGCTCCACTGAGCAACAGTTGGTTACTCGATGTGGTGGTGACAGCAGACACTGTTTGCCTCGATTGATGAATGGCCTCTGACAATCGGGCGTGTACCTACCGATGTACCTAGGAACCTATACACACAGTACCAACATATTCTGATAGGTGCGTGTACTGTTCAGGTGTTGACATTCCTTGTTCCAATAGCTGTTGTGTGTACAATGGTTGAGGGCTGCCTATGTAGGATTCACACAGTAGGCCACCTATACATTACAATTTACAGGTGGTCGTGTGTGTGTGCCATCCATTTTACTGTGTGTGCAGGTGGAGAGGTGTGTCAGTCCGTAGGGGCCTACACTGTCAGAGTATTGGCTATACGTTCCCTCTTTGCCAAGGCATAGGCATATTGGGCATGCCTCCGTCTGCCTACTGGGGCTGGCACAGAGTGTTCGTGGTCTGAATCCCTCTGTGCCTGTGATGGCCTTGGCAATTGCGGTGGGCTGTGAGGGCCTTCACCATTTTGTTCCTGCTGCAGCTGTTTCCACAGGATCATATTATGTAGCATGGCACATACTATGAGGATGTGGGCACATGTGCCTGGAGAGTACTGCAAGGCTCCACCAGATATGTCCAAGCAACGGAACTGTGATTTCAGCATCCCGAACACACGCTCTACGATGATTCTGGTTTGTGCGTGTGCCTCATTATGGTGTTCTTGCATGGGTGTGTGTGCATTTCTGATGGGAGACATCATCCACGGCTCCAGTGCATAGCCAGCATTCCCCACAAGGTGGCCATGTGGGATGTCCCCCCTGACAAATACCTGATACAGCTGTGAGGCATGCCAGATGTGGGAGTCATGGCAGCTTCCAGGGCTGCCAGCACACACATCCATGATAATGCCCTGGGCATTGCACATGACCTGACAGTTGATGGAGTGGTATCCCTTGCAGTTTATGTAGCACCTACCATGCTCACCGGGTGGTGACTTGATATGTATGTGCGTGCAGTCTATCGCACCCAGTACCTCCAGGTAGTGTGCCACATGGTGGAAGAGATGCATATTGCTGGCCAACTCCTCCTGAGTTTGGGGGAAGTATATATGCTCATTGGCATGTGGTAACATGGCATCCAGGAAATGGTGTAGTACCCTGGATGCTGATGCCTGTGAGATCCCCATTATATCTCCAGTTGGCCTTTGAAAGGTACCTGTGGCTAGTATTCGCAAGCTTACACATATCTTCATGTCCACTGGGATGGGTTCCCCTCTGTTGTTTCTGGATCTCAGGCGTGGCCGGCACAGCTCAACTATTTGCTGTAAGATGTCCCTGTCCACCCTGTAAAGCTCTACTATCTCCAGATCATGTAGCCCCTAGTAGGTTACCCTTGGTCTGAACACTCTTCTCCTCCTCTGAGGCCTGCGGTGGTTGTCAGCATCATCCTCCACAACACCATCAGTCTCTAACACATGGTGATGAAACAAAGCTATGGCAGCTCCCAACATGTACATTGTAAAAGTTCCCCATATGTTTACACCTATGGTGCAGTGTTTGGGAATACACAGGTGTGTGTGGGGTGCTTTCACGCTTTATACTATTGTGCTGTGAACACCAATGATGTCATAGGGTGTGCATGTATGATCGTAGCTACAGGGTATCTTATGTGTTTTACGACAGGAACTACTATTGTGGTGCCTTTGGTGTTGAATTACATTTGGCTGCCGTGGATTACCTCTTGCCCTTCCCTTTACATTTCTTCACGTTTCACTTCCCATTTTCTGGCATGCATCCAGCAGCCTGCATTAATTTGTACTTTCCTACACCTGGCTTATCTTGCGTAATGTGTTCTATGGCCGGTCTACTGCAGGTTTGCTTTGCTCTGCTATGACAGTTCTCTTTTCTTTGCAATCCGACACCTCCCCTATCCTGTTTTGCAGGTTTCTGCGAGCAGACTTGTCAGCTGCCATTGATTGCCCGCTGTGAGTTAATAGGTGTCAATTGTTCAGTTGTACTCCAATTACCCTACTGCGACATTTCCTTATTTTCTTCCCCTGACCTTCCTGTTTGAGCTATGGTGTGCGGCACATGCGTCTGCTTACCGGGTTTCGGGCACGTTTTCCTCCCTGTACACATGCGCTTTCGGGCACCATATGTGCTCTCAGCTAAACGATGCTATACCTATCTCCCCACCCCTGTCCTGCAGCTTTGCTTAGCAATAGCCAGGCTGGATTTGCATTGCTCCAATGTGCTTACAGCTATGGTGGCACACCCCACTGCTGATGTCATGTATACCTCTAAGCCACTCCTCAGTGTTGTAGCACTGTGCCGTATGGTACATCCTTAGTTCGGCGGGACGTTTGCGATTCATTATTACCTGCCTCATTTGCATGGCATTGACTATTAATTCCTAGTTACCGCGCCAAACACTATCACAGACCCTTAGCAACCCTTGCAGCTTGGTTGTGGTGTACCATGCATATCATTGAGTATTATGGTGAAATCATGATTTGTATTACATTGCGATTTTATGACATTTGTATATATTTTCTTTGTGTTCCCATTTGCGCACACATGCCCTGTGGTTGTACTTTGCGTTACTGTGGACATGACATTAAATGTTGTTTTTTAGGTGTTGTGCATCTTTTCTTATGCCATTGGCTGTATATTTAGCCATTGGCATATGTTAACTTTGTAATACATGAGTCTGGTCCGCTTTCATAGCTCCGATGTTCTGTTTGGAAAAATGTAAACCGTGTTTTTTAGTTTACATTTCTGTGGGCTTATGCTATGCCTGCACCACTTCATGAATCGCTATGTACCTTCATTTGCATGGTGCGGCACTGCGCATGGGGTGATTGGCATACCTAAGCTGAGGGCTGCACAGATCTAGCGTACGCCAGTAGTGCACGTGGAACTGGATCGTACCTGAATCGCTCGGCGGCCATGTTTGGCGTTATACCGCCTGCACCTGGCGCAAGATTCATGAATCCCGGGGATTAAATATTGTTGGTATTTCAGCATATGAAATTGGCAGTTCAAAGCCCTTACTGCTAAAGTTGCAGAAGTGTAAACTTTTTTCCCCCATCTATCTAGTGCTCTGGAATCCCTGTCAGAGGGGACTGGGTTTTTTGCAGTGGAAGCCTTCACCCCTTTGGGACCCTGAGAAATAGTTTCTGGGTCAGCAGCAGGATTTTTATAAAGAAATTTATGAGAGTCTGGGACCCTAGTACCTGTCTGGCTTGACTGGTGCTGGGGGTAGAGAATCAGGAGACAAACTAGATTCAGAAAAGACATCATCAACAATATCTAACACAGGGGGAATAGCAAGAGACCTGTGCTGAGGTAATAAAAGAAAATCTCTGAGCCTTTTCTTTGATTCTGAATAATCCTGGCTTTCCCAATGGAAATGCTCCCTCATGGTGTGCAAGGTTTCCCCAAAAGAGTAATTCTCAGGAGGAGAGGCTGAAGGGATAGACTCTTCAGCATCAGAATCCTCCTAGGGAGGAAGAGAGTATCCTTGGTCTGAAGAGGAATCAGAGGAAATAGAAACCTAGTCAAAGGATTCATAGTCTGTATCCTGCCTAGGCCTTTTATCAGGAGTTGGATGGGAACCCCTGATCAAAGTAATTAAGTCTTCGGCCATTTTGAGCATCTGTTTCTTAGGCATGGATGACTGTCCAGGAGAATGCTGTACTTGTTTCTTTGTCTGTATTGATGTTTTAGACTTTGCTTTAGCTGCTGTAGTTGACCTGATAGTAAGCTGTGTAGGTCTGAAAACACCCTCAGAAGCCGATGCCTGCTCAGCGGCTCCGGATCCATCTGAGGGAATAGTTTCCGTAGGCCCAATACTTTGAGTTTCCAGAGGCCTAGATGTCTCCACATGGGAGTCCGAGACAGCCTGTGGCTCTGAGGCAGCGGGAGTCAGGGGCTGCGAAAGCGCCTCACTGAGCACCGGCGAACCGGCGACTGGTCTGGAAGAGGCTTCGTTGTCAGTTTTGGGTCTCGGATGCCTGTCCTTTTCCTTGTCTTTGCGCTTTTTATGAATTCCGGTCATCGGTTGTTCCGACGGCATTATGTAATTAAACCTACGGCCAAAGTAATGCAATGCAAAATCAAACCGATGATTAATAGTGCGTTTGTTGAATCTAGCACAAAACCGACAACTAGTGACGTCATGGTCAGGGCCTAGGCAAGGAATACAGTAAGAGTGAAAATCCTTATGAGGTATTTGCTTCCCACAAGAAATACAATTGTTAACTTTTACTGACATCGGTCTGGAGCAAGAAAAAGTTTCCCCAACGGGGTACTTAGCTTTATTGAAGACTTCGGTTTGCTTTATTGAAGACTTTGGTTCTGAAATTCGATTTAGAAAATCTCAGGAGTTGGCCAACCGGCACTTGCGAACTGCTTTTGCTTCAGGTACCGCGCGGCAAGAAAGACTGGAGAAAATGGCGGCAGTTGCATCTTATATACCCCTGGCGCACTGACGTCAGGGAAGAAGCGACAACAACCGACGCCAGACCAAGACTTTGGAACTCGGGCTGACTGCGAGTTGCCTGCTAGCAGGATAACCCAAGTGTAATGACTGCAACAGTGAAACACGATGAACATCACCCAATGTTGAACTAAGAAAAATCAACCTCATAAGGATGAAAACTCCATTGTCAACACACCAGTACACATGCAGCAAGAAACAGCCTTGGTGCATGTAAAATCTTATTTATTAAAAACACAGCAGAACATTGTTTTTTGCACTCACCATGTGGGGGCTGTGCTCCTTCACCCCCTGCTAATTATATATATATATATATATATATATATATATATATATATATATATATATATATATATATATATATATATACTAACTTCAAGAATGCCCACAATTGGGAAAGGACATATTCTCCATCCCTGGGAATTGTGTGATCTTGCACACCAGTTGACCAAATATGGTTGACCATACACACACACACACACACACACACACACACACACACACACACACACACATATATGGGAGTACTTGATTTTTTTGAGTGTGTGTGTGTGTGTGTGTGTGTGTGTGTGTGTGTGTGTGTGTGTGTGTGTGTGTGTGTGTGTGTGTGTGTGTGTGTGTGTGCGTGTGTATTTGCATGACTAACTTATTAAATACTGCATGTTTTCAGATCTTCATGGCCTAAAAGATGGTCAGTGAGATGTAAAGGTTTATATTAATCAGTTCCATGTGAATCTCTGGATCAGTGACAGGTACCAGTGAATATATTATATTGTACAGATACACTATAATTTGAATAACAGCAACTCTTGTGTGATATTTCTTCAAGAAGGGAGAAGGGAAATTGGCCTGAAATTATTAAAGTAGGTCTTATGCTTTCTTTTTAGAGTGACAGTTTTTAATTGCCACAGGAGTGGTGTGTTCTCATCCCCCAGAGGTCTCTTCATTGTTGATGAGGCTCCTTGGTGGTTTGGTGGTTTGCAATCTACACTGATTGCAAGGCTGTTTAAGTTAGGTAGGACAACAACTGTTTATTACTATACCTCTCTGAAATGTTTCATTCTGGTTAAGGAAGAGCCATTGGATAGTATTTTGTGCATTCAGCAGAGTTGCTGCCTTCCAAATTCTGGGCATATAGACACACATATTTGGCTTACTGATAAGCATGTAAATAGGGTAGACTGCAACTTCAATTAAACAATTCAAGGATTCTGGATATATATATTAGGGAGTAGGGAAGAAAGTTTGTCTTATTGAGTAGTTTCCACATCAGTGAAGGTGAAACTGGTGAAATTTCAGTGGTCTGGCATAAAAAAAATGACAAATTATAGGCAGATTGCACTGAGAAGGTATTTATAGGCTAGGTAACTTTAGAAAAGAAGCTAGTAAACTTAGCAGCAATAGCATAAGAGCCTACTAACAGTCAAGAGTTTTGAAAAAAAAAGAGTTTTGATGAAAACCATTTCCTGAAATGGGGACTCTAGGTTCCTTTTCTTGCCAGGGCACAATATGGGCACAGTAGCTAGCTGTTGTGGCACATCAACAAAAACAGACAAAATCTGTATAAATTGCAGTTACTTTCGTCACATGAATGTAGCCCAGTAACCAAATTAAAATAACTTCCTCAGAAGAACGTGACATGACCATCAGCTATTGTACTTAGCTGATGATTCCAGGTATAATGCATCATACATTCTGTCTTACAAGACTGTCAAGCAAGTCTTTCAAAAGCTTACACTTAGCTTCTTAATCTATTTTTAATCTAGATCTATGCATGCAAATAACCTCCATCCTTAAAATTTCTAAAACTTTCCTGCCCCTTCATAATTAGGCCACTGATAACCATAGTAACTCCTTCCCTTACCTCCAGACAAAGGCAGACTAACATGTACATATTTTGTTTATATAAAAATAGTCTTTGACATTTTAAGTCATTCACTTCTCATAAACTAACTTAACTTTGTTGGCATCAACATGACAGCCTGTCAAAAGGCAATAAGTTTTCTAAACAAAACCTTTACAGTCAAAATTGACAAGGTAATCACCAAAAATATACTACCAGTAGGATCTCCTTAAAGCTAGGGCCCTGAACTCTTAACTGTTCACACAATATGTCATCTTCCAGTTTGTCTTTCCTACAGGCTTTTCACCTGATACTGTTTCTCATTTTACATCCCAGCATAATTCCTGCACTTGTTTTTTTTGGATGCAAAGATACAACCTTTTGTTGATTTTCCTATGATAAACCTAAGTAAGAATGAAGAACCAGGGGAAGATTATATAAGCTATAACCCTGATATGTCTTAGTGTCACATTTTATTCATTAATGTGTGCTTCTTTTCTCTAGCTAACTCAGTAAATTGAACATTATCTGCTGCTACTGGATTTAATTTATTTTCTAGACTGTAGTAGCCAGCTGATGTTTCTAGATAAATACTAAGCTAGCTGCCCTTGTGGGCCATTTCAAGCGTAGCCAATTTCCAAAGGTGAGAATCAAATCCCATGCTTTGTGCTTCTGAGGTAAAGACATTAACCGTTATGCCAACCCTCCAACTCCCTTGTTGTGATAGTTCACACCCTATGAGTTATCCAAAACCAAGAAACCTGATACTAGTGCTATCCCACAGAGCTCAGTACTGGGACCTTAACTGCTTGGAGTCTACTTCTCTGAACTCAAGGAAAATGTAGAGGGCCTTTGGCTGATCTGATATGCTGATGACGGCATGCTGGGTGCAATCACTGAATCCCTCAAAGGTGTAGATATCCCCAGGAGGGTCTGACACAGACAAATAACTGGTGCTAGAGCCATGGCCTAAAACTCAATGCAAAAATGAATAATTATACCCTTTGACAAGTTGACTATCACTGCAAATTACAACTTTCATAACAAATTCCCCTAAGAGTATACCCAATGATAAGGGACTTGGGAACTCATGTTGTTAGTAACCTGAACTTTGATCACTATTTGTTTGTGGTGTTGAAAAAATACTTCTACAAGCACAACTTATAAGGAAGAGCATGGCCTACAGATCTAGGGAGATCATAGTGCCACTATACTCAACACTCATTAGACCAATAATCAAGTACAATGAACCCTTCAGCATGTACTTGATCAGGCATTTGCAACAGATGGAGTGGCCACCGAGGTTCTTCATTAAAAGAATACAGAGTGTAAATAACATGTCCTATGAGGACCAGCTCAAAGCCCTATCCCTGTACTCAGTCTCCTACAGACTACTGAGGGGCAATCTATGCCTACTCAACAAGGCATTCTCAGACACAGACCTGATGGATCTGCTTTACATTTGCAAAACAACACTAGAATTACCTGATCTAAGGATCTATACCTCGTCTGTGACTGTGACATAACCAGACATGCTGGAGGGATAGGTGTGTATCTCAGAGATTACCCCTTCTCTAGAACAGACTTCCCATTCATGTGAAGCAGAGCTCTTCCTTAAGCCTATTCAAATACAGTTTGGATCAATAGATGCAAAACTGCAAATTCACCGTCGGCTTGTCCATGTGTCCCTTATTGACAGGGACAGTTTATAGATGCCCTAAGGCATAGGCATATACCAAAGCCATTCTAGTCTGTGAGTACTGATAACTGGGAAAATTGTGGCATGAATAGCTAGGCTTAAAAAGGCTTTAGGGCTGTTAGCCTAGTAACCTCATTGTGATCCTATGATGCTATGTATGTGTACTCAGAGCAACAAAGAAATGTTAAAATTCTGGGACACACTCCCATAAATACCAAGTGAGTTCTTTTAATGACACTTTTGGTGAAAGGAGACCATAGAATTCTTGCTGGATTGTTGAGTAACACTTACAAGGCCATGTTGTTTGTATTTCATTCAGGATGAAATAGCAGTCAGGTTGATACTAAAGACATTTCTCATTACCACAAAGACTTCATTGGGGAAAGTACATCAAGAGGTCACATGATTTACTAGACATCTGGCAGAATTGTAGCACTATCACAGCAGCCTCAATCACAAGAGAATGTAATGGGATGAGATATGCTGAAGGGAAACAAACCAAAAGTCAAAACTCATTCTTTAAAAGGATTTATTATGGAAAAGTGGAAAACAAGTGCAGTTGATCGATTGACTTCAAAACACGCTTTATGGCTAGAAAAATAAAGAAACCTTTGTCATAAAACTTTCATTTTCCCACTATTGCAAGGGGAAGCTTATTATAATTAACAAGTGCAATTTATTATCCTAGTTTGATTAAAGATACAAGAAAGTTAAAGAAATGACCATGAAACCACTGTTAATGCAACACCTGGTCCTTAATATTCATTAAATATACTTTGTTTTATTTATTTTACATCTACTGACCTAAAAATGCCACTGTAAATCAAATCTAATTTTGTCTTGGCTTCTATAGACATCCACTTGGCTGAAACAGAATATATACCCACTTTCCCAGAGCTTGCTAATAAAATTCTATTGTAAATCAAAAGATTTATGAAAGTGCGGTGAGATGAATTACTAATTAGAGCCAGGCAGCCTGACTCTGAATGCTCTCCTTCAGTGATTGTAATTCTAAAACTTAAAAGGCAATGCAAATCTCTTTGTTAATCCATTCAGAATATTGAAATGTCAAGTGTTTAAAGCACTTGGTTAACTAAGTGAATGCTTTACTCTTTAAAATCAACGTGGACTTGCACTATCCAGATGAAAGGCTTAAAAGATGTTAATTTTATTTTTAGTAAACAAGAGCAATCCAGATTTGCACTTTAACATAAGTTCCCTTAAACTACAGGTGCATGTAACACAGTAATTAATAGCTAACTAACACATTTCAGTATATTTTGACAAGTTCTTTCTACTTTACTAGTTTCATAAAAAAAAAAAAATAATGAATTTCAAGGTGCAAAATACAAAGCATATAAAGATTAACAATTTTTGTCTAGGTAACATAGTATTCACCTGATATAAGCCTCAAACCTGGTTCCAATGAATCCAGTAGTTTTATTTATTTATTCAAATATTTTTGCCACAGTTTGCACACATTCATGTAAGCGGTCCATGCATGTGTGTCCAGACATACACACTCTCACACACACACACACACACACACACACACACACACACACACATGCTCACTCAGATGAGCTGTTCTAACAGTGAGGGTTCAGCAAAACTGACATCAGTCCTATCCCTTGACCCATATCTCCGTCCAATTTCCCAGGGCTACAGCATCTTGTGACATAGTCTGTGTCTTTTTACCAGTTGGGTCTCACCTTTCTAAATGTACAAAGCTACCTGGGCCATGGATGACCCATGACAAATGGATGAAATGGCCAAGGGAGCATTATCATACTGTGGCTGGCTGGTGAGCAGGTGTGTCTATCTCTATCTTCCTAGTGTGGCGCTGGAATCACACACCGCACACCATTGCATGTTGAAGTGTTAGTGGATGTATCTATGAGATCATTCTGCCTCCATTGTGACACACCTCTCATGAATTTCCATCTACACTCCTTGCCTGCCAGTTGCCAGTTTTCTGCCCTGCTCTACCAGTCTTCATTGAGAGGCATTCAGTGACCAGCCTTCCCATGAATATCACTTCTTTTCTTTCCCCTCGAAGAGAGGTACACAGTCATTTGCCCCATCATTCCTGCCTTCCCCACATCAGTTTCTTCAGGTGCCTGTACAACAGTCTGAACCCAGGCAATCTGGTCATAGTCAGGGCTTCATCCATATATGAATTGGATTAAGTGGTCAGTCCTAAGTGGTCAATCCTAAGGCTCATTTTCATTCACCATAGTTGTATGTCCTTGCATGCATTTTTTATTTATTGTAAAATGTGAAAATATAGTCTGTAATTCTCTCACTGATCTGCTGTGATATCTTCCAATCTCCTATAGCAAGTATATCTTAAACAGTGTCAACAAAATACTCAACAATAAACACATGAAGTTATTAAAACTAAAGTTATTTTAAAGCTATAAAAATATTTTCAGTGAGATAAATATGTAGGACCTTAGCAAATACAATGATTCCAAGGTTGACACAACTCAGTGTATCATGATTTGTTGCACTTTAGAAGCAAAACTGACATAACTATATTAAGTGCTAATTTATATGACTGTTATAATGTACAATATTAATAAATAGATCTTACTCCTACTCCAAAATATGCAAATACTAAGATAATTCATTCTGATGTTTTACAATGAAACATGTATTGCATTATCAGCAGTTTGTTCAACAAAGCATGTTGAAAAGGGGACACCTAGTGTTCAACAGCATCAAAAGGAAGAGATTACAGTAGCAAAATGTACTGCTTTTTCTTTAATATACATTAGGAAGTTCCCATACAGTTTGAAATACCTATCCATGACTTGTAATTCTCAGATCTCTGTGATCTGTTTCTGCCCCCCCCCCCCATCCATTCCCTAAATGACATCTGCAGATGAGATCTTCAATATGTTATATATATATTTGTCCACTGAAAATTTTAATTAATTAAATACATATTTGATAAAAGGCATGTAAGATCAATGCTCATAAATGTAGACTGCATCACATCAATATTTATATGCTTATTGTGTTAATGTCAAATAAAAGTAATGTCAACCATGAATTTAATCAGACCCTCTCTCTTATGCACTCCAGGATCAGTAAATTACTGTTTCTGTGGCAATGTTTCTCAGCACGTGAACGTCCACAGCTCATTTCAGGAGAGGCTCAAACAAGGGTCAAAATGTTTGTTACAGTTTTAAAACACTGATTTTTAGACTTTGCTTCTAGGAGGAAATTGGGCTATACAGTAGTAAAGATAGATATGTATTAAATCTGTGGTAAAACACCAAAGTGCTGAGCCAGATGTCCATTATTTTAAGCAAACAGCTTTACTTGTCAGGTATAGTTCAGCATATGCTTTTTTATTAGTTCATGGGAACAGCCAAGGTCATTTCTATTATCGAGGGGAAGCTGAAGCTCTTTTCACTGACGTGAGGTTGATTCAGAATAACAAGCTCTGAGAACCAATGTTTCAAGATAGTGCAATTTTTCAAGCAGCACAGTGGGTTACTAAAAGCAAAACACAGTTTCTGATTTACGTCATTCCTATTTAAATGTTCAGCCTTCTATACATTTATATTCTGGTACAGATCCTGATCTGAATAAGATGGTGAGAAAAAAGTAAAGGAAGTTCACTTATTATAATAAAAAATTAAATGCAGATCAGTGTGAACACATTACTTAGAAGTCCATTAGTGCTTGGAAAGAGAATTAATTGTTAACACAATACAAACAAAAGTAACTCATTGGAGTGAAAAGAGAAGAAAAACTTTACTAATGATTTTACACGGTAACAGACTGGCCTTGCTGGACTGCCCCCCTCTCCCTGCAGTGCCATTCCCCTGCAAGCTAAATCTACCAACTCAGAGGCTGAACTACCTCACAATAGAGGGAACATTTTGTTTTGCTGCACAATCAGTACTTCATCTACCCCAAAACAAAGTGCTGACTTCCAAGTTAGTCTGAATACTTAACAGTAGTAGAATTGGCACATCCCACCAGATGGAAGCTTGAGAAGGGGCTACAATACCCCTTCCCATGTAAAAGCATCATTTGTACATTGTTTCTTATACACTGACACCATATATTCCATTTGTTTAAGGTTAGATTTATGTTTATTCCATATCAATTAAATACATTAGTGGCTGGCTGAGATTAAAGGTTCTACTATTATATTTGGCAAACATTTAAGTGATAAACATTATCAAGTGGCAATTTACAGGATTTAAAGTTATGAATATCAATTACATACCCTAAACATGTACGTGCCTGTACATAAAACTGAGTGTACATACACACACACACACACACACACACACACACACACACACACACACATACACACACACCCATATATATATATATATATATATATATATATATATACACACACCAATAAAGAAATAACCGACACCACAAAACCGAAAGTTCAAAATCACAAAACCTTTCTACTATAATCAGTCTGATAATCCTGACAATCAACAAAACACAGACCTTATCCGAAAAACACACACACAACACAAGCACACCAAAAACCTTACAAACCTACACTAAACCTTACATACACAACTATCTATGCACTAACCTTAACCCAAACCCTAACCCTAAGGTCCGTCACTATTGCACACTTACCTTACCCGCACCCTAACCCTAACTCACTTAATCCGCCCCAACCCTAAAGTCCATCAGTATCGCACACACTTACCTTGCCCGCACCCTAACCCTAACTCACTTAATCCACCCCAACCCTAAAGTCCGTCACTATCGCACACTTACCTTACCCGCACCCTAACCCTAACTCACTTAATCCGCCCCAACCCTAAAGTCCATCACTATCGCACACTTACCTGACCCACACCCTAATGTCCCTCACTATCGCACACTTACCTTACCCGCACCCTGACCCTAACGCCCATCCCTATCACACACTTACCTTATGTCGGTGTTCTCAGCGTCGAGCTTTTCAACTGTCGGTCTTCTTCGTTGTCGATCTTCTGGTGTCGGTTATCTCAGTGTCGGTGTTTTCCACTTTCAGCGTAATCAGGTAGACTCATTTGTATATATATATATTTATTTATTTATTTATTTATTTATTTTATTTCTTGGCATTTGTTTACCAGGATAGTCCACTGGATCATAAAGAGTCCATTTTCAGTGGAAACCCAGGGAGAAAGGCTCCATAAAAACATAGAACAATTAGCAAACAAAAACATATACACACGATATAACATTGTACAGATAATTAACAATATAAGATGTACATGAAAAATAAATGCACAGGCAAATAATAGCAATACATTCTTAACATTACGAAAGAGGTAAAAAAAGTGAAAAAGGTATACTTTGCAACAATTTCCATAATAAGTGAGATATCTCTTGAGATTTAATTGATAAAGAAATTTGAGTCATGACTATATGTTGTTGTTGTTGTTGTGTCTTTCGGCTTTTCCCGGTTAGGGGTCACCACAGCAGAACTCTTGACTATATACATGTGGAAAATAAATGCTAGTCAGGTTATAAAGAGAGGAGGTTTAGTACAAGTACAGACCTAGTTGGTAGAGAAGGTGCTCAAGCAAATGGGTTTATGTGAATCTGTTGAAGTGCATAGCTAATAAATTGAAAAATAAAATGATTGAAGTTATATACTTTAAAAGCAAAAATCCTTTTTAAAATGTTTTTGCGGGTGGCCAAGCTACCAAATACTCAACTTCCATGCAGAATTTTTGAACTGGATTTCATTCGATCACTTTACTGCAAAAGAAATGCATTCAAAAATGTGCACTTCAACTATGTAAGGGTAATCCATATATAAATGGTTCTTAGAATTCATTGCTAAACAATCCTCTATAGCCTCCATAGTTAAAGTTATCTTCCATCCATTCTCCTGCCCCTAGACCTTTTTCTTTCTACTATAGTCAGTCTGATAATTACCCAGTCTAGCAGTACCTCCCTTCCCCTCAACCTAAAATCTAGCTTACTCCTGGATCAAGAGCTTTCCCAGGTGGAGGTGCAACCCAGCAGTAGGACCTCAACATCTTTGAGTTGGAGAACTACTGAATAAACGCAATCTGGAATCATCCTTGGCACTTACTGAAGGGCTTTTGCAGCCTAACCTTTATTCTGGGGCAGCCTGGCAAGTTCTATTGCTTGCAGTGCTTTATGGATTTCTGTGAACCTGTTTTGGTTCCTTTAGGTCTTGGGCTTCCAGTAATAATTACATATTCTGACCTAGCTAAGGTGTTTGACTTTCTGCCTCATGATCCCATAATTAAAAGTTTAATCACATTGAAAGTTAATCCATTTATGGTAGGGTTGACTAAAGAATGGTTAAGCAATAAGCGCAAGAGGGAAATTATTTTTGGCTGCTCCCTCTGATGGTTTAAGATAAAACAGGGTGTTCCTCAAAGGTTCAGTAAAATTCATCTTTATAGTCTTTGCAGTGCTCATTGTAATTAACTGTTGGATTCCAATATATGCTAATAACATAAAATACTATAGCTGTTGTTAATACACAATCTGACATAATTACAGTGAATAACTATGATGATAGTATATAATCATCATCATCATCATCATCAACCCATTTATCTCTATTTTTGACATGGAGTCTGGGTGTTCTGTCAACTAATACCATCTGGTGCATGCATTATCACACTAGGCTATGCAATACAATGCACTGACTGGCCACACTGTGTAGGTTAGAGGGCGGATATGGTACAGTCATTGTTATTCACAAAGGTGGGATGGAGCACAGTGAGATGTGACAGCAACATTATCATATGCTCAAGGATCATGAAAGGTGGATGTTATAGCCACTCAGACAGGTGAGAATCTGGGATGACATCATCCAATATTAGGGTACAGCTGACATGTTGAAAAAGTTAGGCACGTATATGATGTTGGCCTGCTGTTTCAGAGTTTGATGTGATCTATGTAGGGATGGCATAGCACTTTAGGGAGAACTGACAGGAATTCCAATGTGGTATTCCATGTTTAGATCTAATAGATGCATGATGCCCATGAACTGGATGATTATAGATAGGTGTGGTGCTCTGTTTCTCAATCATGGAGTCCAGGAATTCTTCCACCTGTGATGGACGTGCCTCTGTAAATGTGTCATACTTCAGTCTTGGCATGCATTATCATATTGGTAACCCTTCGCTGAACCTGTACTAAGGTCCAATTACCACTGTCAATGCTATAGATGTTTGCACTACTCCTTGGTATACCTGGCCTTGGAATGCCTTGTGTGCATTACTTTTGTCCAAGATGCAGCTATCATGTCAGCACATGGCCTGCAGTAACACCTCTGTCTCCTGAGTGATAGACTTTTCTAGCCATTGCCCCTCTCTCTCTCTCTCTCTCTCTCTCTCTCTCTCTCTATCTCTATCTCTCTCATAGGCCCATGACAAACTGTGCAAATATGTAGGTTACAAATGTCAGTCTGCATTTGCACATTGCTGTCCTTGGCTGGTTCATATGTGTGTGCAAATCCTCCCTCCCCATTTTCTACCAAAGTACCTGTTTGCTATCTTGCTGTGACCATTCCCCTCTATCCTCTACTAACAGCAGTGACAGGCATGTTATCACCGGCCACATTTCTGCATCACTACATTGACAACTTATATTGCTGTGCATGTCCTGTACCTCTCTCAGCCTTCTGCATGCATAGTCCTGTCTTCATCTATGCATAAGGGCCATTGTGTTCTCTGTAGTATGTCTTGTTCTCACCTCACATAGGCCACAGCATGTCCCCCCACAGATGGACATGTGACTGTCATGCTCTTGTGCTGTGTTGTCTACTACAGTCTTCCTCCAAAGCTGAGCATGTAACTGGCATAGTCTTGTGCCGTGCTTTCTGTCACAGTCCCCCTTCCACAGCTAGACATATAATTATCATAGCATTGCAGTGTGTTAACTCACCTATATATATTACTTCCAAGGGCATTCAGTATAGTACAGAAGGACATTACCAGGTATCCTGTCTTTCTTTTAGTATGTCTATATCAAAGTGGAATGTCTTCTTCAGTGAGATCTTAATTCCTGACTTGCTTATCTCATTCAAGCCTATAGTGCCTTTTCTATATACATCCAGTTAAGACCCATATGGTATCCAGATCTTTTTTGGGTCTGGCTTCTTTAATTAATTGACTTACCAGCTAATAATAAGCATTATTAGAAATGACATAAACTTATTAACAAAATAACACTAGGACTGTTAATCTACAATGTTCTACGGTAGACAAATGAATCAAGGTTTGCCACTTATTATTCATATTTTCATATTTAAGTTCATATCATCACAGCTGGGAGAACTGCATGCTGTTGAGAATATGGTGTGAAATGCCATGGTGGGAGACAGGAGAATTAATTGTCAATGCCCATTTATGCCGCACATAGTAAATATGAAAATAAGCAATATTTCCACATATCCTTAATACGTCAAAAGACAAGTGACTTACAAACTGTTGCATGGCATCAATAAACCTTAGATATTGTTGAAGAAAAATGTTATTGATACTCATGCTGTAAGCTGCACATCTTTAGAGATATCCAGTGTTATACTTAACTGTATAATTAGCAATATAAAAATGTTTTCGTATTTTTGTAACAAGCTCCATAAACATGCACTCAGAGAGGAATGTCTTGCTCCTGTATGAAAACTTTTGTCTGGTTAACAAAAGGGCTCTAACAATATATGTCTAAGTTGTACATTTTCTTAGATATGACAATTTATATGTGAAAGTTTAGCAAAAAATTAAAAAATATAATTCTGGCTTTGTGTGCATTATAACATATTATAGTATTTATGGAAAGACTGAATGCACTGTCTATTCTCACTGTAAAGAAAACTTCTGACTGATAGCATTGATATTGGAACAGTTTAATAGCTGGCATTGTTCATGAAATATTTATATCTGTTTATCTTATGCTTTTTAAGTTTATTTTTCAGAAAATCCTCTGGAGTGCAAGGGGGTGTGTAGTTTGCTATAGGTATGACATTCCACACCATGTAGGTGTTAATGAGTTATCTTAACATGATTTTCTGTAATATGACAACTGCACTTTATATCATACTAAGATATGCCTCATAGCATGGTGAGCAAGTATGATAATGAGGGAACTTAGCATGACTGCCATTGAAACACTACCCTAACACATTGCGCTATCACAACCAGGAAGCACTAGCCTGCTCAACCCTGATCGACCTGGTGCTAACAAAACATGCACATTATTCTGGTGTATGGTGCTAGAGAAGTTCATAGTGCTACAACTGTTAACTACAGATACTTTCACTAGTACACTGTTGTCATCATACATGAAGATGGTTTGTATAGTTTACAATCTATAGCCTGCATTTTAAACAATGACACTGTTTCCCTAACACATCTCCCATCAGCACTGTTCTTAACCTCTTGTCATGCCTTTCTCTTCCTTCCAAACAAGTGAAGTGAAGTGAAGCATCCAGTCTTCCCGCCATTAAACATATGCCTCAAGTTCTGCAAATCTAGTGCTACACATACAATGACAGCAAATTATGCAACTGCACTACTCTGGCCCTACCTTCTAGACTCATCCAATAACCTCCTACTGCAGAAACACAGTCAGCCTTAAGGAAACCAGCTGCAACAAAGGCCAAGTCCAAGTATAGATTCCATAACACTGCCTTCATCCACCTTATTTTAAAATACATATAACACACACACATATATAAATGTATCACAAAAAGCAACCATTCATGTCATATAATTTTTCTATACTAACATGACAAACAACAGGAATGAAAAAAGGCTAGGTTCTGTAAAAGAAATGTAAGCCCAGTAACTGCAGTAAGGCACTTACGTGTGTTGGAATAAAACTAAAACAGAAAGTAAACAATCACATCCTGGTTGGTTGAGGTTGCCCACTTCTATCCTGTCTTCCAAGCTGTAGCTTTAAGAGGTAAGAAGATAAACAGTTACCTGTCATTTCTTACTGATTCAGTGCTTATGTACTTAAAGTTTCTGTGATGGATTGCATTTTCATCACTAACAACTAATAGCTACAGACAGTACACTTTCTGCACAATCATCTGTATACAAACATTAATTAATCAGACATTGCACATGTCTTTTTGGATAATATATGCAAATTAACAGGAAGGACTGTAAACTAGTCATCCTTTCAGTGACACTGCATGATTGTCTTAAGTAAGATGTTTGCTAGGTGATGTTGGCAGTTTTATTAACAGTGAACACATACTAGGAAATCATTTTTGTGCAAGTGACTTTGTGATCTCTATCTATGAATGAACAACTCTCCTCTTATCTTAAGCAAAACAAAACATTTCTTAGTTTAAATTAACCAGCAAACATTCTTGTGAAGTTAATTAAAATTTATTTTACCCCAGGGGAGCATAATCTATTTAGAAACTAAAATATCTTTCATCTACTTAATAGCTACTTTCCATTTACAGTCTTACTATGAACATAAACTATTGTATCTTGCTACAGATTTTAGGATTCAATTTATATTCATCCTGAGGCACAGCTGTAAAATATGTTTTTAAATATATACCTAGGTATGAGAAGGAATGGATTCTTCCAAACTCTAACAGAATCATTGAACAGTTTCTGCTGTTAGGCCTTCTCTGACCTGAATTAAAGTTTAAATCATTAATAAAGGGAGTTATTTTTTCTGTCTCCCCTCTCTCTCTCTGTCTCATCATGTAATATCAAATATTTTAAGCCTAACAGTGTACTTTGATCAGAGAATTCAAATGTTAAAGAAGCTAACAATGTCAGAACAAACTCGTATAGCATATTCGTACCTCTCAACCTCATAGTACAAGAAATCTGAACAAAGTTTAAAATAACAGGAAGGACCTAGACCCAAAAATAGGGAGAGATTTTAAATATTGCTTTTATAAACTTAAAAGTTGCTAGAATACCGTGATTTGTGTTAGCATGCATATTCTGAAGGATATGACATCGGAAACTCACCGTATATCATTATTTAGTGATGTCAATCCTTAGTGATTTGCCAGAAAACCATAAATTGTATGAGGAACAAATTAAAAGTATGAGGCAAAATGTATTTTATTTTATTTTATTTTATTAATTTACTTTATTTATTCTTTGTAGACCAGGTTAGGCCCATTAGGCTAATAGCCTCTTTTCAGTGGAGACTCAAGGTGGTATTTATAGTTCTTCTTCTTTTGGCTTTTCATGGTTAGGGGTCGCCAGAGCGGAACTCCAGTCCACTAATGATTGGCAGTAGATTTTTATGGTGCCGAGGTGCCAGCTCGATGCCCAACCTTCAATGAAGGCATGCGCATTCACGCATGTCTTTTGAACACCACTCAACTGCATGGAGGACATGCAGACTCCACACAGAAGGCTCTAAAGCCGAGAATCGAATGGGAGAACCTCTTGCTGTGAGGCGACAATGCTACCGCTGCACCACCGCGGCTACTACTCAAGGTGGTATCAAGGTGGTATTTATAGTATTAGGAGAAATTTGGCCAGGCATCGAGGGAACTTCCCCTAATCTTTTGAGCTGATAGATGGCACCAGTGGGCTTCTACAACAGCAAGAAAGAGGCCTAAGGGAAGCAGCAGCATAGAGAAAGAGAGATAAAAGCTATGGAGAGTTTGGAAATAGAAAGTAAAAATTTGGAGAAACATTTGTTCGATATGAAGCTTCAGAATGCAAACAAAGATTCCTGTATGGTGGATGTTACAAATGAGCAACATTTTGTTGTCTCTTTGGAGAAAGAAGTGAGTCTATGGAAGCAGTGCAGATAACAGAACTGGCATCAGAAGGGCTTGCAGATGATGTTCTATTAAAAAATATTCGGCAAGATGATCCAGGGGACAGTTTTGCTGTTTCATAGAATAAAATGGCTGACAACTTTTTTTGAAAGTGTTGAGCATGTGGAAAAGGAACCAGGTGAATTGACCGTAGAGAATGTAGCAGTAAAACCTTATACAGTTGTGATAGTAAAAGAGGAAAGCAGCAATAAACTGAGGTGAATTCTGGTTTTGTGGCAGCAGATAATAGAGTAACTAAGACATATGCAGCAGTGATAGCAGGTAAGGAAGGAGAGCAGCAAGAAAATGTCAGTAAAACTGTGAGAATAAAAACAAAAATGGCACTGAAATAGACAAATATTATGTATGGGACAATGTGGTAACCGTTCTGGGTTTTAAAGCTCAAGAAATTCAGACTTTTCACATATTGGGACAGAGACTTTTTGTGACTTAACATTTGAGACTGATGGACTGATGATACAATTTCTGGAACTGTGTAAAAAAATGAAACACATTTATCCATGGAACAATTATTTGCTTTCTTATAGTAACTTAAATGTAAAAAAAAAAAAAATATATATATATATATATATATATATATATATTCTTTGCAGTTTAGAACTGATGAATGAGAAGAACATGAAGTTAAAAAATGCATGAAGTGTCTGTGTGAAACTGTTGATAATATTATAAAAGTTAGAGATGAGAAAAACGATTGGAAGATGTTTTGAAATGTGAAAACTTCATGGTGAAACACTTTCCAAATGTTATTTTTGTGACTGTTCATAGAGGGACATTATGATATGCTGTCCAGCCTAAATCATTTTTCTTTTGAGGGGATTTTTCTCATCTAGTTAATGAATATGACAATGTACAATGTAACCAGTGTCAGGGATAAAGGACATACTGCAAGAAAGTGTGTGCTTAAATGCAAGTTGCACAAAAAAGGAAAACATTTGAAGGGATTGTCAAGAGCAAACAATAAATAATGGAAAAAAGTGGAAAGAGAAGAAAACATACATGAGGAAGGACAACAAGAGGCTGGGAGAGAGGGTGGACTAGGTGACAAAGAAGCTCTAAAAGTAGGAAAAATATGAACAGGAAAATTGGGAGAGAGCATGCAGGAAGAGGGAAGGAGGGAGATATATATTTTTTTTTTGACAAAAATTTTAAAATATTTTTCAAACTTAAAAAGAAGGAAAGGCAACAATTTTTATTTTAGAGTACTTCCAGGAAACATGGACAGTATTATTAACACTGTGAAAAGGATGAAGATACTGGAATGGTGTGCTAAATGTGATGTGGATGTTATTCTATTAGAGGATATAAGATACCTAACAAGTGAAGAAAGACTGCAAACAGAAAAACTGTGGGGTGAAAATAAAATATGGAACTCAGGGAGTGAACATTGTTCTGAAGTGGCTGTGTTGTGTAACAAAACAGTGAAAATACTAGAAGTAACATTGTTAAGGATGGGAAGGTTAATTGTTGTGGATGTGAGGTGGAGAGAACATGTTTACAGCATTATAGCATTGTATGCATATATAATGAGCAAGGAAAAAGAAAAGTTGTATCATAAAATATTAGATTATAATGTGGTTAATATAAAAATTATAAGTACAGAGGACTTTAACTGTGATTTAAGGGGAAAATATAAAAAGAAAGGGAAAGATGTTAAAAAATACAGAAAGTGATAAATACAAAAGTCAATGGACTTATGGTAGGGGGGGCACTTGAAACTAAAATTAATTATTTTGTATTATCAGAAGGCTTGGGGATAGCAGATGGTGATACAGTTGTTTTTCAGTCCATTTGGTAATATTATTGAAGGTGGTGGAAGAAAGAGAGTCTATTAAAATAGGAAGGGGATTAAAAAAATAAATGAGAAATTATGGGATGCAATTGGAAAAATCAGAAGTACTATAGTTATGGAAGGATCATATAACCATGAAAGACTACTATAAAACTGGCCTGAATGGTGGATTGAATTAAAAAAAAAGTATAAAAAGTATTTTTTCAATGGCAGGATGATGTTAAGAAAGGTAGGGAAAGTGGGTGGAGTATGGAAAATGTATATATGTATATTAGAGAATTTACAGAATAATGCAAGAGAGTAGTGTGACATGAAAAATGATATAAAAGAAATCAAGAAACAATAAGGCTTTACTGTTTAGGTAGAGAGGGAGAAGATATCTTCGTATCTGGGTAAAATAGTAAAGCAAGATATTAATGTAATGAGAGAAATGAAAATGTAAAAGGAGAGGTAAAAAGAATACAAGAACAAATAATGAGTATTTTAGTATAGCATGCAGAAAATATGTATAAGAGCAAAAAGAAGGAAAATAAGAGAGAATGGAAAGTAAAAAAAAAAAAAAAAAGATTCCAGGACACATTAAGGAGGAATTTGAGGCATTACTATTAGTGATTTGGAAGAAGTACTAAGGAAAATAAATGTTGATTCAGAATCAGGTCCAGATAGTATAAAAAATGCAGTGTAAGAAATTAATGGATTGGCAAAGAGAGTATTTTATAAATATACTACATGTCAAGCAGAGCACCTCACTGGCCCTCTTCAAGAGAAATCTTGATGAGTGGATGGGAAATAGAAAATTCACCCCGGGGATCACTCCAGTGGCTCTACTTGACAGAGGCACTGGGAACTAAGGTCGGGTGGCACAATGCCAGGGTAATCCTATGGGCTAGGCTTGTAAAGGCTCCAGGGCCATTAGCCTAGTACACACCTATGAACCTAAATATCCAGGTAGAAAGAAGGGTTTGTTTATGAGGGTTATGTAGTGGAATATTAAAATGTATACGGAAGAAAGATGAGAAGAATGAAATAAAAAAATGGGGACCCCATCACACTAAATAATACAGATTATATATTTTTATGAGAATAATACATGAGAGAATGGAAGGAAGGATAAAGAAGGGATAGCAAGAATTTTTATTGGTTGTGAGAGAAATTGTGGATGATGTTATAAATAAAAGGAAGGATATGAACTTTATGATAGGTGATATTAGCAAGGCAAATGCTAAAGATACAGTAGGACATGATGCTTTGTGGGATGTTATGGAGAAGTATGGAATAGGTAATAGAATTAGGAGAGTGTTCATGTCAGCATATCAAAATAATAGAGTGAGAGTGTTAGTGAATGGGTAGTTGAGTAAAGAAATATGCATGGAATGTACTATCAGACAAGGATATTGCATGAGAGGAATATTGTTTGCATTGGTAATGAATGCAATAGTGGGTCAGGTAGCTAACAAAATGAAAGATGCTAGATGTGTGATGCAAAAAGGAGGTGATGATTCCAGTAATTTTGACATATGCAAATGATATAGTGTTTTTTGCTAAGAACAAAATAAGGATGAAAGAAGTTTTGGTTTGTCTGAATAGATGTTTAAAGGAAATGAGAATGACCTTGAATAAAGATAAATGTAAGGGTTTGTGTAATGCGGTGAAAATTGGGGAGGGGTTTCAGTATTTGTTAGGAGTAAAATGATATAGTTATGATGCAAAGGAGGGTTTGATAAAATACATGAAAGAAATGTGTTTTCTGTGTAGGACATACAGATTAGCATTCAGGAAAAGGCTTATCTGGTGAATTCTGTATTAATGGGAAAATAACATATATAGGTTCATAGGTTCATAGGTTCATACTAGGCTATCTGCCCTAGGGCATTTATAAGCCTAGCCAGAGTGTGTTTGGCTTTTGCCACCCATTTTAAATTAATTTTGCTATGCCCTTTTTCGAGGTTAGTATACTGTGCCTCTGTCTAACAGTGACACAGAAGTGATACCCGGGTTAAACCTACGATCTCCCATCCACTCATCAAGATTCCTCTTGAAGAGAGTCAATGAGGGACTCTGCCTAACCTGGACTTGGATTTTATTCCAGAGTGAAGGGAGCCTCTGGATTATGAATCTGTCCCTCCAGCATGTCCTATTTATTTCAGTACTGAGGTTCAAGTCTCTCGAGCACATAGCTCGATGGGATTTGGATTTTCTGAGGTGCAGCATGTCCATTAATTCCGGGTTGGACATGGCTTTATACGTCAGGCACAGATCGCCTCTGAGCAGGTGGTATGCCACTGAGTAGAGCTGGAGTTTCTTTAACCGGGCAGCATATGGCATCTGTTTGAGCCCTTTGATCCTCTTGGTGAGGTACTTTTGGGGTCTTTCCAGTTGCTGCAGGTGTCTGGTAAGGTACATCCCAAAAGGGGCATTGTACTCAATTATGGGCCTGATGAGGGATGAATAAAGAGGCACGATGACCTCCCCTGATCTAGATGTGAATCCCTTCCTGATTAGGTGGGCTATATAAAATGTTTTTCTAACCACTTTGGCCACGTGGTTGTCAAATAAGAGATTAATATCAACTTGGGTCCCCAGGTCCCTAATTACTTCTTCTGTACTTAATGGATTACCACCTATGTGGTAATTTGTGGGCACTTTGTTTTTGCCAAAGGGGATGACTATACACTTTTTGGTGTTTAACTTGAGGCCATGGCTCTGGCACCAGTTGTCTGTTTCTACGAGGTCCTTTTGGAGGATGCTTGTGTCGGCTGGAGAGTCGATTATGGCGCCCAGTTTGGAGTCATCTGCAAACTTGGTCAGCCACAGTCCTTCCATGTTGGCCTGTACCTCCGAGAAATATATACCGAACAAGAGAGGTCCCAGGACTGAGCCTTGTGGGACACCACTTGTAACTGGTTTGGAGTCTGACATGGCTCCAGCAATTCTAACCATGTGGGTTCTGTCCTTGAGCCAGTTTGCAACCCATCTAGTGACATAGGGGTTTATATTTAAGCTGGTGAGCTTATCTATAATGCCCGAGTGGGGTATTGTATCAAAGGCTGTTGCGAGGTCCAGGTAGGCTGTGTGGACCACCTTCCCCTCGTCAATGGCCTTGGTGACTGTTCCAAAGAAATCAACCAGGTTTAAGAGGCAGGATCTGCCCTTAACAAAGCCGAACTGGGTAGGATCCAGTGTCTGTAGGTCCCCAATATCTTTATTTATGAGGTCCATGATGATCCTTTCCATAGCTTTGCAGACCAAGCTAGTCAGGCTTATGGGGCAATAGTTTCCAGGATCCGTTGAGGCATCACCTTTATGGAGAGGGACCACTGTTGCTGTATGCCACTCTTTGGGTACATATCCTGTAGTAAGGCTGAGATTGAACAGTAGTTTTAGGTTTGGGTTTAGCTCTTCTTGGAGTTCATGTAGGATGCAGCCCGGGACACCATCTGGTCCCATTGATGCTGTGTTTTTTGCTTTGGAGAGGGAAGCTCTTACCTAAGCATTTGAGATGGCAGGGGGGCAGCACTCTGCTGGGATAGATATTTGCCCTTTTGATGGGGGGGGGAGAAGTTTGCGCTGAACCTGTCAGCTAGGATGTTGGCAATGTCTGTGAGTTCAGTGTATTTTTGTCATTTTGGACTAATTCTGAGCATATCTGGGAATTCCCACCCAGGTTCCTAACATAACTAAAGAAAGTCTTGTGATTATCCTTAGTGTCCTGTGCAATTTTTCTCTTGAAGCTGGCCTTAGACGATTTTATAAGTGCCCATAGTTTTTTGCTAATACTGATCAGAGATGCCTTCCCTTTTTGGGATTTTGGTCTATCATGTAGTAGCTTCCTCCTTCTATTGTATAGTTTGTTTTTGGCTGGGGTCCACCAGACAGGACGTCTGCCTTTGGAGGATTGGGTCTTGGTTTTATTTGGGATTGCATGATCCATGCATTCCTGAAGGTGTTCATAGAATGCGTTTATAAAGGATTCTGTGGTCTGGACCATATTTTCCACAGGCCCGGGGGCTTTGAAGGATTCCACTTCGGTTTTGAGGAGTGTGAAATTTGCTTTAGAGAAGTTTTTCACTGTGGTTTTCAGGGCAGGGGGTGGGGTCGGGATGTGAATATCCAGTGAGATTAGTTTATGGTCTGATCTTACCAGTGAGAGATACACTTCTGGTCTGGAGCATAGAGTCCCCATGTTGGTGATGATCAGGTCCAGTATGTTTTCCCTTCTTGTGGGAGTGGTAACAAGTTGTTCCATAGCATTTGAGTTTATAAATTCTAGGAACCTTTGGGCTAGGGTGTTGGAGCTAGAGTAATGCTCCCAGTCTATGTTTGGGTAGTTGAAGTCACCCAATATAATGGTGTTTGGAGAGACCTTCATATTTTCCAGTGTTCTCAGGAAGGCTGAGTGGGGTTCCTGGGTTTGGGAGGGTGGTCTGTAGCAGGCTATAAACTGGAAGGCAGTTTTACCCACTGTTAGTTGCACATGGATAGTCTCTGATGCTTCGTGCTGTGCCACC
The DNA here is from genome assembly GCF_019279795.1 of Protopterus annectens. Taxonomy (NCBI): domain Eukaryota; kingdom Metazoa; phylum Chordata; order Ceratodontiformes; family Protopteridae; genus Protopterus; species Protopterus annectens. Next base: position 512,106,712 of record NC_056729.1, read on the forward strand.
AACCTGGAGGTGTGGGTATCTTTGACGAATATTGATACTCCCCCTCCTTTTGTGGTACGGTCCAAGTTTTGGGGCTCAAAAGCATGGTATGAGGTATAACCTGGTGGTGCTGGGGTGCTCTCAGGAGCCTTGAACCAGGTTTCTGTTACTGCACAGATATTGATGTTCTCCATGCTAAGGAGAGTTTCGAGTGCGTGCATCTTGAGGTTTAGACTTCTGGCGTTGAGTAGCATTACTCTTAGTTTCTTATCCCTTGTGATGCCTATGGAGGTGGGTTTGTCTTTTGAGCCTTGCCTAAAAAAGGCACTATGGGGGTAGCAAGAGCCATTGCCAATATCCGAAAACCCAGGGGTGACAGGTGCAAGCCATCCCTAGCGAAGCATCGTGGCTTGTCGAGCATGTCATCCCAGGCTGACAGGCATTGGATCCCCTTTGAATGACACCAATACTTAAGCCAATTGTTGAAATTGATCATCTTGTCTTCATATTGTGGCATCATTCTTGGTGAGGGTAAGATGCTACTCAAGGTCAGGGTCATACCGGCCTGGGCTACATGCTCAGAGAGCTCCTCTATGTCTCTTTTCATGTAGTCCAGGGAGGTACATCTCAGGTCATTCACACCACCAGCATGGACAATGACTGGTGCTTGTGTTATGTGGCGGATCCTAGCGCCCGACAGGCAGCTCACTGTGACCTTCTCCTTGTTCAGCCTGGTGAGCGGGATGTCAGTGTGCCTGACAATAGAGTCACCTATTACAAGTGTATCAGGTGTGTTGTTTAGCTTTAAGGGCTGTGACTGTTTGGCACACTGGCTTTGTGAGCTATGTGTTGCATGTGTTTTGTTTTGGGGTAGCAGTTGCTTGGGTGTCTGCTTTGGAGGTCTCTGCTGCTTAGGCAGATTTTTATTTAGCGCCTCCGAGTATGTTTTTGTGTGTTTATGTGTTTGGTTTGCTGTCGTGGTAGATCTATGTGAGACTGGAATTGTAGTGAGTGTGGTTTCCTTTTCCTCCTGACCGGTTTCTCCAGTGCTGAGTTGAGAGAGCTTAGCCTCCAGTATGGCTATATGGTTGCATCTCTCACATGTGTTGGAATTTGTTGGGAGGAGGAGAGGGTTGTCTGTGTACATGAGGCAGTTGTAACATTGCCTTAAGATTCCCAGATTCACCAGCTGGACCAGAGAGGAGATTGACAACTGACCTTTGGACATGCTAGAATAGTATTGGGAATTCCTTTATAATTGAAAAAAAAGGGCCGATGGGGAACGAGGTACTCAAGAGGAGTTTGTGACGGTGTAGTGCTTTTAATATTTTAGTGCTGACTTATATAATTGCTTTAGTGAGCAAGTGCCAGGTAACTTAAATGCAATGTGTTACAGGTAACTTAAATGCAAAAATGACAAACAGTAACTTTCTTTCAAGTGAAACAAGGAAATAAGTACAGTAAGCAATGCAGATATCACTAGGGATCCACAGAAGCGCTGAAAAGCCGCATTTTAGGTGGAATTAGCGTTTCAGGGAAATAACAAGCAAACAAACAACAAGCATACAAATAAAGCTAGATTCAGCAGGCCTGGTTCTAGTCTATCTACATCAAACAAGGTGTACCAATTTCAGTAAGAAACAGTTCAAATATGCAGGCACTATAAGCCTTTAACCAGAAATTCCCAGCTCAGAAGGGCAGAGTCCAGCCTCTCCTCCCACAAGAGTGCAGACCACGAACCTTCTTAATGTACAATAACTGGCCTGAAGCCCAAGTGCTTAAACCAGAACTAATACACTTTTAGAATAACAGACACTGAGCCCTCAATCAGCAGTTCCCAACTTAGAAGGATGTAAGCTACCTGTCCTGCCACCACAGTGCAGGCCACCCCCATAGTGCCTTTTTTAGGCAAGGCTCAAAAGACAAACCCACCTCCTTAGAAAACAAAAATGGAAAAAAACTAAGGGTAATGCTGCTCAACACCAGAAGTCTAAATCTCAAGATGCAGGCACTCGATGCACTCCTCAGCATGGAGAACATCGACGTCTGTGCAGTAACTGAAACCTGGTTCAAGGCTCCTGAGAGCACCCCAGTGCTACCAGGCTATACCTCGTATCATGCTTTTCGGCCCCAAAACCCGGGCGAACCACAAGGAGGGGAGTGTCCATATTCATCAAGGACACCCACACCTCCAGGTTAGTAGCAACACATGAAGCATCAGAGACCATACAGGTGCAACTAACCATAGGCAAAACTGCTATACAACTGGTAGCATGTTACAGACCACCCTCTCAGTCTCAGGAACCCCACTCAGCCTTCCTGAAGACATTGGAGGATATGAATGTATCACAAAATACCATCATACTGGGAGACTTCAACTACCCAAACAGAGATTGGGTACATTATTCTAGCCCTAATACCCTAGCCCAAAGGTTCCTGGAATTCATAAATTAAAATGCACTGGAACAACTAGTCACCTCTCCCACTAGGGGAGATAATATACTAGACCTGATCATCACAAACATGGGGACAAAATGCTCCACACCAGAAGTATACCCCTCACTAGTGAGATCTGACCACAAACTAATCACCCTGGATATACATATCCCACCTCCACCCCAGCACAAAAGACCACAGTGAAAAACTTCTCAAAAGCAGACTTCACTCTTCTTAAGACTGAGATGGTATCCTTTAAGCCCACTGTGCCAGTGGATACCACATCCCACAATGCTGAATCCTTCACAAATGCTTTCTATGGACATCTCCAAGAATGCATGGATCATGCAATCCCAAATAAATCCAAGTCCCTCTCAACCAAAGGCAAGCGTCCTGTCTGGTGGACCTCAGCCATTAACAAATTGTATAACAAAAGAAGGAAGCTACTGCACGTCAGAGCAAAATCCCATGAAGGGAAGACATCTCTGATCAACATTAGCAGAAAACTACATTCTCTCATAAAAACATCCAAGGCTAACTTTGAGAGAAAAATCGCTAAGGACACTAAAGATAACCACAAAGCCTTCTTCAGCTATGTTAGAAACCTGGGCAGAAACCCTCAGATATGCTCAGAGTTAGTTCACAACAACAAAAAATACACTGAACCCACAGATATTGCCAACATTCTGGTTGACAGGTTCAGTGCAAATTTCTCCCCTCCCTCACCCCCAAAAGAAGAAATACTTATCCCAGCTGAATGTAATCTCCCTGTCATCTCAGATGTCCAAGTGAGAACCACCCTAAACAAAGCTAAAAACACAGCATCAATGGGACCTGACAGTATCCCGGGTTGTGTGTTACGTGAACTCCAAGAGGAGCTAAACCCACACATAAAAATGCTATTCAACCTTAGCCTTACTTCAGGATATGTACCTGAACACTGGTGTACAGCAACAGTGGTCCCACTCCACAAAGGGGGTACCTCTACAGACCCTGGGAACTACCGCCCCATAAGCTTAACCAGCCTGGTCTGCAAAGCTATGGAAAGAATCATTGTGGAACTCATAAACAGAGACATAGGGGACCTACAGACACTTAACCCCACCCTGTTCGGCTTTGTAAAGGGCAGATCCTGCCTTTTGAACCTGGTTGACTTTTTCAAAACAGTCACTAGAGCCATTGATGAGGGCAAAGCAGTCCATACAGCCTACCTGGACTTGGCTAAGGCCTTCGACACAATACCCCACTCAGGCATCATAGATAAGCTCAACAGCTTAAATGTAAACCCTTATGTCACTAGATGGGTTGCAAACTGGTTAAAGGACAGAACCCATAAAGTTAAAATCGCTGGAGCAATGTCAGAGTCAAAGCCAGTCACAAGTGGTGTCCCACAGGGATCTGTCCTGGGACCCCTCTTGTTTGGCATTTATTTCTCAGATGTTAAAGCAAACATGGGAGGGTTGTGGCTGACAAAGTTCGCAGATGACTGCAAACTAGGTGCCATAGTCGATACACCAGCAGACACATACATCCTACAAAAAGGCCTCACAGAAATGGACAACTGGTGCCGGAGTCACGGCCTTAAACTAAATGCCAAAAAATGTATAGTCATCCCCTTTGGGAAAAACAAAGTACCCACAAATTATCACATAGACAGCAACCCACTGAGTATGGAAAAAGTAATCAGAGACCTAGAGACCCAAGTCGACAGCGACCTCTCATTTGACACCCATGTTGCCAAAGTGGTTAGAAAAACATTCTACCTTGCACACCTCATCATGAAGGGATTCACATCCAGATCCAAGGATGTCATTGTACCCCTATACTCCTCCCTCATCAGACCCATGATTGAGTACAATGCCCCATTTGGTATGTACCTCACCCGGCATTTGCAACAGCTGGAGAGACCACAAAAGTACCTCACCAAGAGGATCAAGGGTCTCCAACATATGTCTTATTCTGCCAGACTAAAGAAACTTCAGCTCTATTCAGTAGCATACCGCCTGCTCAGAGGTGATCTCTGCCTGACGTACAAGGCCATGTCCAATCAGGATCTGATGGACATGCTCCACCTCAAAAAATCCAAATCCATCAGGACCACGAGAGCTAAAGACTTAAACCTCGGCACAAGTATGAATAGGACATGCTGGAGGATAGATTCATAACCCAGAGGCTTCCCATGCTTTGGAACAAGATCCCAGTTCGTATTAGGCAGAGCCCCTCACTGACTCTCTTCAAGAGAAATCTTGATGAGTGGATGGGAGGTCGTAAGTTTACCCCAGGGGTCACATCTGTGTCACTGCTAGACAGGGGCACAGTAAACTAATTCTATTATATAAGGGACCTTCATTGTGTCACTACTAGACAGAGGCACAGTATTCTAAATTTATTCTGTACATTTTTGTACCATTTCATGGGGTGGCAAAAGCCATATCACTATGGCTAGGCTTACAAATGCCCCAGGGCAGATAGCCTAGTACTATACTATGAAACTATGAAACTATGAAACTATGAAGCCCAAGTGCTTAATCCAAAAGACTTAGAATGATAGCTACACTTTAATCAAGTTACTACCAAGCAGTAATAAATACAATTGAATACTTTAAAGAATGCCTGGATTAGTGCTCAAGTTATACAAACAAAGCTAGATTCAGCAAGCCTGGATCTAGTCTATGCTACAGCAAACAAGGTGTACCAATTTCAGTAAGAAGCAGTTCAAATATGCAGGCATTATAAGCCTTTAACCAGAAATTTCCAGCTCAGAAGGGCAGAGTCCAGCCTTTCCTCCCACAAGAGTGCAGACCACGAACCCTTCTAATGTAAAATAACTGGCCTGAAGCCCAAGTGCTTAAACCAGAATTAATACACTTTTAGAATAACAGTCACTGAGCCCTCAATCAGCAGTTCCCAACTTAGAAGGATGTAAGCTACCTGTTCTGCCACTACAGTGCAGACCACAAACCTTCTTAATGTAAAACAACTGGCGTGAAGCCCAAGTGCTTAAACCAGAATTAATACACTTTTAGAATAACAGACACTGAGCCCTCAATCAGCAGTTCCCAGCTTAGAAGGATGTAAGCTATCTGTCCTGCCACCACAGTACAGACCACAAACCTTCCTAATGTAAATCAACTGGTCTGAAGCCCAAGTGCTTAAACTAAAAGGCTTAGAATGAGTTACACCAAGCAGTAATAAATACAATTGAGTACTTTTAAGATGATGCAAAAGCAAAATAAAGTAGGAAGAAACACAAATACAGTAAAAGCAGATAATTTTTTTGTTTGTTTGTTTTTTTTTGTTTTTTTTTTTTTTTGAGTGAGCAAATGAGATGGGCCCAGGAGTTACAGGACAGAAACAAGTGCAAATGCAGGCCTTCAAATCAGAAAGTTGAGAGAGATGGAAGACCGCCCAAATGGCCAATAACTACAAATTCTGGGCCAGAACCACTCCTTATGTGGTAGACAGGTTACCTAGTGCTTACCACTCCCACTGATAAGCTAGAAAGCTTCCCTCCAACACAGAAAGGCTTGGGGGCTCAGAAGCTTACAAATAGTCCTGGATACAGCAAATCTGTATCTGGAACACTAATTACAGGAAAGGTAGGAAACAGGCTTACAAATTTTTTTTTTTTTCAGAAAAGTAGCAAAAACAGTAGTAAAAACAATTCACATGCAGTGCAAGCTGGCACACTTGAGTATGTAGCAATATTAGTCCACACACAGTTTGAAAAAATGTAATTAAATTAAAAAGGACTAAAAGCAAGTGCAGAAAGGGTTTATTAGGTAGAATGCGGTAAAGAGATGGGACTGGGGGAGTGTCCTAGATCAAATCTACAGTGGGGCGGGCACTGCAAAAGCCACCAAATTTAAACTACAACCAAGAGCAGGGAAGGGGGGTGGGGAAAAGTTTCAACAGAGATGTGAGGAATCAGAGTGCAAATTATAAAACCAAAAAAATATATACTGATCTCTGTATATTTGCAGAACACTAAGACAACAGATATCTAAGCAACAATTTAGCTCTATAATACAGAGATGTGAGGAATCAGAGTGCAAATTATAAAACCAAAAAATATATACTGATCTCTGTATATTTGCAGAACACTAAGACAACAAATATCTAAGCAACAATTTAGCTCTATAATACAGAATAATACAGAAAAATATACTCAGCTCTATATATTTGCAGATAGTCTTATAAGGCTGTTCCACTTTAAATGCAGACTGCTGCTATTAACAGTTCAAATTAAGGGAACCTTGAGTTAACAACACACAAGCAATAGAAATCAAAATGAGGGGGTGGGGAAGAAAGTTTCAACAGAGATGTGAGGAATCAGAATGCAAATTATAAAACCAAAAAAATATATACTGATCTCTGTATATTTGCAGAACACTAAGACAACAGATATCTAAGCAACAATTTAGCTCTATAATACAGAATAATACAGAAAAATATACTCAGCTCTATATATTTGCAGATAGTCTTGTAAGGCTGTTCCACTTTAAATGCCAAATGTTTATATAATCCTAGAAAAATATAAAAATAAAATTATGCAGTTGGTGTTTCTTTCACATGGGGTTCAAGATTAAACCTAGTGAAAAGATGTGTATTTTATATGAGTAAAGGTGAAGGTTGACTGAGGTTACTAAATCCATTTTATTCTGATTCTTTAAACTTACATAGAACATTACAGTGAGTAAAGGAAGACAATAAGAAATTAATAGTGAGAATTTTTAAATATTAGTGCAAATGGCTCTGGGAGGTGATGAGAATAAAATAAGAAAAATATATATAAATGAAAAAAAAATAAAAACTATCAAGAAAAAATATTAACATGGAAAATAAAAACTGATATAGAAAAAGATAGAAGGATGTGGTATAATAATGTGATAAAACAATATTATTATGCAAATCCATGGGAACATTTTCCAGAAGAAATTACTAAAGCCATTAAAGAAAGGAAAAAGTGATGTACCAAGATAGTAGAGTGTTAGGATTTCTATGGAGACTGGCAATAAATATGTTACTAGGAAAGGGGAACATGCCATATAAGTTGAAACAGTGTGTTTATTTTGTGGGGAGGAAGACACAACAGGGCATGTTAATGGTGAAACTCTGGAAAATGTTGTGTGAATCATTTTTTGAGAATATTAATGACATAATCAATATAGATATGAATATAATTAGGTATGGATATTATAAGAAGTATGTGAGAAGGGTAGATAAGAATGTATTTTATGTAATATGGGCTATTTGGAATGAAAGACTGAATGAAATTTTGTTTAATAAGAAATGGATTTTGTCTGATACATTACAAAAAAATAGATTGTGGTTGTGGAAGAAGGAGTGGGGGTCAATTATGGAATAATAACAATGAGAATGTTATAAGAAAAGTGATAAATAGTAAAAAAATAGAAATGTATACATATGTGCCTGCAAATATGTACAATTTGGTTTACTATCAATAAGTCGAAAGTTAAAATAAAATGTGTACATATTAGCGAAGTGTTTCGCCGAACATACACATTTCCGTATGTACCTAATGTCGAAAACAGCTGTTAATTGTCGAAAATGTCACTCGCGACATTTTCGACAATCAACAGCACTCCCACCCTTCCCTTAACTCCCTTCCTAACTAGCCTAAACTCACATTTATGCAGGGGGGCAAGCCCCCTGCACCCCCCACATCCCCACACCCCCCTAACTTAATATTCCAACTCCGAGATTGCACTACAGTGAGGAAAGGGATGTATTTCCCTAACCCCACTGTACCGTGATCCTCTTACATGAGCAAACGTTATAATTGCGAATGCACAGTCCATTCGCAATAACGTTCGCTCACATAACCTGCCGAACTATGAAGTATTCCAACATATGTTGTTCGAATACTTCATAGCCGTGCAATTGCACGGCAGCATTTTGATAGTAAACCGTACAATTTATAAATATGTACGTGCTGTGGGATCTTTTACATCCACCTGTGCTAACAGCAACTCAAGCAGATGGACATTCTGCAAAAATCTGGGCATTTGAGAGGTATGAATATGCATATTCCAATCTATTCCCAAAGTTGCACAGATGTTTTATATTTGGAAATATGTAAATAAATCTCTATATTTCCTATTATAAAGTTGTCCATAGGACATAACTGCAGGCAGGCTGAATGCTAATAGCTACCACTAACAGTATTGCGTATTGTTTCTGACCCATCCCCCACCCCATATATGAACACAGTAGTTACTTGTACTATGGATGGGATTCATATCCAGATACAGATCATTTTCAAGGAGGTTATTGCACAAACAGACTCACAGATAATAAGATGTGTTAGGCATTTAACACTGCAGGCAAACCAAGAAAAGGACTGTAGAAGAAAGGAAAGATGGATGGGGTAATGGGTGGACAGTACTGGGCTGCACTACAGCAGGAGCAATGCTACGGCAGCATATGTGACATACATGATGAACATCACAGATAAAGCACAGAAGTGGAGTTGACTGATGTGCACACATGAGCAATGTCATGTTATATAGCTAAGAAGGACAGCATGACAGCCAATAGCTATATCAATGTATGTACACAGTGAAGTGGCAAGCATGTTTATCATAAAAATGAGGAGAAGATAGGAGAACAGAAAGCAGAGAGAAACACAAAAATGTAACCATAAGATATGCAAGGTTGTAGAGGGTTTTTAGGAACAGCTCCTTTTGCAAGTATTAAAATGTAGAGTAGGTGGAGAAAACAGTGAGAGGTAACTGTAGTAGCAGGGGCAGACAGAAAAATACAGAACACAGACACAGACAGACAGGAGTGATATACATATGAAAGGCAGGGAGGATGGGCTCAGACATGCAGAGCTGAGCAAATGCTGATGGGGAGGACTGGACAATGAAAAAGGAACATGGAATGACATATAAGGGAGAGAGAACACAAAGCTTGGGATAGGGAGAGGTCCTAGCATGACTGAGTGCCAGACCAGCCCAGACGACAGCAAATCCAAGCTTTAGTCACCTGGGTGGCTGAGTTATGGTCATGTTGTTCCCATGATGACCAAATGGGTGGGATCTGCCAGTCATGAGAGTCATGTTAGAAGGTGCTCCATATTAAAGAGGCAGACATTCAGCTACTGGCACACCTCAGAAGCTGCCAGCCTCTACAACTGATACTAGGAGACCACTGAAGGCTCCTTCAGTGCAGTTTCTGGAGAAGATCCTTCACCCTCCTCCTGAGAAGCAGAACAGAGGGCACCAGTAACTCTTCCAGATCTCCAGCATTGCTCTCCTGCTGAGAAGTAGGCCTAGCAGCCACTGGTGACCCAGGGCCAAAAGCAGCAGCCAACACAAACTGAGGTGACCATGGCATCACTGCCCCCTCCTCCTCTTCCTCTTCCACAACTGGATCTGCAGAAAGATAACACAATGGAAAAAAATTATCACTCACACATATGCCACAAACACAGTCACAGCTGTACAGAGGAAAGCCACAGTAGTTATATACACTACACTGCCAGCACAGGTGGTCCTGCCCTCTACAACACCCATTGGTATTCAGCTGCTATGCCTCTGCTTCTAGAAAATAAAGAATGTACTCCTGGGTATACATGTGTAAGTTACAATAGTAGAAGATACATAGAAAAAAATCTTGCAATAAATTTGACTGTCTTTCTCTCTTTTTTTCACTTCTCTCTGAACGTCTGCTTCCATTAGTGAAACAGGCTTGGGTGGCTCCATTTCAGGTCACTGTACCTATGCTGGCATTGCTGATATGAATGGGTGATGACAGCATGCCAGCCAGCTCATGCCAGATATTCACTTTGCACAGTGGGCCACATGCTCCATGACATGCCTCATTCTTACTAAGCACTCTTTGAAGTTCTTCTGCAGGAAGAACAAAAAAAATCTTGTTCTTCCTGCTGTGCCAAGCTGGATTCCTGAATTCCTCAGGCCCTGAAATAGCCATGGCCACTCAATAAAGTCCAGATAAGGAACAGAATGGTATTCATTTTCCTGAATGACATATCAAACAACATAGTCCTGCACCTTGGTGCTAGAATATGACCATATTGCTGCACATGCCATAAGTATTAGTATACAGGTCACACTTCTTGGTCACCTTGATGTGTATATTCAGTACTGACATGTTTGGGTAGTGCTTTGTACACCACCAGTGATACACAAACAGTCTCACTAACTTGAGTTCATTAGAGTATGAGCTTTGCTAACAGGCTGATATTAGTACAAGAGAAAATGGTGGCACTGTTTTTCATAATACTGCTTCCACAAACATACAATTTTGAAACAGCAGAGTTTCATGAAAGTTTTTGTAGATGTGGAGCTTTCCAGAGTTAAAGATGGAGTCCTGCCTGGTAAACTACCTCAGCACTAACAACAAGCCATGTGGTGGATGTTAGCGATAATGAGGCATATCATGGTGTTGACGTAACTAGGAACTCATGTTACTGGCATGGCATGGTCTGCTTTTGGATGGGTATTTCAAACCATGAGGAAAGGAAACCATGAAAGGGCATGCTGCAAAAGGTGAGGGTTTCAAGACCAAATGTTGAAACATGGCTACAGTATGTAAATAGGGGAGGATATATATGGCAATAAATACAGCTGATTATCAGGTGTATAGAGGGGAGGAGGTTATACCAAAGGTATTTGTGTCCCACAGTATACCATACACACCCACTGACTGTATTTATTTTGGGGTATTTTTGCCTCCACATCTGCTGGCCATCAAGCCTTCCTTTGATTGGACATACTTTGGCTGTGGGGAACCTCATCCAGGCAAGCATGATGGTGCTTTGTGCTCCTGCCAGCATCCCAGCAACGAGATTTTTTATATATATTTTTATGGCCCATCTCCACCACTGGTAGTGGCATCAGCATTTGCGTTACTGCAAAGTCTACCTACTTCCTCTAGTCGATTCATGCATGTACGTCCACATGTGCCAAAAAGAGCTACTCTCATTAGATTGTGTGGCCACCCCCATGTCTCCCAACCTCTTAGTGAAAGAAATCTGGACAAAGCCATAAACAGTGGGGGGGGACAAATCCCCAAAACTAGGGACAATTTTTTATATTACTCATAAACTTAGAAAGTTGCTAGAACAACAGGATTCATATTAGCATTAATTTTTCTAAAAGATGTGAAGTCTGAAACTCAAATGTATTTCATTATTTAATTACTTTAATCCTCATTTATTTGCCAGAAAACCACACATTTTATAAAGAACAGACCAAAAAATTAGGAATAATTGGGACATTTTGTGAAAATATGGACAGTTGAGACTAAGAAGTATGTTTTATATGTTTTTGAATTGTCCTGCCATTCTGGGTTCCCTCATTTGCATACTCTATATGGCTCATTTGCATGGGCTTCCTTATTTCCAATGTCATTATGTAGTAATTTGCATGCACCATATATCACCCTATTTTGACCATGACATAGTTATGTTACCTGTGTCATCAGACTAGCTACACTCTACTTGCTGCCACTACTCACAATAATTTGTGCAGCTCAGTGTGCTAACCTGCTATGACTCGCAGCCTATGTCTTTTCATTCCACCATCAAAACTGACACAGAATATATACCTGGTGATGTAATCACATAATGAAACAATGTATGTCCCATCTTTTCATATCATGGCTGAAGGCATGCAGGGACCTCCCTTTAACCTTTGGGTGGCTTATGTCATACGTGGTAGTCATTATCAATATCAACCCCTTCTTTCCAAGTTTTCTACATGGGTTCAATGTGTCTTGTCAACTGCCACCATCTGTTTAAATTCAGTGTCACTCTCCTATATTCTTTGACAGTCATGCCTGGCTGTCACAGGTCTTCTCTCACACAATCTATCCATTACTTGGCAGGATGCCCTCATCTTGTCTTGTCTTCTTCCAGTCTGTCCCAAATTTTCTGCACCAAACTGTCGTCTGCTTTTCTTGCACATGTCTCTGGACCACCATAATGTGTTCTGCTTGACCTTCTCTGCAAGTGGGGCTACTTTGACTCCTGCTTCAATGTCCTTATTTCTTCATCTGTCCCACAGTGTGCATCCTACCACCGATCTTGGGCATTTTATCTCTATCACCTCTAGTTTCCTCAGCTGCTCTGCTTTCACTGCCCATGTTGCACCACTGTTTTGTATAACTTACTTTTCAGCTTCCTTAGCATTCTTCTGTCATACATTACACCAACACTCTGCACCAGTTGGCTGCAGTCCCTCTGATTCTAGCTTTGACCTCCTCATTCAGACTTCCCTTCTCCTTAACCACATCTCCCAGGTACTTGAAGCTGTTAACCTGTTCCACTATTTCCTTCCTATCTCAATTTTCAGCATCTTCTGATTTTCCATATTTGTTGCCATGACTGCTGCCTTTTGTCTATTCAGTTTCATCCCATGCTTCTTTAATTCTAAATTCCAGTCCCCTGTCATTTGTTGAAGCCATACTATACTTCTCAGTGCCTAATGTAAGTACTCCACATCAGATGTAGTTATCAGCAGTTAAATTGACATGAAATCTAATTACAGATCATAAGCACCGATCTTCCGGAACATTTTTCCATTAGTCGTCATGGCTTGTTTTAGTTGTTACCACCCAGAGTTGCTCTTCCTCTGTTGCCAGCAACTCTGCAATACATTCTAGGCATTTCAACAGCTACAGTACCTATAGATTGCTTCTGATCTTTGTCTTATTTTAATTATAAAAAGAGTGTACCCTTAAAAGAAAACAAAACAGAGCAAAAGGGGCATCTATTGGATGCATATGAGACCCATCAGTTACCAAGGGGCAGCCTAAATGTTTTAATAAGCATAGGAAAAATGTAATTCAAAGACTGTAATGTATACAAATCTATGTGCATTACAGCCTTAATAAAAATTGCTCCATTAAATTAAGAGGAAATGTGCAGATCCAAGTAGAAAGAGTAATTACACAGAAGCACACCTTACATGTAACAGCAGGCATAAACTGCAGAATCAGAACATGAAGAATACAACACATGAGCAACATGTGACAACAGGGCTTTGTGTACACGTGTGTGCTACCATTGCCCATCACATACAAAGTTTCCACAGCCAGACACTCAGCGGAAAAGCCCACACAAAAAACATTTTTAGGCAAGTCAGTTAAACATGAGGTAGAATAACTCAAGACAGGAAATGAAGCAGTAAGAGTGAACATAGCTTCAGTACATGGCTATGCAGACTCACAGTGGACACATGGTCATGCATGCAGCTGCGCAGCAGTTGCCACTCACCATGTATAAAAATGCATGCAATCTAAAATCAACAACAACCAGTTGTGATACACATGCACACATCCTAAAACAGATGATCTTCCATCCACTTCAGCCAGGGCAGAAAGCATTTGAATACATAACACAATGAAAACAGCATAAAATATATACTGATATGGCAAAACCACTATACCACACATATGGAAACACAACTTAGGATTCTGTGTAATGATGTATAACAGTGCACCAAAGCATATTTGTAGATGTGTGGTAAAATGGTGTCTTTGAATCTAGTGCCACAGAACACACATATGTACACAGCACAATGACCATGTTCCACTTTTAATAAAACACCCAACCAAGAGAGTATCCAAATCAACATGAATATGACCCTGCCATCCTTCATCAGGGCACCAGGAAAGTTTGTGGAAAGAAATGAGTTCCTTTAAGGGTCTTCCCATATATAAAGTACCAACAGGTAAAGGGTGATGTATTGCAGCATCCACCACAACTAAGTTAAAATTACTCTGTGCAGTGATTTGCTGCCTCTACAAAAGGTCTTGAACCTTGCAGTCTTCACAGTACACCTGAGAAGGTATCAACAGTACTAACAGCCCAGTGAATGAAGTCCTCAGTATTTCCCAACAGTAGTTTCATCCAGATCATTGGCTCCTCAAAATGATGTACCATCAAAGCAAGAAACCCACGTCTTCCACAGGGGGTGAGCAGCCTCAGCTACCATGACATCCACAGAGTACTCACTATATTCTGCCATGGTCCCTTTCTCTAACGACTTTGTATTTCCTGCTGTTGATCTGAAAGACACAAGTTAAAGGCACAATTAACATGACAGCACTGGCAAACAACCCACATGCTTACAGACCATCCAGACCATATACACAGCAGAAATGGCATAACAATATTACATATGTAGGGAACACAGCACATTTGTGGACACACATACAAAGTATGTTAAAGATGCTGTGCTATTTTACCAAGGTACAGCACTACATCAGCATTTAGTGAGGGCATGCCCTAGCAACATATGCAAACTACAAGAAATAATGACAGGACAGCTGATAGACACTACTTAGATGGAAAACATGGCATCAAGGGTGACACAGACCAGACCAGCAAGGAGACACACAAGCTATATGTCTC
>NC_056729.1:512426532-512577067 GCF_019279795.1 Protopterus annectens
AATTTATCCGACTGATAGTTTTGGGGAGAGGCAAATAGATCTGTGTCTGGGCTCTCCCATTTCTGTGTTAACATGCTGAAGATTTGTGGATCCAGTTTCCATTCATGTGGGTCCATAAGATTTCTGCTTAGGTAGTCTGCCAGAGTATTTTGCTTTCCTGGCAGGAATTGAGCTTGAAGATGTATTTGGTTAAGTAAAGGCCGTGTTCCACAAGGCCATGGCTAGTCTGCAAAGGGGGTAGGAATGTGTACCTCCCCCCCCGCTTGTTTATGTACCACATAACTGTGGTGTTGTCAGTCTTTCTCAGTAGTTGTCCTGGATGAAGTAAGTCCTTGAAGGCTGTCAGAGCATTCTGAACATCTACTATTTCTTTCTGGTTGATATGCAGATGCATTTAGTTTGGGCTCCATTTGCCCTGAATGCATCTCCCTGCCAGGTGGGCCCCCCCCAAGCATAGTCGGATGCGTCTGTAGTTAGGGTTTGGGTGGCAGGGGGTACAGTGAATGTCAGTCCCTTGTTTTGGTGACATGTCTCTGCCCACCAAAGAAACTCCTGTTGTAGGCAGGGAATGAGAGGAATCATTGTTTCCAGGCTGTGACAATGTTGACTCCATAAACTTTTTAGGTACCACTGAAGTCTCCTCATATGCAGTCTTGCATATGGAATTAGTAGAATGCAGGATGCCATCAACACCAAAACTTGCAGAATTTGTCTTGCAGAGAACTGGGTTTTTGTTGCCATTTGTTTGAAGTATGTTGTCAATTGCATTTGTTTGTCTGGCGTGAGGTAAGCCATCTGGGCAGTTGTATTCAAGCTTGCACGCAGGAATGTAATTATTTGAGAGGGTACCAGTTGTGATTTCTTTTCATTTATGGTGTACTCTAGGCATGCTAGAAGCCTTTTTACAAATGCCAGATGTTGAAGAAGAGTATCCTTGTCCTCTGCTTGAATGAGACAATCGTCCAGATATGGATACATTTGAATGTTTCTTTGTCTGCAGAATGCAATTACTGGTGCCAGGCACTTTGTAAAGACCCTGGGCGCAGTAGATAAGCCAAAGGGCAATGCAGAGAATTGGTAATGCAAAAAAACTGCTTTGAAGCAGATGTATCTTCTGCATCATTCCCTTATTGGGATATGCAGGTATGCCTCAAGTCTAGAGTTACTAACCAAGCATTCTTGCCTAGCATAGGCAGTAGCTGTTGTAAAGTCAGCATTTTGAATTTTGGAACGTCCAGGAACATGTTCAGAATCAATATTTCCAGTACTGGCCGCCATGAATGGTCTTTTCTGGGTACCAGGAAAAGTCTTGAATAAAATCCTTGTCCTTTTAGCTTTTCTGGTACCGGGTGAATAGCCCCCATATCCATGAGGGACATTACTTGTTTCTGGCCCTCTGCCCACTGATTTTGTGGCAGATCCGGCCATCCGTTTGGAATTGGCAAAGTATGGAAATGAAATCTGTACCCATGGGATACTATGTTTAATACCCACTTGTCCTGGGTAATTAACTGCCAATTTTGAGCATGAAGTGCTAGTTTCCCCCCCAAGGGGGCTGCCAAAAGATAAGTGCTTGGAGATGGTAGAGGAAAGTCACTGAGACTGTTTACTGTAGGGTTGTGGTTTGTTTCCTCCAGATTTGGAGGTGGAGGCACCCCATTGCTTTGACCTGTAAGAACCCTGTGATTGATATCTGGAGTCTTTTGAGTGCCTGGGTTTGCCCTGTGTGGCTCTGTTGGACACAGGAAAGGACCAGTTTTTAGTAGGCCAGTGCCTACTGAACCTGGGTGGCTGCACTTGCAAGAAATCTTTTACAGTTTGCATAGACTTAGCTTTGTCTTGCATTTTCTTTAAAACCTCTTCTGCCTTATTACCAAACAGAGTATCATGCTGCAAAGGGGCATCCAACAATTTAGCTTTAACATGATCAGGCAGATTTTGCTCCTTGAGCCAGGCATGCCTTCTAATCACAGATCCAGTAATGGCAGCCCTACAAGAGGCCTCCAAGGAATCAAAACCACATTACAAAGTATGCTTTCCAACCTGTTCTGCTGAATGCAATAAATCCTGTAACTCTATTTTCCACAGAATCAGAAATCATCATCATTTTCTGTTTCAGTAAGCCCATAACACGCGGTTGATATTTAAGCATATGAAGCTGGCAGTTTAAAGCCCTGATTGCCAAGGTTGCAGACGTATAAACCTTCTTACTCCATCTATCCAGCGCCCTGGAATCTCTATCAGAAGGGGTAGAGATTTTTGGCTGTAGAAGCCTTAACACCATTGGGACCCTGAGAAATAGTCTCAGGATCAGCAGCAGGATTTTTTTAAAAGAAATTTGTGGGAGTCAGGAACCCTGTAATATCTTTCTGGCTTACTAAGAGCCGGAGGCAGGGAATCAGGAGCCATGCTTGATTCCGAGAACACATCAACAATGTCTAATACAGGAGGTAATGCCAAAGGCCTATGCTGAGGAAGAAGGAGGAAATCCTTAAGCCTCTTTTTTGATTCAGAGAAGTCCTGACATTCCCAGTGAAAATGTTCCCTTAAAGTATGCAAAGTTTCACCAAAATTAATCCTCAGGAGGAGATTCAGATGGGATGGAGTCCTCTGCATCAGAATCCTCATAGGGTGGAATAGAAATTTCCTGATCAGAAGAAATGGAAATCTGATCTGAAGATTCATAATCAGAGCCTTGCCTAGGCCTCTTAGCAGGGGGGTGGGAACCCCTAATCAAGGTAATTAAATCCTCAGCCATTTTGATCATCTGTTTTTTAGCCATAGGGGCCTGAGCACGTGGCTCATACGTCGGTTTTTTAGACATGGCAGTTGTTTTTTTTACCTTGTTTTTGTTGCTGGCGTCGGTTTAATGTAAAAATGTTGAGGCCTGAAAACACCCTCAGAAGCCGGCGCCTGTTCAGCGGCTCTAGACCCATCCAAGGGACAGACATCCGCGGGTTCAATACTTTGCGAATCTCGCAGTATACCTGACTCCGAATGGGTCTCGGTAGAGGCCTGCGACTCAAAAGTAGCGGGTATCAGGGGCTGAGAAAGCGCCTCACTGAGTACCGGCAAACCGGTGACTGGCTTAGGAGAAGCTTCGTCGACGGTTTAGGACCTAGGTCTTTTTCCTTGCATTTTTTGTGAACTCCGGTAGTCGGATTGCTAACAGACAACATTTCAGGGTAGCTAAATCTTAAACCAAAATATTTAGAAGCAAAAATATACCGACACTTAATGAGTTGGTTAAATTTAGCACAAAACAGACAGCAAGGCACATTGTGATCAGGGCCTAGGCAAGGAATACAATACAAATGAAAATCCTTATGAGGTATTTGCTTCCCACAAGTAATGCAATTATTAACTTTTACTGACATCGGTAAGGAGCAAGAAAAAGTTTCCCCAATGGGGTACTTAGCTTTAGTTTGAAGACTTTGGTTCTGAAACTCGAATATGAAAATTTCAGGAGTCGGCCGACTGGCACTTGCGAACTGCTTCTGCTTCGGGCACCGCACCGCAAGAAAGACGGATTAAAATGGTGACGGCTGCATGTTTTATACCCCTGACGTCATGGAAGAGGAGACAGCAACCAACGCAGGACCAAAGACTTTGTTATTCAGGCTGACTTAGGGCAACCTGCCAGCAGATTAACCAAATGTAATGACTGCAACAGTGAAACACGAAGAACATCTCCTTTGTATCTTTCCCAAATACAGTAGAGCTTCTACAGTCCTTTCTGCATTACAGCATAGATATGTCCAAAGGCCCCTTCTGATGGAATTTAGTCTCTTACAGGACCTCATCGTGTGCAAGATGCCAAAAGCTTTAAGGTATGGTCGTTTGTAACCATGTTCAGAACTGACAGGATGCACTTGGCACCTGCAGAAGCTAGAATGCAAGACGTTTTAAAGCCTCCATTAGTTTTGTGAGTAGACAGTTTTCCATTTTTAGGACCGGATGAGTCTGTAAGAAGAAAGGGAGTCATTAAAGTTCTAATGAGAGAGGACAACCTCCTTCCTCTTCCAACGGTCACCAGAAGTAGAGAGGCTGGTCACAACTTACACCTTTAAATGGGCATCCAGAATGCAAATTTCGTAGCTCCATTATCAAAAGGAAGAGCCTCGGCACCCATTCTGTACAGGCATATTCCTACATCTGCATCACTAGCTATAAAGACACAACAATCAAGCTTACACAACAAGCTACACAATGGCCCCCTGAAGGAAGTACATAATCTTACTATTTCCTCTGTGAACCTGGTCATACTAAATGAGCAAATCATTTCCACAGCCTGGCCACTACTTTGAAAGATGGGAATCTGAAGAGGTCAGACTAGTTCAGGACACAGTCAAACATGGCAGCCAAGTACACTCCTGCCCTACAGCCATAAGTTTACACTTCATGGGGGCCAAAAAAGACATCCATCATGGACTCCAGGAGACTTAGGACTTCTCCAAAGAAGGTGTCATCAACTGAGCAACTGTAGGGAGGAAGCTTTCATCATCTTCAACAGTCTACTTTTGAGCAGCTGAATACTCTTAGGAGACAGGCCCTCAGCCCTCTCCATCACTCTGGGCCTGCTTGCACAAAGTAAAAGTGCATGGGGTCAGCTGTGTGATGTGCAAATTCAGGGTTATCAGGTGACAAGACACTGGTACACACATGAAAACTGCACTTGGACTGGTGCAGTCATCAAGCCACATCCTTTAAGCTTAGGCCTTAGTTCTATAAGGACAAGCATCACCATATCAGAAACATTTTGAGTACCTAAGCAGCAAACCTTAAAACTGGAAGACTAAGTAGACATCCCACTCAACCACTAAGCTCTACTGAATTTATGGGAAAAGCATGAAAAGAAAGTCTTCAGTCTAGAATGCAACCACTGAGTCTCAAA
This sequence comes from Protopterus annectens, assembly GCF_019279795.1. Lineage (NCBI taxonomy): Eukaryota > Metazoa > Chordata > Ceratodontiformes > Protopteridae > Protopterus > Protopterus annectens. The sequence continues at coordinate 512,431,427 of NC_056729.1, forward strand.
TGGAAACAAAGTACTGCTTCATAGAGACTCCTGCCAAATTGCCCTAACACAGTCATGACTAAGTCAGTGATTAGACTCTAAGCCTTAAGGTATACTGTATAAGTGATATTAAACACTAACAAAATATTACAAAATTAATCTCTCAGTAACCACTCAATCTGCACGCTTACTGTCAAGCAGGATTTTGTCCATCCATCTATGAGCTACCATATGAGGCTAGTTGCCTGTTACTTGGTTGTTGAGATATTTAGAAAAATATGAAAATTATGACAATCTAAATAGCATATGAACAATTATCTCTTAAGCAGCACTAAAAAGAGATCATATATCAGTGCAGTTGTGTTGCACATCATTTAAGCTTAAAGATGAAATCTTGTAATAGTTTGTATGTAGTAGCATGGTTTTGAAATTATTAATGGAAATATGAACATGCGACATACATTCACAGCAGTGAATGTATGTCGCATGTTCATATTTCCATTAATAGGATGCAACTGCAAAAGGACCTGGAGAAGTCTGGGGTGTATGTTGAAATTAGTTGTAAAAAAATGTATAACATTTTGTTCACTGCGTCCCTTACAACCCTGAGTAAGGGGAGTATTAACAGTACTGTACTACCTTCTATTCTCAGACACAGTCTTGTTCCGAGTAGCAATTACGGCTCTCTCCGAAGTCCTCTGTCATGTAATGACTTGAGCAGTCACTTGTCAGCAGTGAGGACATGACATCAAGAAGCCACGACAGCATTTCTGAAAGAATTACCTCCAGAATAGTGCACCGTCTACAACACAAGCCTGGGGTTACAGAGACATTTTAATTACAGTGTTACCTTTTGTCATAAGTCTTGGTTTACTACTGAAGACAAACAGGCGGGTAGTTCATTTACATGCTTTATTACACAACACACCAGGATGGATAACAGCAGTACAAAATATAAACAAGCTGATTAAATGACAGACTACACAGGCGTGCATGCTTACATCTCAACAGCCTACTACAAAATAGTAATCAGACTTGCACATGCTCAGTATTTATACACTTGTGCAAGCCTACGGAAGGCTTCTTAAACGTATACATAGATATTGATCTACATCTTCCCTTTTTACTGAATCACCCACAATAAAACAGCATTTGGAAGAGAGACATGCAATTGTATAGACACCAAGAAATAAACAACACTTATGTCCAATTTGCTGTGTATGTGGAACATGGTCTGGAAATGTGACTTGATCTAGAGATATAGCAATCAGAACTGGGTTTAGCAACAGGGACAGTCATTGGTGAACAAACAGATTCTGGGGTTTCAGGATTCTTTCCAGGAACAGGGATATTAACTGGAACATCCTCTGGAACTGAAACGCTGGAAAACACACTCAGATTTAGTCTTTCTCGCAGGTATGATACTGCAATACAGGCTTGGACACTAGGACTAAATGTTTTAGATACTGCCTAAACTCTACTCCTCGTGATTCCACAATATATGATCTCGGCCCTGGACATGCATTTTTCACACCACCAATCTGATCAAAACCTTTGGATGTCTGCATCCTCACTATCGCCCTTTCTTGTAATGGACTGAGTGATTAGCTAGACTTATCGTAATTGGACTTCTGGGCTAGGCGCTTCAACAGTTGGGCTTTCACTGATCTGTTTTTCTTGACAGATTGAACTAACAGATGACTGCTAATTGGTAGTGTGGTTCTGGTTTGTGTGGTTCTGGTTTGTAAATCGACAGGAGTGTCTGTGCAGGTGAACCAAAATGTTTATCGTGAGGAATATTTCTGAGGTTCAGAAAAATCGCTATCATCTCGTTTCGACTTCTCTAGTAATTGTTTCACACTTTGAACTGCAAGTTCTGCCAAACCATTTGACTATGGGTACTCAGGGCTACTCGTAACATGAGTAAAGTCCCACTATTCCGTAAATCTTTTGAACTGTTGGCTTGTAAACTGTGTACCATTGCAGAAATAACACTGTGCAGACTACCATGGACTGCAAAATGACACTTAGTAATGACAGTACTGGATGCTAGATTAGGAAGTAGATCAATCTCGAACCAACTGGAATAAGAGTCTACTAACACCAAGTAATGTTTACCATTCCATTTGAAAATTTCTGCGGCTACTGTCAACTAAGGTAGTTCAGGAATCTGGTTTAGGTGAAGTGGCTCTTTCTGTTGATGTGGTTTAGTACTATTACATACAGAACAAGATGAAAGTACTCTCTCAATGTCGTGTGACATAGAAGGCCAAAACACTAGCTCTCTTGCCCTTCTTTTGGAAAATCAGTTCCTGGGTGGCTACAATGCAAGACAGTAGTATACTCTTGCTGCAAGGACTTTGGAACAATCGCTTTTGGACCTTTCATGATACCACTGTCCGACAAAACCTCATCTCTGTAAGGAAAATAAGGATGCGGATCACAATTTAAACAAGATAGCTTTGATGGCCATCCTTGACTAATAAATTGGTTGAGCTTCGGAAGAAATGGATCTGAGGTTGTACGACTTCTAAGCTCAATCAAGACATGTGGAAGAAAAATTTCTCCCTTTCAGGACTTCAAAATCAAGGTTCTCATATTCATGCTGTTCAGTGGTATTTCTGGGCAATCTGGATACAGTATCAGCAAGATGAGAAGTTTGCCTTTTGTGCAGACAAGATGGAAATTATACTTTTGCAATTTCAGGCAGGAGCTGTATGCATAGGCTTTCACAAAATAGCAACTAGTGATTTGTGATCTGTTTCAATCTCGATAAGTCTACCTAAAATATATTCATGGAACTTGGAACATGCAAACACAATTGCCAATAGCTCTTTATCTGCGCATACTGCATTTCAGTTTGGGTTAGAGTTCTGGATGCATAGGCTACTGGTCTACCCTCTTGAAGAATGACTGCACCAAGACCAAACTTTGAAGCATCACATATCATATATCAGAGAATTGGTGGACTGGCAATTTTCTGTTTCAGGACATCAAATGCTCTTTGATGGTGTTCTGACCATGACCAAGATACATATTTGTACGCCAGCTCTCTAAGCGGTGCTGAAAGTTGGCTCAAGTCTGGAATGAACTTACCTAGTTAACCATGCCAAGAAAACACTAAGGCTTGAACATTGTTTAGAGCTGGCATCTCAAAAATTGCTGTTTGCTTGGAAGGATCTGGTTGTAAGCCTGAAAGTACAGTTGTGTACACTTACCATAAATGTAGACGTTTCAGTGCACTCACTGTTGCAGTCTTCATATATGGGTTATCCGGGCTCTTAGTCGGCCTGAATACCAGAGTCCTTGGTATATGATGTCTTCTGCCGCCAGTTGTAAAACTGATGTCAGAACGTCAGGTATAAAGGGAGGCAGCCGATGCCATTTCCTTAGTTTTTCTTGCCTTAACTGTCAGGAGCCCCCAAAAGGCAGATAACCCAGGAATGGTAGCATCCTGGACACGTCACACAAAAACTAGAAATATATAGTCTGTGCCTTAGGAAAAAAAGGGGGAATGGAGGGTGGGAAACCAGGACTGCAACAGTGAATACACATGGACATCTACATTTATGGGAAGTGTACACAACTGTACTATGTTCTTTGTGTTTCACTGTTGCAGTCCTCACATATGGGTTGATTCCCAAAGCCCAGGAAGAAGACAAAAGGGGGAAGAAGAATCACAGATTAAGGGTTGGTAAGAAGGCCCTGCAGAGGCAAAACCAGTCCTGGATTTAGAAAAAGATAGATCGTAATGCTTTGTGAAAGTATGGACAGAAGACCAAGTAGCTGCTTCTAGAATGTCCTTAGTAAGCACACCTCTCAAAAAGGCTGCAGAGGTAGAGGCTGCTCTAGTAGAATGGGCCCTAATATCCTGAGGGGGAAACTTCCCATGCTACAGGTAACAAAAGTGAATACAATGAGCAATCCATTTGGAGATGGTTAATTTTGAAATAGCTTTACCCTGAGCCCCAGGAGCAAAACTAACCAATAACTGTTCATTTTCAAAAGGATTTAGTCAAATAAAATCTCAGCTGTCTATGCACATCAAGAGAGTGCAGAATCCGTTCTCCTTTATTTTTGGGATTGTAGAAAAATGTAGGCAGGTGAATAGGCTGGCTAAGGGTTAAACTGGAAACTACCTTAGGCATAAAGGAGGGATTAGTTCTCAGAGAAACCCGATATGACTGAAAAATAATGAAAGGTTCTACTGCCATTAAGGCTTGCAGCTCAGATGCCCTTCTAGCTGAAGTAATAGCTAAAAGGAAAGCAGTCTTCCAGGATAGAAACTTTAAACCTGCAGAGGCAGCTGGTTCAAAGGGAGGCAGAGTAAGTTTTTCCAGGACAAAATTAAGATCCCAAGCAGGAGTAGGAGCTCTTCTGGGAGGTCTAAGATTAGTAGCTCCCTTCAGTAACTGTTTCATCAAGGGGTGAGAAAAAATGGGTCGCTCAAAAGAACAATGAGCAGAAATTGCTGAAGTGTGAATTTTGATTGAAGAAAAGGAAAGTCCACCATTAAGCACTCCTGCTAGGTAGTCAAGAATGAGAAAGAGAAGGATGAGAAGAGTCTTCTCCTTTAGCCAGCATCCAAGAGCAAAATATCTTCCATTTATCTGCATAGGATTTTCTTGTGCTAGGCCTCCTGGCCTCATGAAGCACTTCAACCACCTGTTGGGAAAGATTTAGATTTAAAGTATTAGCCAGGCAGTTAAATGCAGAGTTTGAAGATGAGGATGAATGAACCCCCCCCCCGAACCAACAGGTCTGGTACCAGAGGAAGATGCCAAGGCTGAGCCTGGGAAAGGCTGCAAAGAAAGGGATACCAATGCTGCCTGGGCCAATCTGGAGTCATCAGAATAGCCTTTGGTTTTTCGTCCCTTATCTTTAGCAGCACTCTGGGAAGAAGAGGTAGAGGAGGGAATGCATAAACTCAGAGAAGTGTCCATGGGAAGGACAATGCATCCACCCTCCAAGCTTTGTAGTGAAACTTCCTGGTGCAGAAGGTTGGAAGGAGAGGATTGGTGTGAGGTGAGTGATGTGATGGAAAATGTCCTTCTTCAGTTGCCACTCTTGAGGATCCAGAACATGTTGGCTCAAATGATCTGCCAAGGAGTTTAGCCTCCCTGGAAGATACTGGGTTATTAGATGTACGCCCATGGATGCAGCTATGGACCATAGTTTCATGCTTTGTCTGCACAAGGGGTAAATGCGAGTCCCCCTTGCTTGTTGATGTACCACATGACTGTGGCATTGCCTGTCCTGATCAGCAGAGTCCCAGGGTAGAGTAGGTCCTTGAAAGCCAGCAAGGCCTGCTGCACTGTCATTAATTCTTTTAAGTTTATATGTAGATGAATCTGCTGGGTGCTCCAAGTCCCCTGTATGCCCCTGCCTTCCAGATGAGCGCCCCATGCAACATCTGAGGCGTCTGTGGTGAGAGTCTGGCAGGCAGTGGGTGGAAAGGCAGACCCTTGTTCTGAGAACAGGCTGTCGCCCACCAGAGGGACTCCATTTGTAGACAGGGAATCAGGGAAAGAATCAAGTCAAAGTCCAGATGTGCTGACACCAAAGATTCTTGAGGTACCATTGAAGTTCTCATATGCAGCCTTGCATATGGGATCATCAAAATACATGAAGCCATGAACCCCAGTGCTTGCAAGAATTGCCTTGCAGAGAGCTGGGTCATGCTTGCCAAGTTCATGAAGTAAGCCGAAAGGTGGTCTTGCTTCTATTGAGGGAAGAATACCATCTGGGTGGCTGTATTCAGACTCGCTCCCAGGAAAACAATCTCCCTTGTAGGAACCAACTTTGACTTCTTTTGCTGAGTGTGTAACCCAAAGAGGTGAGAATGTTCTTCACGAAATCCAAATCCTTTTCTAGTTGGGAAGTTCACTTGAATGAGAGAGTCATCCAGGTAAGGATAAATCTGAATGTTTCTCTGCCTGCAAAAAAGCAATGGCTGGAGCCAGGCACTTTGTAAAAACTCTTGGAGCAGTAGATAAGCCAAAGGGCAATGCAGAGAATTGAAAGTGTTGCTCCCCAGCCCTGAAGTGAAGGAACTGCTTGCAGCTTTCCCGTATTGGGATGTGCAATTAAGCCTCCTTGAGATCCAAAGTTACCAGCCATGAATCCTTACCCAGCATTGGTAGTAACTGTTGAAGGGTGAGCATCTTGAATTTGGGAATCACCAGAAAAGTGTTTAGAAGAGACAGACCCAGAACAGGGCGCCAGGTGCCCCCTTTCTTGGGTACCAGAAAAAGTCTTGAGTAAAAGCCTAGGCCTACCTGATTTGCAGGAACTGGCTTCTATAGCCCTCATAGTCAGACGAGAAGAAATTTGAGTTTCTACCTCTGCCCCGAGAGTTCTGGGTATGTCTGGATACCCTTGCAAAACAGGGAAGGTGTGAAAGTAAAACCTGTAACCTTGGTTTACTATATTGAGCACCCATTTGTCTGTGATGGCAGACCATACTTCTGTGAACCTGGCTAACCTTCCCCCAAAGGAAACCCAGGGCCCGCAGAGACAGGCACAAGAAGGCACAAGACGGCCGGAATTAGAATGTTTGCTTTGGGAAGCTGGCTTAGAACTCCCTAATTTGGCAGAAGAATGCCATTATTGTTTAGTCTTTTGAGGGGCAGAAGCCTGCCCTCTAGAAGATCTGAAACCCCTAGGCCTAGAGCGACCATGCTTGCCAGGATCAGGGAAAGACCAATTTTTGGAAGGATCATACCTACTAAACCAAGGAGGCTGAACCTGAAGGAAATCTTTTACAGCTTGCATGGATTTTGCCTTATCCTCCAACTTCTTCAGTACCTCCCTCAGCCTTATTACCAAAAAGATTGTCCTTGTGCAAGGAACATCCAGCAATTTAGATTTAACAGGTTCAGAAAGAGGCTGCTCCCTGAGCCTAGCATGCCTTCTAATTACAGAACCAGTGGTTGCTGCTCTGCAGGAAGCTTCCAAAGTGTCAAAGCCACAATGAAATCAATGCTTATTAACTAAAGTGGCAGAATTCAGTAAGTCTTGTAAATCTTTGTTCTCCGTCATGGAAGGAAAATCTCCAAGTTTAGCCTTAATAGCCTCCAAAGTATGCTGCTGATACTTAAGCATGTGAAAAAGACAATTCACGGATCTAATGGCAAGAGTTGCAGAGGTATAGACTTTTTCACCCCACTTGTCTAAGGTTCTAGACTCCTTAACAAAAGGCACAGGATTTTTTGCAATAGTAGCCTTAACACCCTCGGGGCCTTTAGAAATAATTTCTGGATCAGCAGTAGGGTTTTTAGAAAAGAATTAATGAGATTCAGGAACCTATAAGACCTATCCGGTTTTCTGAGAGCAGGAGGGACAGAATTAGGAGTTAAAGAATTTTCCATGAAATCAGAGGTTCATAGGTAGGTAGGTACTAGGCTATCGGCCCTAGGGCCTACATAAGCCTAGCCAGCAAGGTACCATAGCTTACATCACCCAAGAAAGTTATTTTCCTGTGCCACTGTCTATCAGAGACACAGAAGTGATCCCGGGGTGTATTTCTCATTTCCCATCCACTCATCTAATGAAGAACGTTGCTTGACATAGATGGGTAGATTGTTCTAGAATATAGGAAGTCTCTGGGACAGGAATCTATCCCTCCAGTGTGTCCTGTTTATTGTGGTGACTAGGTTTAGGTCCCTAGAGCGTGTAGCTCGGAGGGATTGGGATTTCTTTAGGTGTAGTATTGTCCAACAACTCTGGGTTTGACATAGCTTTATATGTTAGGCAGAGATCATCTCGGTGTAGGCGATATACTACAGAGGTATAGCCAGAGGCTTATGCTGTGGCAAATCCAAAAATTCCCTGATTCTTTTCTTAGACTAAATGGGAATGTCAGGATTTTCCTCAAAGTGCTCCCTAAGCGTATTCAAAGTATCCCCAAAGGAAAAATCTTCTGGAGGGGAGGCAGAAGGGATACAGTCCTCAAAATCAGAATCCTCAAAGCCAGACAAAATATTGAGAATTTCCTTCTTCACCAGCAGACATTCTGGAAATCTCAGAATCTGAGACAGACAAAACATCAGGAGATAATTCTCTAGTCCTCTTTGAAGAGGGGGATGAGAGCCCCTAATCAGGGAAAGAAGATCACCAGCTATCTTTACCAACTGGGACTGAGGCACAGGAGGGGAGGCTGATGCCTGCTTGTGAGTAGGTTTGTGGCTGGATGGTTTACTAGCAATCCGGAGGGACTCGGGAGGCCTAGCAACTGCATAAGTCTGAACTAAGGTAGTCTATCTGGTTCTGGTCTCATGTCGAAAAGAAGAGGTGTCAGAAGCTGGTGCCTGCAAAGCAGCTCCGGACCCATCTGAGGTGGCAACAGGCGGAGGGTCTGAAGACGAAATAGCAGCCTGCATCATTGGGGGACTCCATAAAGGTCTCGGCAGAGGCTTGAGGCTGAAAATCTGCAGACTGCAGAGGCTGCGAAAGCACCTCACTGACTACCGCTGCGTTGACTACAAATTTCACTGGTGCGTCGTCAGCAGATTTAACCCTAGGCCTGTCGCAAGCCTTGCCTTTGCATTTCCTAGGTATATCTGAAGTCAGGAGATCAGAAGACACCATACCAACGAACGTAGGCCAGACTCCTAAATGCTTATACAAAATCTTAGCTCTACATGGGCGTATGGTATGTGGGTTAAAGGAAGCACAGAGATCGCATTTAGCGAAGTCGTGCTCGAGGCCCAAACAAGTTATACAATAGGAATGGAAATCACGGTGCGGAATCTGTTCCACAGGCAAGACAGTTATTAACTTTATTTGACATTCGTTAAAGCAAGAAAAGAGGATTCCAATGGGGTACTTATCTGAAGGCGTCTTCAACTTTGTAGGCGGAAAACAAAACAAAGGTAAACGGCCGACTGGCAATAGTGCGAATTGCATCTGCTTCGGGCTCCACAGCAAGAAAGACTGAGGAAATGGCGTTGGCTGCCTCCCTTTATACCTGACATTCTGACATCAGTTTTACAACCGGTGGCAGCAGATGTCATATACTAAAGACTCTGGTATTCAGACAGACTGAGGGCTACTGGGAGCCAGATAACCCATATGTGAGGGCCGCAACAGTGAAACACAAAGAACATCTGGTAAACAAATGACCAACATAAGTAACATCTCGTAGCCTGAATTTGCACTCTCTTTCCAGAACTTTGAGATTCCTGTTATGCTGTACTTCGCCATTACCTCCTACTATAACAGCACACACCCAGAAAACAATTGCTCCATTGCATGCTGGAAGACTTCACTGACAGAATTCATCCCAAATGGCATTCTCAAAAATCTGTCTCTGGCAAAAGGAGTACTGAAAGTGGCTAGCAGTGAGGATTTACAGTCTAACAAAATTTGCCAAAATGAACTCTCTGCATCTAAGAAAAACAGTGGCATTTAGCATAAGAGCAGTGACTTCAACTGTACACATTGGATGATGAGGTCTTTTAAGTGCTTTGTTCAAATCTCTAAGATTAATGCATATTCCGATATCATCTGAGCTTTTCTTATAAACCATGACCACGGAAGATGCCCATTCAGTAGGTTTGTCAACTGGACAAATTAAAATTACACCTTGGCTGCACCATTTTATCTAGCTCAGCTTTGACTCTGTTCTGCATAGCTACTGGAACTTTCTGGGCTGGCCTGACAACTGGACTGACTTCAGGGTCTAACTTCATGGAGTACACAAGCTGATAGTTTACCTAGTTTGTCTTTGAAAAGGTCAGCATATGTAGAAAAAATAGACTGGGCAAAATTAGAACAGTGGTCTTTTAAGCTTACATGGCTGCACTTCATTATATGAATGCAGTCCCATTTTCAAACTGCCTGAGGCCTAATAATGACTGTACGTACCTTTTAACTACGTAAAATTGCATGTCACAGCTGTTCCCCAGCAGAGTAACATGAAAGCCCTACTGAACCTTCACTTACACACAGAGCAGCATTTTTGTTTAACCTGCTGAGAGTTTTCATATGAGGCTAAGCAGTTCTCTTTGTGCTGCTTGGTTGAGTTATTTAGAGAAATATGAAATGCATATAACAAACGGATATTACAAGAACATTATCTATCTGCACTAGACAGGTGTTAAATATCAACATAGTTGTATTTGCCATTGTGTAAGCTTCAAGAATAAATCTTATTTCTATGTAGCAAAGTTTTGGAATTATTAATGCAAATACCAGCAAGCAACATTTGACACCAAGTGGCATCAGTAAAGTAACTGCAGAAATGCCTGGAGGCATCACTTGGCTGTAATGAGTTAACCCAATTATAAAGTAAAAAAAGAAGGTATGTCTTACCATAACGTTCCATCTGTGTTGTACATCTTTATTCATACATTACTGATAGGACTTTGGTTCCGTCCTCGGAACCGACATGGCTATTTTCAAGCTCACGCCAGCCAAAAACTCAGCTAAGACCTACCCATAATGCCCCTCAGTCTCTTCAGATCGAGTTTGCTCACCCTTATACAACAGAGATAATAAAAGAAACAGTAGGAGGCTCTGTCTGAGCAAATACTTTAACCAGGCGATCTTAACGTCAACCAGGAATCCAGGCAGGGGGGAAAAAGGGCGGAAAGTAATGAATGAATAAATATCTATAACAGATGGAATGTTATGGTAAGACATTATTCATTCCTTACGAATAGGACTGAGTCCCCAGCTACTTGAGTCCTGGGTGGCCCTAAGGAAGGATATTCCTGAGCACCATAGAACCAAAAGATGCTCGTCCCCTGGAGGCCAAATCCAATCTGTAATGAGTGATGAAGGTATGAGGTCTTGCCCAAGTGACTGCTGCACAGATATCCATAGAGGCTCTGGAATGAAAAGCTACAGAAGCAGTCATCGATCTAGTGGAATGAGCCTTTACTCTGGAAGGTAGAGACAGTTTATTCTGATGGTAGATAAAGGTAATGGCATTTCTAAACCAGGAGAACAGAGTCACTTTGGAGAAAGATTTACCCACTCTGGGACCTGCAAAAGCAACAAACAATTGATCCGTTTTTCCCAAAGATTTAGTTCTTTCCAAGTAAAAACAAAGTTGCCTATGAACATCAAGGGTGTGCAAAAGATACTACCCTCTATTTGAATGTTGAGGGAAGAAAACCGGCAGATCAATAGATTGGTTAAATGAAAATCCAGAAATGACCTTGGGCAAGAAGGATGGGTCAAGTACTTAGGGACACTATCCCTGTGGAAAATTCAAGTAAGGTCTCTTGACACTTGAGGCCTGCAATTCAGATACTCTTCTCGCTGAGGTAAGGGCTACTAGAAGTAGAGTCTTCCAAGACAAAAAATTTATATCACATGTATCAGAAGGTTCGACAGGAGGGCTTGTTAACGACTGAAGTACCAAGGTCAAGTCCCAAGGCTCTACGGGGGGCTTGGCAGGAGGTTTAACATGTAATACTCCTTTCACGAAAGTTTTGCACGGACATAACAGAAGAATTATCGAATCCATTGGGAAAATTTGTGATAGCTGCTAAATGTACAGTAACTGTCAATGCTGAAGGTCCTGCATGTAGAAGAGTAGTCAGGTACTGTAGGAGCTTCTGAATAGCATAGAGAAAGGGTCTATGTCCTGATCACTGGCCCATGTAGAGAACCTAGCCCACTTACTAGAATAAATTTTCCTGGTGGAAGGTTTGTGAGAAGCCAGAAGAATGTCATGGACAGGAGATGAACTATCAGGTAGCCTGGCAATCATCGGAAGTGGAGAAACCAAGCTGTGAGCTTGAAGCTGTGGAGGTGAATCAGTCCCGGAGGGTGAGATAGCAGACCCTGGGATTGATCTAGGATCCACAGGCTCAATCAGATGAGGCCATAGGAAAGGAAACCAGACTTGACGGGACCAATAAGGGGCAATGAGGATCAGGCTGCTTTTCAACCTCTGAGCTTTCTGGAAGAATTTCGGGATGAGGGGAAACGGGGGAAAGGCATACAGCAGACCCAGGGGCCAATCGTGCATCAGAGCATCCCTCTGTGACTCCCCCAGAGGGGGAATCAGGGCAAAGTCGCTTCTGCATTTGTTGTTTAAAGGGGAAGCAAACAGGTCGCAGCAAGACCTTCCCCAATGGCAGAAGATCCGATCCGCTATTAGGACTGAGGGACCACTTGGGAGACATCAGGATGTTTCCGTTCAGATTGCCCGCAATAAGTTTGGAACTCCCAGGAATGTGTGCTGCTATAAGAAAGCGGCTGGAAGCTATTGCCCAGTGCCAAATTCTCATGGCTTCCCGACAGGGGGTAAGATCTGATTCCGCCTTGTTTGTTGATATACCTGATGACTGACATGTTGTCCGACTGAACTGCAATGGTCCTGGAAAGGAGGGATGTATGGAACACTTGCAACGTTAAGAAAACTGCCCTCAATTCCAGGACATTTATGTGTAAACTGGCCTCCATGGGGGACCAGGTGACTTGGACAGTCTTTCCCTGAAAATGCCCCCCCCCAAGCAGGGAAGCGTCTGTGGTCACCATGGCCCTGGGCTGTGGAAGGCAAAATGGTCGACACCAAAGATTTGATTCTGGCTTCATCCACCAAAGCATTTCTTTCTTGCAAATATTTATAAGGCGTACCAAGTGGTCAAGGGGATGGGTTAAGATCGACCATTGTGATGAAAGGAGACACTACTAGTCCTAATGGTTGCTGCCATAGTGCCCAGAAGCTGAAGTACAAGGCGTGCTGGTACGAAAGTTTGTTGGAGGAGTACTTGAACCTGGCTTCTTATTTTTGAGAGCCTGTGAGGAGGAAGGGAAGCTTGACAGGATGTTGTGTCGAAGATCGCTCCAATAAACTCCAGTGTTTTTGTTGGGGACATTTGAGATTTTGCCTTGCTGACTGTAATTCCTAAATGAAGAGCAAGGCCTTGAGTGTAAGAGGCTGTGGATGAGAAGATTCCTGGTTGCAGGGGTAAGGAGCCAATCATCTAGATACGGAAACACCTGGAAGCCTTGTAGTCGGAAATGAGCTACTACAACTGCCATACATTTGGTGAAAACTCGGGGGGTGGGGGTGGGTGTATGTCGAGAGACCGCATGGCAGTACCCTGAATTGGTAGTGATTGGCTCCTAGCCGGAAGCGGAGAAATCTCTGGGAGCGCTGGTCCATCTTTTATGTGGAAATACATGTCCTGGAGATCTATAGAGCACATCCAGTTGTCCTTCCCTAGAAAGGGGAGGATGGACTGTACTGTGACCATCCGGAATTTTTGAGGTTTTATGAACTTGTTCAGTAGGCTGAGATCCAGGATTGGTCTCCAGTCCTCTGTCTTTTATGGTACTAAAAAGAACCACAAGTAAAAGCCAGATCCTCTCTGGTCTGGTGGGACTGGCTGGATGGCTCTTTCTTAGCAGATTTTCGATTTCTAGGGTTGCTACCTCCCTCTGATTGGGTGGAACATCAGGGATTCATTTGATGGGTCTGGGAGTAAGATTGAATGGGATATGGTAGCCTCTGGATATTATTCTCTGCACCCATACATCGGTAGTAACAAGTTGCCAGGCTGGTAGGTGCAAGGAAAAAAACCCTGACTGCTTCCAAAGGAAAGCAATCGGGCCGCTGCTCAGGAGCGCTGGTAGGATCGGCCGGAGAACGAATCTCTATTGCCCTACTTACGCAGACCCCTCTGCCCCAGGGAGATTGTTCACCATGAGTGTCATGGAAAGATCCTTGGGAATTTTTGAACCACAATTTCCCTCCACTCTGTTTCCTGGACTAGGATTTCTGGGAGGTGGAAAAATGTATGTTCACAGCAGACAAGGTCTTTCAGTCTTTCTTACTTCATGGTAGTGTCTCGTACTTTGGGACCAAAGAGTGAAGATTCATCGACAGGCACGTTGACTAAGGAAGATTTAAAGGGGTCTGCGAAATCACACAAATGCATATAAGCATGCAGTCTTCCTGACTATGCCCGATGCAGCTGCTCAAGCTGCCCTCTCGGTGGTGTGAGATATCAATCGCATCGAGGAGTTCAAGATGGATTCCGGGGTAGCTAGCCGCGAGACGACAGTGTCACACACCTCATCAGGCAGTACCCCCATCAAAGGGGTAAACATTTTAGAAATTAGGTCTCTTTGAAGGCAAGTGAAGTGTGCCAGATAGTTTAGCAACGCGAATGGCAAAGGTCGTTGAAGCGTAGGTCTGCTTCTCCAGTCTGTCCGTAGCCAGAGACTCCCTGTTCGGGGGATGAACAAAGGAACTAGCTTCTGCCAGTTCCCTCTTGGTGGCTGCTGCCATGACCATGGAATCAACTATCAACTGCATGGACCAATTGGGTTGGTCTTTAGGGGTGGATAAAATTTTGTCCAGCCTTCAGGGGACAGGTTCCACATTGTCCGGGACCTTCCAGACGCACTGCACGATCAGCTTCACAAACTCATCTATAGGTGGGGTCACCCAGGAAGTGGATGGCCGGGTACAGAAGGTCTGCAAGAACACAGATTCCTCCAAAGAAAGGCTAGAGGACTTCCAGTCTCCTCTGTGCTTGAGGAGTTCGAGAATTTCTCCAAGTGAGAGCTTCTGCGGAGATCGTGGGGACCCTTCTCCATCATCGCAATCGGTGTCCTCCGTGATAGATTCCTCAGGGGAATCATGGTGCTTCCTCTTGTACAGTTTCTTCTGGGGTGGCTCCCCAGAGGGATCTTCCGAGGAGGACTCCAGACAAAGTACCCTTCAAGGGAAGGTCTTGCGGCTCCCGTTTCCGGGGTCTTAGAGTAGGGAGTTGGGACAGCTGCATGCTAGAGTGGGGTTCTGGTGTTGGTACCATTGGTGCTGACTGTGAGCCTGTTGAGGCAAGGACCCTCTCCATTACCTGGAAAGCAGGCCTGCCCGAGGAGGGATGGGAGCCCAGAACAGAGGAGGACAACCTCAGAACCGGGGTCATACCCCACCCTGAGGAGCCTACCTATAGGTGAGGAGCTCCGAGAGGACTGGTAGCCATCGGTGGGGCTGTGGACAGTCTGTGCCAGCGAAAACATAGGTGCCACACTAGGAACCACGGTGCCAACAGCCCAAACACTGCTCTAAGAGTGCACTGGTTCCGACAGAGCCGATGCACCAAGGGTAATCTATGCTGACAGGGGAAACTCTGCAGTCGGAGCGGACATAGTATGCATTGGGGTGGTCACTGGTACTGAAGTCTCCGGAGCCCGGGAAGAGGCCAGAGGATATACTGGTGAGTATGCTGTGAAGGGCTCCGTTCCACAGGGGACGGAAGGTCTAGCAGGGGTGGGCAATCCTCTGGCTGCAAGAAGCTGGTCCACAACCCACATTACATCTTGTTCTGAAAGACTCCTGGTGGAGCTATAGGAGGCTGCTGAAGGAGAGTCAGGTCTTTCCAGAAAAGGGCTAAATTGGTGCCCGAGAGTATCTGGTTCTTGGCAGGTGTTCAACCTTTGGAACAGATGGGGTGATTGTCTGTGGAGCCGTATAAGCTATCGGCACCGTGGCCGGGGATTTGGCACGTATGAAGAGGAATGCGGCAAATGAGATCAGAAGAGACTGAGGGGCATTGCGGGTAGGTCTTAGCTGAGAGCTTTTGGCTGGGGCGAGCTTGGAAATGGCCATGTCGGTTCCGAGGACGGAACCAAGGTCCTATCAGTAAGAAATGAATAAAGACTTACATCAGATTAAATACTTCACAGTACAGCCAAGGAGGGTAAGCTATTAAAAGGAAAACCATAACACTGATGAATAAGGTGCAAGCTCTGTCAGAAGTAGACAGCATAGGAATTTTAACTTTTAGTTATGTACTCACCATAACTTCAGATGTTTGGGATCCATCTCGCCTACATTCTGAACTGATGGGTTCGGAGCCGATCCCTTGGCTCCGACTCGGCACGCTTATGCTATAGAGCGAGGCCTCTAATTGGCTGAGCTATCTTTATCCCAGGATGCACCACCACTAATCCCCCAGATCTTGTTTGTCCGCATTCATGCACACATGCACAACTTGATTATATAACATTGATAGGTGTTTCAAGATGAAACAACAGGATTCGGACCTTCTGATATCCTCTGATCTCCAAGGAAGGGGGAAGGAGGGTGGGTTATTAGGAATGTAGGCGAGATGGATCCCAAACATCTGAAGTTATGGTGAGTACATAACTAAAAGATGTTATGTGATCCTATCTCGCCTACATTCTGAACTGATGGGACAGCGTCCCTAGCACCTAAATCCCGGGTGGCTCATTGGAAAACACTCCTGAGCACTGTGGAACCAAATGAAGCTCGTCCTCTAGATGCCACATCTAATTTGTAGTGGGAAATGAAGGTGTGCGGGGAAGACCATGTAGCCGCAGCACAAATGTCACTAATAGCAAGCTTAGAATGAAATGCTATCGAAGTAGCCATAGCCCTTGTAGAATGAGCCTTGACAGAGGTGGTAAGCTCCTTGTTAGAATAAATATAAGCTTGAATAATACAGTCCCTGATCCATTTGGCAATAGTGACCTTTGTGACAGCGTTGCCCAATTTGTTATCTGCAAAGGATACAAACAACTGATCTGTTTTCCTTGTTTGTTTGGTCCTGTCTAAATAAAAACGTAACTGTCTGTAGACATCTAGTGTGTGGAATATGAACTCCGCTTTGTTAAGAGTATTTTGGGAAAAAAACTGGAAGCTCTAACGATTGTTGTAAGCAGAAAGTAGAACAAACTTTAGGGACAAAGGAAGGATTTGGTCTGAGGGATACTCTGTCTTTATGAAAAAACAAGTACGGGGGTTTCACTGAAAGCTTGAAGCTCTGAAACTCTTCTGGCAGAAATAATTGCCACCAGAAAAGCTGTCTTCCATGATAGAAACTTTAGATCACATGTAGCTGCCGGTTCAAAGGGGAAAGAAGTCAAGGCGCGTAACACTATATCGAGATCCCATGGAGGTGCAAGATGAGAAATCGGAGGTCTTAATAGAGCAGCACCTTTCAAGAAGGTCTTACACAATCTGTTGCTCATTAAAGGTGGGTCTATGGATTCGTGAAAATTAGAAATTGCTGCCAATTGTACCTTGATGGTAGAAACTGAAGAGCCTTGATTGAAAAGAGAGGTCAGAAATTTTAGTACTTCTGCCACGGGAATAGAAATGGGGTCCAGGCCCCGGAGTTGAGCCCAAATAGCAAATCTTTTCCATTTGCTAGAATACAGTTTCTTTGTAGCAGACTTATGGGCCGAAGATAATATGTGCACAACATCTGGATCCAATGTATGACTCCTGACTATCGTCGGAAGAGGAGGCGCCACGCCGTCAATTTTAAGGTGTGTAGGGACTGGTGGAATAGTCCCGACTGATGAACCAGTAGGTCTGGGACCTGATCCAGGAACCATGAACCTTCCAGAGCATGTTTCCGAAGATAGCGGAACCACACTTGACGAGGCCAGTAAGGAGCAATTAAGATCATTTTGCTCCCCAAGAGAGATGCCTTTTGAATCACCCTGGGAAGGAGAGGAACTGGAGGGAAGGCATAAAGCAAGCCGGTGGGCCAAGGATGGACTAATGTGTCCATGGGGCTCTTCCCCGGAGCCGGGGTTAGGGAGAAGAATTCTTTGCACTTCGCATTCAGAGGAGTCGCGAAGAGGTCGCAACACGGAACTCCCCATTCGCTGAAAATCTGACCTGCAACTGTCATATTCAGAGACCATTCGTGAGGAGAGAGGATGGTTCTGCTCAATCTGTCGGCTATGACATTGGACTTGCCCGGTATGTGAGTAGCCACTAGGAAGCGTTTGGTCGAGACCGCCCATTCCCAAACTCTCATGGCTTCTCTGCAAAGAGGATAGGATCTGGTCCCTCCCTGTTTGTTCAGGTACCAGACAACTGACATGTTGTCTGAGTGAACAGCAATTACGCCCCGAGGGAGATAATCGTGAAGGGCTTGAAGGGACAGGAGTACTGCCCTCATTTCTAGGATGTTGATATGAAGAAGAGTCTCTTCCGGGTGCCATTTGCCTTGGACTGACCTGCCCAGGAAATGCCCCCCCCCCCACCCCATCTGGGAGGCGTCCGTGGTCAAAGTGGCCGCCAGAGGAGGTAGAACAAAGGGTCGTCCCTGATCCAAATTGGAGGGCACTAGCCACCAGCGAAGGTCCCGTTTGCAAGATTCCGTGATCCATATGAGGTGACTGAGAGGGAGTTCCTGAAAGGACCACTGAGCTGAAAGAAGCCACTGGAGGATTCTCATGTGCAACCTTGCCGAAGAACCGTGGCAGACATGGATCCCAATAGCTGCAGGACCATTCTGGCTGGGGCTTTGGACCTGGGAAGTAAGGCTCGAACTTGAGTCTGTATGGTTTGAATTCTGTCTGTAGGTAGATAGACCCGCATTTGGTTTGAGTCTCTCTCTACCCCTATGACTCTTATTCGTTGAGAAGGCAGCAACACAGACTTTGACCAATTGAAGGTGATTCCAAGGGAGTTGCCCAGTGATATAGTGGCTTGTAGGCTCCGCAGAAGTAGATGCTTGGAGGTGGCAGTTAGGAGCCAGTCGTCTAGATACGGAAACACCTGGAATCCTAGACTTCTCACATGAACAGTCACGACTGCCAAGCACTTGGTGAACACCCTGGGGGCTGTGGTGAGACCAAAGGGCAGTGCACGGAACTGAAAATGACTGCCTCCTAGGCTGAAGCGCAGATGTCTCCTGGACGCTTGATGTACCATGATATGATAATAAGCATCCTTGAGATCTATGGAGCACATCCAAACACCTTTCTCCAGCAGTGGGAGAATGGTTTGTAGAGTGACCATTCGGAACTTGGACTTTCTGACTGAATGGTTTAGGATGCTGAGGTCCAAAATGGGCCTCAAGTCCCCGGTCTTTTGGCACCAAAAGAATCTTGAGTAAGTCCCTAATCCGATCTGGTCTGCGGGGACCGGTTGGATGACTCCTTTTTGCAGCAGCTTTGAAACTTCTGAGGCTGCGGTATCCCGTTGACTGGGTGGCGGGTCCGGGATTTTTTTTGGACTGGGGGGGGGGGGTGAGAGAATGGGATGGAGTAACCTCCGGCGATAATCCGAAGCACCCATCGGTCCTGAGTGATACCTTCCCAGGCCTTTAGGTGCTTCGAGAAACGACCCCTGACTGGCTCCGGAGCAGCACATCCGGGCAATCCCTCAGGGACTATGAAAGGCTGAAGAGCCACGAAAGGACTCGCGGTCTCCAGTGTTGCGAGGGCCTCTGCCGCCTCTGGGACGGCGTCTTCCGGATGAATTTCCCCCTCCTCTGCCTCTGGAAGGGGAACCCTCCTGCTGAGAGGGGTAAGGCTTCTGAGATCTACGGAACCACATTTTCCCTCCTCTTTTAGCCTTGGGATAAGGCCGAAGGAGTGGAAAATCGTGCCCCTACGGCAGTCAGAGTCTTACCCTCCTGTTCACAGCGGGTTAGTGTGTCCTTTACCTTGGGTCCAAACAGGGAGGACCCATCAAAGGGGGCGTCAGCAAATGAAGACTTAAAGGCCTCCGGGAAATGACACAGACGGAGCCAGGCTTGTCTCCGTAGAGCAATGCCTGTACCGCTCTACTGCCTTCGGCCGCATAAGAAATGAGCCTCATGGACGAGTTCGAAATGGACGACATTGTAGCCAGCTGAGAGCCAACCGTCTGGGCCAGCTCCTCAGGCAGGTTACCCAAGAGGGTATCGGATAGCTCTTTAATCAGATCCCTCTGAAATCTGGTAAAGTGCGTAAGGTAGTTCAAGGATCTCAGTGTAAAGGCCGCTGAACTGAGGGTGCGCTTTCCGTACCGATCCATGCTCCTAGATTCCTTATTAGGAGGATGGACGGACGTAGAAGCCTCTGCTACATCTTGCTGGGTAGCAGATGCCACCACCAAAGCATCTACAGCCACACCTTTAGTTAGGAACTCTCTATCAGGGGGCGCAGAGAGAAATTTGTTCGGATGAGCAGGCACCGGTTCCACAGAGTCTGGGTGTTCCCCCTGACAGATCAAATCCAAGAGCTCGTCAAGGGCGGAGACACCCAGGAGGCGGAGGGCTGAGCCCGAAGGCCTTCAGGAACACCGACTCATCAGCAGAGGGAGGTTTGGACTGCCAGCCGCCTCGTTGTTTTAGGGCTTCCAGGATGTCTGCAAAGGAGACATCATCCGAGGACGACTTAGGGGACCCCTCTGCATCATCGAGATCAGTGTCGGATGTCAGAGACTCATCAGGGGAGTCAACGTGCTTCCTCTTGCACGATCTTTTCCTGGGGGGGTTCTTCCGAAGAGGCTTCAGAAGGACCTCCAGGAGGGGGAGAAACCCCAGCGGGGGTAACCTGAGGCCCGGGGGCTCCGCTGTCTAAGGACAGGGGGACTGCCAACGACCCAGTTTCCGTATGCAGGGAAGGAGCTGGGGAAACCGCGGAGGTAGCCAAGGAAGATTTGGCTAATGCACTCCTCATAGCCCTGAAGGCGGGACCACCAGAATCCTGGAGGGAAAGCATCAATCCCAAAGCCTCCCCCCCCCAGGGCCGAAGGAAGAAGTCCGTGTACTGAACTCCGACCCAAGAGCCGGAGTTGGAGCAAGGGTCAGGCCCGACCCTAACACCTCCACAGGTTCCACCAGCACCGGCTCCAACGGTGCCGAAGCTGTTGGAGGAGGAACCACAGTAGGGGAGTGGACCATCGGCTCTGAAGCCAAATGGGCTGGAGCCGAAACTAGCTTTTGGAACACCGGAGACTGGAAGAGTCGAAGGAGCACCCTGTCGATGTCCGAATCTGACATCTTGGATGATCTAGAGGATACCGATCGGGCCCGAACCGATTTCTCCATCGGCTCCGAAGGGCTCGGGGACCGGCTCCGAATGGACTCAACAACTATTGGCTCCGAGGAAGGTTTCAAGGAAATTTCCCTCGGTGCCGATAAGGACTTCGGCTCCGAGGGGGAAGAATCTGAGCCGGTAACCCTTATCGGCTCCAATATCAGTGGAGCCGATGAGGGTGACCCGCCTCTCGATGCCCCAGACCTCGGCTCTGAAATCAGAGGGGTCGAGGCTGGAGGCATCGAGGCAGACCATTCCGACCTCGGCTCCGAAGTCCGTGGAGCCGATGGAGAAGTCTGCTTAGATTTTTTAGCGATCGGTTCCGACTGACTGGTCGGAGCCGACACTTTCTTCTTTTTAGAAGGAGACGGAGAGGAAGATAAAGCCTCCTCGAAGGAAGGCTTGATTAATCCCTTGAGGATTAATTTGTTCTTCCTCTCCTGGAGGACTCTAGAAGAGAACGCGTGGCACACACTACACGACTCTTGTAGGTGCTTAGCACCTAAGCAATAGACGCACGAGGAGTGGTCGTCCGTTATGGACATTTTAAAACCACACCTCGTGCATTTCTTAAACCCGGAGGGTTTGTGTTCTTTAGACATAACTGCTTTACCACAGAACCTATCTAAGTGAAGAAACACTAAACTTAGTCAAAAGGTAAAGTTAAATTAAACAACTTCAACAAAATTATAATATATATATATATATATATTTTTTTTTATCACACTAAACAGTTAAACAGACAAAAAAGATAAAGAGAGTCAAGACCCTCTAACTTAAACGGGTGCTTGACCCAAGAAAGATATACAAGCAGCAAAGCAACAGGGGAAGGCCCCTCTAACTAAAACGGGAAACCTTCCCTGACTAAAAAAATCACAAATTTTTTAACAGAAATTCACCAATCACACTAATATGACAATAGCTGTTAAAACAGCTTTTGGGTTCAAAGTAAGGAAATTTGTGACAGGGAAAAAGCCTAAATAAATAGTACTTAGCCCAGCCAATGTTGAGACCACGTCTAAGCTTGCTAGCGGCAAACGAGATCTGGGGGATTAGTGGTGGTGCATCCTGGGATAAAGATAGCTCAGCCAATTAGAGGCCTCGCTCTATAGCATAAGCGTGCCGAGTCGGAGCCGAGGGATCGGCTCCGAACCCATCAGTTCAGAATGTAGGCGAGATAGGATCACATAACATCTGTTATTTTTCACAATGTTGAAAGAGAGAAAGTACAACTTACTTATACCATAAATGTAGATGATAGAGTGTATTCACTATTGCAGTCCTGACTTGTGGGATTTCTTGCTGTGGAAGCCCGTGGCCGGCCTGACTACCACAGTAAAAAATCTCTCCTCCTAGGCTGGCAGATGCCCTACCCTGATTGTCAGTACATTTGGGCATAAAGGGAGCTAGCCAGCACCATAACATCAGTCTTTTCTTGCCCCTTAGAAGGCAGGAGCCTCCATAATGAAGCATAAAGCAAGGTAAAAATGCTAGGAAAGGGGAAAGGAGGGAGAGAAAGAAAACTAATTGTGAATACACTCAACATCTACATTTATGGCACATGTACACAATTGCATTATTTTCTACGTTTCACTGTTGCAGTCCTGACTTATGGGATGATTACCAAAGCTGAGATGAGGATGGAAGGACAATTATGGGGAAGAGTGGATGTCCTGCAAGATTGGGGGGGGGGGGGTCACTGATGCTCTCTGCCAAAGCCCTGTGGTCTAGAACTCCCCTGCCTGCGGGATCCTGAGGACCACTGCCTGGACCTTTTTGATTGCTGTTGCCTTTGAGGCCTTTCCCCGGCAGCTTTCCTTTAGCTGCTTTTTGATAGAGAAAGGACCAATGTTTAGTGGGAAAATTCCTACTAATCCTAAGAGGCTGAACTTGGAGGACATCCTTGACAGTTTACATAGATTTTTGTTTCATCTTCCATCTTTTTTTACCACAGTCTCAGCATTTGGCCCAAAGAGGAAGTCCTTATCCAGAGGAGCATCTAGGAGTTTGGAATTCACATGGTCTGGTAGGGTCTGTTTCCTAAGCCAAGCATGCCTTCTAATTAGAGCCAGATGCAGCAGCTCGGCTAAAGTCCTCCATAGCATCACAGCCACAGTGTAGAGAATGTCTAGCCACCTGGGAGCTGGAATGGCAAAGGTCCAACAGTTCCTTAGCAATGTTCCTGCCCTTCAAGAAGGAAATCATTTGCTTCATCTAAAATACTTTGTTGGTATTTTATCATATGGAACTGGCAGTTAAGGGCTCTCATGGCTAGGAGAGAAGTGTAGACTTTTTTTTTTAACCAAACCTATCCACGTCCCTGCTTTCCTTGTCAGTAGATAAATGGTTCTTAGAAGAGTTGACCTTAACTCCCTTGCAGCCTGGGGTAACCACCTCTGGGTTAGCAGAGGGGTTTTTGAAGAGGTACTGATGAGAGTCCAGCACCCAGTAAAACCTGTCTGGTTTTCGAGAGGCTGGAGGTAGAGTCTGGGTTCTGGGAACAGCCCATAAAAACATCCTCCACCACCTCCAAAACAGGAGGAAAAGCCAAATGTGTGTGTTCTGGGAGGTCAAGGAGCTCCCCAACATATTAGTGTGTGGGTATTCCTGTGCCTCCCACTGGAAATGTTCCCCACGGCACGGAGCGTTTCTCTAAAGGATATGTCTTCAGAAGGTGAAGTTGAAGGCAGATTTTCCTCAGAATCTGAGTCTTCATAAGAAGTAAGGAAACGTCCCTTCCCAAAGACAGACCCCTCCTGGTCAGAATACTCATCCAAATCAGGAGGGTCAGAGTAAACTTCTCGCAAGGAATGCCTCTTCATTTTCCCTGGGAAAGATTGCAAAGGGTAAGGTTGCCTAGCTCTAAGGAGATGAGGTCCTCAGCTAACCTGACCAGGTCCTGCTGATGACCTGCGGAGTGGAAGCTGGTAGGCCTTGGCATAAGCTTTGGGTTTCGGCCCAACTTAGTCTACCATTCGGATGTCAATTTCCTTGAAAGGCAGAACTGATGCAGGCTGATGCCTTGAAGGAACATCACTGGTGCAAAAATCGGTCAAAAGAAGCAGAGGTCTGCTGAGTGACTCTGGACCTAAAGACGAAATGAAAGCCAAGGTCTGTGTAGAAGTAGAGGGACCCAACAGTATGTCGGGCTCTGAATGGCTCTCAATAGAGGTCTTTGCCACCACCTTAGTTGCAGAAGGGGGCTGGGAAAGGACCTAGCCTTATTCAGTGACAAGTCTTGAAGGACTGGACGATGAGAATTGGTGTCAGAGGCCCTAAGTTTGGGTCTTTTTCCTCATCTTTCTTAAAATTAGGGACCTCCACCTTGGGACAACCACCAGACGCCATTGAGTCATGTGAAGATTACAGACCAAGGTGCCTAGCTACGATGTTGGCCCTACACCTGATAGTTCTAGAATTGAAACGGGTGCAAAAACGACAACTAGGGATGTTGTGATCCTGCGTTAGGTAACACACGAAGTATGAAAGTCTCAGTGTGGGATTTGCTTACCACAGTGAAAAAAAGAAGTTATGTACTCACCATAACGTTCCATCTGAGTAGGTAACTTAATTTGTCTGCAACCTGTGGGTATCGGATCCGTCCTCGGATCCGAGCCGGCAGCTTTACCTAGCTAAAAGATCTGAGCTCCTAGCTCCTCCCCCTACCCATAATCCCCTACTACACATCCCCCATCCTCAGATCAAGTTTGCCTATAGAGACTCCACAAGACCCTCGAAAGAGGCCAGTAACCTACTGCCTAACAGAATGAGCAATCCTATCCCATGGTTAAGAAGCACAAAACTGGTTAGGGGGAATGGAGGGGGGGGGTTGGTTGCAGACAAATGAAGTTACCTACTCAGATGGAACATTATGGCGAGTACATAACTTCTTTATCTGAAGTAGTTAACTTCATTTGGTCTGCAACCTGTGGGACAGAGCCCCCAGCTACCTAGAAACCTTGGGCGCCCTTCAAGGAAGAATAATCCGGAGCACAGCGGAGCCAAAGGAGGCCCTACTCCTGGATATCATATCAAATTTATAATGGGAAATGAATGTATGAGAGGAGGACCAAGTAGCTGCTGAACATATGTCGTCTATAGGGACTCTAGACCAGAACGCTGCAGAGGTAGCTATGGATCGGGATGAATGAGCATGGATTCCCAAAGGTACCGGTTTGTTTGAAGCTAAATAGGCCTGAATGATGCATTGTGAAATCCAGTTGGCTAATGTAACTTTGGTAATAGGTTTACCTAAAGAAGACTTGGCAAAGGACACAATTGATCAGATTTGTGGTTGGTTGCTGTCCTGTGCAAATAAAATGTACATCCAATTTGTGTAATGTGTATTCCCCTTTGTTCTGGAAATTGGGGAATAACACTGGCAAATTAATAGACTGATTAATATTCGACTCAGAGGCTACTTTAGGGAGGAAGGAAGGATTAGTCCTGAGAGAAACTCTGTCCTTATGAAAACTTAGGTAAGGGGGTTTCATACAGAGGGCTTGAAGCTCACTCTCCTGGCTGAAATTATTGCAATCAGGAAGGCTGTTTTCCAAGATAAAAATTTCAACTGAGCAGAAGCAGCCAGTTCGAAAGGAGGGCCCGTCAAAGCCTGTAGGACCAATGTTAAGTCTCATGGTGGGACCGCAGACTTAACTGGCGGTTTTAACAGAAAGGCGCCTTTTAAAAAAGTTTTGCAAATCCTGGTGGAAGCCAGTGATCTGACATTATCCCCAACATGAAAATGAGAGATGGCTGCCTACTGTACTTTAACCGTAGATGCACTGGCTCCCTGATGAAAGATATGTGACAGAAAATCAAGAATCGTCGGAATAGGGACAGTAAAGGGGTCTAAGCCCCCGTCTTTGGCCCAGATGGAAAATCGTTTCCATTTACTACTGTAGATTTTTCTGGTAGATGGTTTGTGTGCTGCTAACAGAATAGCTTTCACTGGTGACGAGATATCGGGAGTCCTTGCTATCAGTGGAACTGGATCAACCAAGCCGTGAGCTTGAGGTCGCCCAGGTTTGGGGGTTGTAATCCCGCATGATGAGAAATTAGATCCGGAATGGGATCTAAGATCCAAGGAGGAACTACACTGCGGGGCCGCAGGTAAGGGAACCAGATCTGGCGAGGCCAGAATGGGGCTATGAGGATTATCTTGCTCCCCAACCGATGGGCTTTCTGCAGGAACTTCATCATGAGCGGAAGCGGGGGATAAGCATAAAGGAGACCGGGGGGCCAAGCATGAACCAGAGCGTCTCTAAGGCTCTCCTCTATTGGGGGAATTAGAGCGAAAAATTCGCTGCACTTTGTGTTTGACGGAGAAGCAAAACGATCGCAGCAAGGTAGACCCCATTTGAGGAAGATTTGTTTCGCTACTAATGGGTTTAGAGACCACTCGTACGGTGTGAGGATCAAGCGACTTAGCTTGTCCGCTAGGATGTTGGTCCGGCCCGGAATGTGCATTGCTACCAGAAAGCGGTTGGTAGAGATCGCCCATTCCCAAACTCTCATAGCCTCTCGGCAAAGGGGATAAGATCTGGTTCCTCCCTGTTTGTTGATGTACCAGACTACAGCCATGTTTTCTGTCTGAATTGCAATAGCTCCCGGAGGAAGAAGGTCTTGTAGGGCTTGCAATGCCAGAAGCACCGCCCTCATCTCCAGAACATTGATATGCAGAACGGTCTCTGAGGGAGTCCACGTGCCTTGGACGGTTCTGCCCATATCATGCCCCCCCCCACCCGAGGCGAGAAGCGTCCATGGTCAACGTGGCTTGGGGCTGAGGCATGACAAACGGTCTCCCCTCTCGCAGCTCCTGGGAGTGAAGCCACCAGAGAAGGGAGTCCTTGCAAACCCTGCTCAAGGGAATCGGGGTGTTCAAGGGGTGCAGTAAAAGTGACCATTGGTCCTGAAGAGTCCACTGAAGAATTCTCATGTGCAGTCGTGCAAAGGGCAACAGACTGATGGCTGCCGCCATGGAGCCCAAAGCTCTCAGGACTAATTCCGCAGGTGGGGCTGGGGACTGGAGAATTGCCAAAACATGGAGACAAACTGCGCAACCTGTCTGTTGTTAGAAAAGCCTTGGAGTGGCGTCTATCTATCTTGGCCCCTATAAATTCCAGAACCTGCACAGGATGAAGGAACGATTTTTGAAGGCTTACAGTAATACCCAGATGTTGAGTAAGAGCTAGGGTATAATCCCTGACAGAGCAGAGCTGATGCCTGGTGGAGGCGGTGAGGAGCCAGTCGTCCAGGTACGGAAAGACCCGAATGCCTTGAAGTCTCAGGTGGGCTGCGACCACTGCCATGACCTTGGTGAACACCCTGGGGGCTGAGGTGAGGCCGAACGTAAGAGCCCTGAACTGACAGTGACTGGCACCCAGCCGAAAGCGGAGGAACCTCCTGGATCGTCTGTCCATTAGAATGTGGTAGTACGCATCCTTCAGGTCTATGGAGCACATCCAGTTGTTCTCCCATAGGAAGGGGAGAATAGATTGCAGAGTGATCATCCGGAATTTCTCTCTGGGAATGAACAGGTTTAGAGATGAGAGGTCTAGGATAGGCCTCAGGTCCCCCGTCTTTTTTGGCACTAAAAAGAACCTGGAGTAATTTCCCAATCCAGACTGGCCTGGGGGGGACGTACTGGATGGCTCTTTTTCCCAATAGCTTTGAAATTAGCTGCTGCCTCCCTTTGATCAGGTGGGGCATCGGGGAGGCATTTCATAGGAGGGGGAAGACTCAGAAGGGAATGGAATAACCTCTGGATATAATTCGGAGTACCCACCGATCCATAGTAATGGACTCCCAAGTTTGGAGGTGCTCCGACAGATGCCCCCCCGACTGCCTCCAGAGTGGGACAGTCGGGTAAGCCCTCAGGGCTGCTGCGTGGACCTCTCCGAGAAAGATTCTCGAGACCGGAGATTCCTCGGCCCCCCTCTGCCTCTGGGCCGGCGTCCACCTTGACCTCCTCTGCCTCTGAAGGACAAGGGGTCCGGAGTGGGACAGGACTGCTGTGATTTCTGGAACCACATCTTCTTTTGTCCCCTCTGGTTCTTTGAGAAGGACCGTTGGGGATTAGAGAAGCAGATCCCGACGGCAGACCGCATCTTCCTGTCTTTCTCGCTTTGGACCAGCGTGTTGCGGATGGTCTTGCCAAAGAGCATAGAACCGTCAAAGGGCGCGTTCGCGAAGGATGCCTTGAAGGGTTCCGCAAAATCGCAAAGGCGGAGCCAGGCATGGCGCCGCAGAGTGATGCCTGCTCCGCTGGCTCTAGCCGCTCCCTCCATGGCATGGGAGAGTAGTCGCATAGATGTGTTAGTAATAGATTTCAGAGTGGCCATGCGAGCCGAGAAGGTGCATTTGTCCTCGGCCACCATGGACTCAGAGGGAGCTCCAGCGTACTCCTTAATCAAGTCTCGTTGGAGTCTGATGACGTGTGCCATATAGTTCAGTGCCCTTACAGAGAAGGTAGCTGAAGCAAACATCCGCTTTCCAATGTGGTCCAACATCCAAGATTCCTTATCTGGAGGGTGGACCAAGGAACTCTCCTGCGTTAGCTCCTTCTTGATGGCAGCCGCCACCACCATGGCATCCACTGGAGAACCTTTAGACCATACCAGCCTATCAGAAGGGGGACTAAGTATCTTGGTCTGGTCTTCTGGGAATTGGCTCCACGGTGTCCAGCTCCTTCCAAGCCCTGGTGGTAATTAAGTCCACCAGGGGGGTCAGCCAGGAGGGACACCCAATAAGTAGACGGGCCTGCATCAAACGCCTCCAGGAACACAGACTAGTCCGAGGAAGGTTTTTGGGCAGACCACCCTCCTCTGATTTGTAACATCACCATGATGTCTCCAAAGGAGACATCCTCAGGGGTTGACCTTAGGGAACCTTCCCCTTCCTCCAAGTCTGTGTCCTCTGTGAGGGACTCAGGGGAGTCCAGGAGCCTACTTTTGCACTTCCGTTTGTAAGGAACCTCCTCGGTGGGGCTATCCGAGGAGGGCTCACCCACGGAGTCTTGTTCCTCTAAGGGAACCAACTGGAGCGCCGATGCAGGCTGTCCCTGTGGCCTGATGATGGAGGACAGGCCCAAATGCGCAGGGGTGACTGATGGATCCGCAGCCTGGACCGGGGATCTGGAAGTCCTCGACAGCACCCTCTCCACTACATCAAACACCGAGGGCGAACCGCTCTCCCCAGGCTCCGAGAGCAGCCCCCTCGGCTCCGATGCAGGGATCGGCGTCGGAGCCGAAGAGGTCGGACCCGAGACGGAAGTGTGCTCCAAGCTAAACGGCGCTGAAGACACAGTTCCCCCCACTGATCAGACATTCGGCTCTCGGCCCTGAGAGCTAGGATCTGACATGCTCGAGGGCATAGTCGGCGAAGTAATCAAGACCGTCGGCGTAGACGGTTCACCGGGTCTGAAACGGCATGGATCCGAAGACTCTGAAACCCTAAACCGGGTCGGAGAAGGAGCGATCGGGGTAAAGAAAGGGGCCGAGCTCTCCCCCCCGGAGGGGGGGGGGGAGAGGCTGGAGCACCCCCATCTGCATTTGAGCCTGCAGGAAATGACGCATCATCCGGTCCAAATCAGCGTCGGTCATGCTTCTGGTGGATCTGGAGGAGGTCGTAGAGTTGGGCCTGGAGGGCCGCCTCGAGGGAGACTGGTACTCCTCCTCCTCCGGGGAAAAGCAAGGAGAACGGAGCAGAAAATGAGAACCAGAGGCCCTCTTAGCGGGACTAGCTACCTTCGCTGGCGGGGATGAGACTCAGCCCGCCTTTTATGCCTGTGCCGGTCCTTATCTCTCCTTTTCTCTTTTGAAGAGGAAGAAGAGTCCCCCTCACCCTGAGAAGCAGAGTCCCCAACAAGGGAGGGGGATCGGAAGGCACGGGAGCTGCAGCCGCGACCGGTGCCTTAGAGGGAGAGGAGGAAGAAGAATCCGGGGGCAACAATCCCGCCAGGATTAGTTTGTTCCTCACCCACGCCTAAGAGCTCGTCTCTAGAAGATGCTATAAGCCGCAGCAAACTAGATCTGAGGATGGGGGATGTGTAGCAGGGGGTTATGGGTAGAGGAGGTGCTAGGAGCTTGGATCTTTTAGCTAGGTAAAGCTGCCGGCTCGGATCAAAGGACTGATCCTATACCCACAGGTTGCAGACCAAATGAAGTTAACTACTTCAGATCAATTGTTAACCTTATCTGACGTGAGTTAAAAGCAAGAGAAAGTGTTCCCGAATGGGATACTTGGCTTTAGAATACTTCTCTCTGATGAGAACAGACAGTCGCACTGAAATGCTGCTTTGGAGTCCAACTGCAAGAAAGACTGTCATGGACACCAGCTGGTTCCCCTTATGCCTGAGCACACCGTCTGGGTAGGGAGTCTGCCAGCCTAGGAGGAGGGAGATTTCTACTCAAGTCAGGCTGGCCAAGGGCTTCCACAGCAGGAAATCCCACAAGTCAGGAGTGGAACAGTGAAACACAAAATATCAGGAGGAGTCAGCCCCAAGCAGATAACATAGTAAAGGAAAGCTTCTGGAAGCCAGCAAGAGTGACACCACCTTACACAATGTCCACTGCAAAAGCAACTCAAAACAAGATCACACTACTAATCACATGATCTAAGTCACTTTAAAAAAAAGTATCATAAAATAAGACTACCTTCCCTTTAAGGCACTGTGCAAGTTAAAATGAAATTAAGCAAGAGTATTCACAAAGGTCAGATATGCATAATTTAACATAAAGAATCACATTGTCTCAGTAAGTATGGATACTTCATACTTACTTTATTAAATATGGTTACTTAACATGCAGAATCCCATAAGACAGAAATCTGACCAGCACCATCTTGAAAAAGCTGAAATCATTAAAGAGGCAAGTTCCTACATTCAGCCCCCTCCCCCCCAGCTATAACACTTACTCTGAGGCTGCACTCACCGACACACACAAAGGATACTTCCATTTCTCAAGCTTCTGAAACTTCTAAATTAAAATCCATTTGGGGATTCTGACTTTTGGTCTTTAAAATTCAAGATTCATTTTTATTTTGAATTTTTTTTTTATATTGCAGATTTCAGGACTCTACATGAATGCAAACTCTGTCATGCAAAGTTTTGATAAGCAGACCATATGACAGATGTTCTCCAGCTGAAGGTCTCATAAAAATGAAAACATCCTCACCACTCATACACAGACTAATGAGAAACATGACTTGCCTTTTGTTCGAGGCTCTTTTCTAAGGACTGGATTCTCATTTGCTCTTTGCGAAGACTGGCTTGCAGTGCAGCCACCTCAGCCTTCCCCTTACTTCGTACCTGAGCAATCTCCTCATTTGCCCTACATAAAAAAAAGACAGAGACACAGATCACTTCTCAAGCAACATTTCAGAGTAATTTTAGTTTTGAAAAAAAAAAATATCCACTTACAAATGACTGTCTACACAGTACCCTCATTGCTCACCCCAACAGATCAAGACAGAAATTAAAGATAGTACAAGACACAAAGCAGCAACTGATTATGGGAACCACCTTCTTTATTGGAAGGTTTTGATTTTTGATCCATGGCAATGCTGTGGATTGTTAAAGAGTGCTATGACTCTTAATAGAACACATTCAATGGCCTAGGCCCAAGCAAAAGAGGAGTTAAGCATCAAATGGGGGGGGGGGTTGTTCTACTACCTGTGGTTGTAAATTGTGTTTTTGACACCAGACAGAAAATCTCTTCCACTTTGAAATGTATGATTTTCTGGTAGTTTGTCTTCTTGCAAAAAGGAGAATTGTGTACACTTACCATAAATGTAGATGTTAGAGAGTGTATTCACTGTTGCAGTCACACCTGTGGGTTATCCCTGCTGTGATAGCCCTTGGCCGGCCCGAATACCAGAGGCAATGTTTTTCTGCATCGGCTGCTGTCACTGGCTGACTGACGTCAGGTCATCACAGCTATAAAGGAAGGCAGCCAACGCCCTAACCACTCAGAGGTCCAAGTAAATATGGTAAAGTGGTCCTGGTGGCTAAAAGCCATCATAAGAAGCTTATGTCTCCCTAAAGAAAGGGGATATAAGGGGAAAGGAGGGAGGGAAACCAGAACTGCAACAATGAATACACTTGAATATCTACATTTATGGTAAGTGTACACAACTTTACTATGTCCTTGTTTCACTGTTGCAGTCATCACCTGTGGGAGGATTTCCAAAGCTGAGGAGAAAGGTGTGGTCGGATTATTATGAAAAACTGGAATGTATCAGCATGCCCTGCAGAATTGCAGAGGCAAACCCTGCCCTAGCCATAGAAAATAGAGATAGGTGGTAACGCTTGGTAAAGGTATGGACAGAAGTCTAGGTGGCAGCTTCCAGGATGCCCCTGGTGGGAACCCCTCCGAGGAATGCTGTGGAAGTGGAGGCTGCCCTAGTGGAATGGGTTCAAACAGACTTTGGGGGGGAGGTCCCATGCAATCTGTAGCAGAAATGGATACGGTGTGATATCCATTTGGAAATGGTTTGTTGGAAATGGGCTTCCCTCCTGCCCATGGGGCAAAGCTGACAAGTAGTGGGTCTGTTTTCCTGAAGGGTTTAGTACAGCCCAGATAGTATCTGAGCTGTCTGCACATGTCTAGTGAGTGCAGAATTCTCCCCCCCTTGTTTTGATGGTTAGGAAAAAAGGTGGGTAGATGGTTACATTAGATACCACCCTGGGCATAAAGGAGGGATTAGTCCTTAGGGAGACCCTGTCTGCATGGAAGATGATCAAGGGCTCAATGGCCATCAGTACCTGAAGTTCAGAAACCCTTCTGGCTGAGGCGATAGCTATGAGAAAAGCAGTCTACCAGGAGAGGTGTCTTAGTTCTGCTGAAGCAGCAGGTTTGAAGGGTGGTAAGGTAAGTTTTTCCAAAACCTAATTCAGGTCCCAGGCGGGAGTGGGTGGGCTTCTGGGAGGTCTTATATTAAAAGCCCTGTGAGGAATTGTTTAAAATAAAGGATGGGAGAACAGGGGTTGGTTCTGTATCAAAATGAGCTGAAATGGCTGAGGCATGGATTTTAATAGAGAAGGAGAGGCCACTATTAAGTAGCTCCACTAGGTAGTCCAGGATAAGAGGGATGGAAGGTTGTGAGGTATTGACCCCCCCCCCCCTGCGGACTGGCTCCAGGAATAGAATCTTTTCCATTTTCCTGCACAAGAGTTTCTAGTGCTGGGCCTTCTGGCCCCTATGATAATGTCTAGGACCCGTCTGCTTAACAGGGGCCCCTTGCTTGCCTTTAGAGTATTAGCCATGCTGATAGTTTGATAGTCTGCAAGTCTGGGTGCAGCACCCCCCCCCCACCGGAGTCAAGAGGTCTGAGATCAGGGGAAGCTGGCTGGGAGGCTGTAAGGTCAGGCTGCGCAGTAAGGGGTACCAATCTTGTTTTGGCCAATCTGAGCAATGAGGATGGCCTTTGGTCTCTCCTTTATTTTGATCAGTACCTTGAGGATAAGAGACAGAGGAGGGAATGAGTGCACAAA
The DNA here is from genome assembly GCF_019279795.1 of Protopterus annectens. Lineage (NCBI taxonomy): Eukaryota > Metazoa > Chordata > Ceratodontiformes > Protopteridae > Protopterus > Protopterus annectens. The sequence goes on from NC_056729.1 coordinate 512,464,665, forward strand.
GAAGGTGTGTTCCAGTGTCAAGGCATCCAACTTCCACACTAGGTGGTGATACTCCCTGGTACAAATTTTTTTCAGCTGATGGTTGAGATGCGAAGCAAAGAGATCCACCTTCTGAGTCCCCCATGCCGAAATGATTTGTAAAAAGATTTTTCTGTGGAACTGCCATTCGTGTGGGTACAGTAAGTTTCTGCTCAAGTGGTCTGCCAGGGTGTCGTTGATCCCTGGTAGGTACTGGGCTATTAGGTGCAATCCCATGGAAAAGGCTAGGCTGTCAGCCAGAGATTCATGGCTAGTCTGCACTGAGGGTAAGATTGGGTCCCTCCCTGTTTGTTGATGTACCACATTACTGTGATGTCTGTTTTGATAAGGAGAACCCCTGGGTTGAGATGGGGTTTGAAGGATGTCAGAGCCTTTTGCACTGCCAACATTGCTTTCTGATTGATGTGTAAGGGAACGTGCTGGGCACCCCAAAGACCTTGGGTGCACCTGCCTTCTAGGTGATTGACCCAAGCTATGTCTGAGGTGTCGGTGGTAATGGTCTGCCCAGTTGGGCAGAGGGTGAAGGAAAGATTCTTTTTCTGGGCACAGGCCCCTGCCCACCAGAGAAACTCTGCCCATATACAGGGGATCAGAGGGAGAGAGGTCTCGAGATTGAGTGTGCTGACACCAAAGGTTCTTTAGGTACCACTGAAGTTTTCTCATGTGAAGCCTGGCCAGAGGAATTAGAAAGATGCAAGATGCCATGTACCCCCAATGCTTGCAGGAACTTCCTCGCAGTGAAGTGACTTCTGGAAGCCAGCTGGGTAAAACAGAGGCTGGAAGCTCTCCTTTTCTGGGGACAGGAAGGCCATATGGGATGCTGTGCTCAGCAGTGCTCCCAAGAAAATGATCTTCCTGGAAGGTGGTTGCTTTGATTTCTTCTCGTTGATGATGTACCCCAAGTAGATTAGGAGGGTTTTGACAAAGAGGAGGTCCTTGAGGAGCTTTTCTCTGCAATCTGCCCGAATGAGGCAGTCGTCTAAACAATCTGTATACTTTTCTGTCTGCAAAAGGCTATGGCCGGGGCTAAGCATTTGGTGAATACCCTGGGAGCAGTAGATAAGCCAAAGGGTAGAGTAGAGAGCTAAGAGTGTTGTGAGCCTGCTCTGAAGCGAAGGAATTTCCTACAGGATTCCCTTATGGGGATGTGGAGGTAGGCATCTTTTAGATCCAGGGTAACTAACCAGGCATTTTTTGTCAGTATAGGCAGCATTTGTTGCAAAGTTAGAATTTTGAATTTGGGGACCACCAGGAAGGTGTTCAGAATGGATAGATCCAGGATGGGGCACCAAGTGCTCTCTTTTCTGGGAACAAGGAATGGTCTGAAATAAAAGCCTTTGTCTGTTTGATCTGAGGGGACAGGTTCTACTGCCCCTTGGGATATGATAGTTTGGACTTGTTTAAATGCCTCTGCCCACTGATTTGGAGGTAAGTCTGGGTACCCTCTTGGAATTGGGAGTTCGTTGAAGGAGAATTTGTATCCCTGAAAAATGATCTTTAAGACCCATTGGTCCTTTGTTACAGAAAACAAATTTTCTTTGCAGAGTTAAACCCTTCATCCTAGTTTGTGGTGAGTGAAAAGAGGGCAGAGTGGGGATAGCGAGTCTGAGAGGTTTTGCAATAGAGGGATGGCTTAGAACTGCCTTTGGAGCGGAAGTGGTCCACTGTTTTTTCTCTGCTGTCCCTGGGATAGGAGTCTTGGTGGTCTTGTCCCTGCGGGGTTTACCTTGCCCCTATCTTCTAGGTGCAGGAAAGGACCGGTGCTTTGAGGGGAAAATACCTGCTGAACCTAGGAGGTTGTACCTGAAAGAAATCTTTTACTGTTTGCATAGATTTTGCTTTGTCTTCCATCTTTTTAAGCACCTCTTCTGCCTTTACTCCAAACAAGCGGTCCTTATCCAGGGGTGGATCAAGTAATTTGGATTAGACCTGATCAAGGAGAGGTTATTTCTTCAGCCATACATGTCTCCTAATGACAGATGCTGACACTGCTGCCCTGCCTGAGGCTTCTAGGGCGTCATATCCAGAGTGTAATGAGTGTTTGGCCACTAGACAAAGAGTGCAGTAAATCTGCTAACTCTTTCGAATTGGCACAGTCAGGAAATGTTGAAATCTTTTGTTTTAATAGTTCCAAAGTGTATTGTTGATAGTTTAACATGTGGAACTGACAGCTGAGTGCTCTGATAGGTAAGGTTGCAGAGGTACATACTTTTTTTTACCCCATCTGTCCAGACCTCTGGAGTCCTTGTCAGAAGGAACAGGGTTCTTTGCAGAACTAGCCTTAGCTCCTTTTGGTTCCTGTGTAATGACTTCCAGGTCTGCAGCAGGATTTCTGTACAGGTATTTGTGAGAATCCGGTACTCTAACACCGGCCAGGTTTTCTGGGAGAAGGTGGGAGGGCATCAGGAGATGAGCTGGATTCATGGAAACCATCATCCACCACCTCTAAGATGGGAGGGATGGCCAAGAGTCTGTGCTGGGGCAGGTCTAGAAACTCTGTCTTTTCTTAGGCAGAGGGAAGTCCTGGGATTCCCAGTGGAAATGTTCCCTGAGGGTGCGAAGGGTTTCCCCCAAAGGAAAGATCTTCTGGTGGGGACGCAGAAGGAATTGATTCCTCTGGATCTGAATCCTCATAAAGCAGTCAGAGGTGGTTGTTCTTCAAAATATGAATAATCAGACTCCTCAGAATCCTGTTCTGTCAGTATTTCAAAAGAAATGTCTCTCTTCCTTTTAGAAGTCATGGTCTGATTGCCCCTGATAAGGGTGATAAGATCCTCCGCCATTTTAAACATTTGAGCTTGGGGTGGTGGAGCAGGAGTAATGGTGGCTAGAGGTAGTTTTCCTAGGAGTGGCCTTGCTTCTAGGCCTAAGAATATCAATCTGAGAGAAACGGTAGTCGGATGAGATGTCGGTTTTTGTCCAGATCTGGTAGTGTGAAAAACCTCCACGGAAGCCGTTGCCCGCTTCGTGGCTCCGGATCCAACCAAGGCAGAGACAACCAAAGGTTTGGAAGACGAAGATTTTCGTGGCATACAAAACTCTGAAATGGTCTCAATAGACGCCTGTAAAGGTATCGAACCTGGCATCAGGGGCTGCAAAGGTGCCTCACCTAATTCCAGAGAAATGACAACTTGCTTAGTGGTAGAGTTGTCAGAAGGCTTAGCCTTGTGTGGTCTGTGTATCTTTATCCGAATGTCTACGGATTGTTGGCTGAATGATGCCATTTTGGAATGCAAAGACAGAAGACAAAAATACCTGGCTACGATAAGAGCTCTATGACAAAATGGTTCTCATGGTAAAGATGGCACAGAAGTGGCAACGGGGGACGTCGTAGTCTGGGCCTAAACAAGTGACGCAGTATGAATGGAAGTCTCTGTGTGGGATTTGCTTTCCACAGGTGAGGGACATCGGTTAGTGCAAGAAAAAAGGATCCCCAATGGGGGTACTTAACTTTAGACATTTTCAGCTGTAATTCAAACTCTGGTAGCAATCAACTGGCACACTTGTGAACTGCTTGTACTACGGGCTCCACGGCAAGAAAGAGAGGTAATGGTATCAGCTGCCTTCCTTTATAGCACTGACAACCTGACGTCATTCAGCAAGTGACAACAGCCGAAGGCGGAAAACATTCACTCTGGTATTCGGGCCAGCCGAGGGCTACCACAGCAGGGACAAAGTACAGTTGTGTACACTTAACATAAATGTAGATGTTAGAGTGTATTCACTGTTGCAGTCAATACATTTGGGTAATCTTCAAGCAGGTTGCCCTCAGTCGGCCTGAATAACAAAGTCTTGAGTCCGGCGTCGGTTGCGGTCTCCTCTTCCATGACGTCAGGGGTATAAAACATGCAGCCAGCGCCATTTTATTCAGTTTTTCTTGCCCCAGATGTCAGGTGCCCCCCAAATGGGGAGCAAAAAAACAAAAACAAACAAAAAAAAATTATATATATTTATATATATATATATATATATATATATATATATATATATATAAAAACAAAATTAATATATGTAAATGCACTTTTAGCAACATAAACATTACCTTCATCTAACAGCAAATATATCATAAAGGCTTTAGTATATAGTGAAGGAAAGAAAAGGTATAGAAAAGGGGGATGGGCGGGTGGGTAATCCGGACTGCAACAGTGAATACACTCTAACATCTACATTTATGGTAAGTGTACACAACTGTATGATGATCTTCGTGTTTCACTGTTGCAGTCATTACATTTGGGTAGAATCCCAAAGCTATGGATGGGAGGATGGAACTAAACAGCATTAGGAGCGGCTATAAGGCCCTGCAGAACTGCAGTGGCAAAGCCTGCCCTGGATTTGGAGAAGAGAAGCAAATGATAATGCTTTGTGAAGGTATGAACAGAGCTCCAAGTAGCAACCTCTAGAATGTCTTTGGTTGGAACCCCTCTGAGAAAAGCTGCTGAGGTAGAGGCAGCCCTGGTGGAATGAGACCTGATCCCCTTGGGCACAGGTTTACCATGGTGCAAGTAGTAGAAACGAATGCAGTGGCTTATCCACTTAGAAATAGTCTGCTTTGATATAGCCTTCCCCTCTGAACCTGCAGCAAATGCTACCAATAGTTGCTCAGACTTTCTTAGAGATATGGTCCTGTTTAAGTAGACTCTCAGTTGTCTGTGTACGTCCAATGACGGCAGAATCCACTCCCCCTTGTTCTGCAGATTTGGGTAAAATGTTGGCAGGTGAATTGTCTGGTAAAGAGCCACACTGGATACCACCTTAGGCATAAAAGAAGGATTGGTCCTGAGGGGCACCCTATCCGGGTAAAACGTAATAAAAGGCTCCACAGCCATGAGAGCCTGTAGCTCTGAAACCCTTCTTGCTGAAGTGACTGCCAAGAAAAAAGCTGTTTTCCAAGATAGAAATTTCATAACCGCAGTAGCTGCTGGTTCAAAAGGAGGCAGGGTGAGTTTCCAGCACAAAATTGAGGTCCCATGCAGGAGTTGGTGATCTTCTGGGAGGCCTTACATTTTTGGCCCCTCTAAGATACTGTTTAAGCAGAGGATGAGAAAAGAGGGGAGGCTCTGTGTTGTAATGAGCCGAGATGGCAGAGGCATGGATTTTTATAGAAGAAAAAGATAGGCCCTTGTCAAGCATCTCAGTCAAATATTGTAAAATCTGAGGAATATTGGGCTGTGCTGTGTCTGTTCCTTGTGCTTGATTCCAAGCACAGAATCTCTTCCATTTATCAGCATAAGATTTTCTAGTACGAGGCCTTCTGGCTTCCAAAATTATATCCATCACAGATTTACTGAGAGATGGTGTTTGAATAATTAAATGATCAGCCATGCTACAAGGTTCAGAGTTTGTTCTGCTGAGATAGTAGATGAGGTGATTGAGGCAAGTACCAAGGGGGGATTTGAGACATATTCCTTAAAAGTGGGTACTAGTGTTGGTGAGGCCAGTCTGGAGCAACTAAGATCATTTTTGTTTTTTCCTGTCTGACTTTTAGTAAGACCCTGGAGAGAAGAGGCAGAGGGGGAAAGGCATAGACTGATAGGTTTTTCCAACTGAAGGATAGGGCATCCACTTTTCCATGCTTTTTTGTGATGAGTGCAAAATTTGTCCAACTGATAATTTTGGGGAGAGGCAAATAGATCTATGTCTGGGCTCCCCCATTTTTGTGTTAACATGCTGAAGATTTGTGGATCCAGTTTCCATTCGTGCAGGTCCATAAGATTTCTACTTAGGTAGTCTGCCAGAGTATTTTGTTTTCCTGGCAGGAATTGAGCTTGAAGATGTATTTGGTAAGTCAAAGCTGTGTTCCACAATCCCATGGCTAGTTTGTAAAGGGGGTAGGAATGTGTAACCCCCTGCTTGTTTATGTACCACATAACCGTGGTGTTGTCCGTCTTTATCAGTAGTTGTCCTGGATGAAGTAAGTCCTTGAAGGCTGTCGGGGGATTCTGAACGGCTAGCATCTCTTTCTGGTTGATATGCAGATGCATTTGTTTTGGGCTCCATTTTCCCTAAATGCATCACCCCGCCAGGTGGGCCCCCCCAAGCATAGTCTGATGCGTCTGTAGTTGGGGTTTGGGTGGCAGGGGGTAGAGTGAATGACAGTCCCTTGTTTTGGTGACATGTCTGCCCACCAAAGAAACTCCTGTTGTAGGCAGGAAATGAGAGGAATCATTGTTTCCAGACTGTGACAAATGTTGGCTCCATAAACTTTTTAGGTACTATTAAAGTTTCCTCATATGCAGTCTCGCATATGGAATTAGTAGAATGCAGGATGCTATGAACCCCAAAGCTTGCAGAATTTGTCTTGCAGATAACTGGGTTTTTGTTGCCATTTGTCCGGCTAAGGCAAGCCATCTGGGCAGTTGTCTTCAAGCTTGCACCCAAGGAATGTAATTTGAGAGGGTACCAGTTGGGATTTCTTTTCATTTATTGTGTACCCTAGGCATGTTAGAAGCCTTTTTACAAACGCCAGATGTTGAAGAGTGTCCTTGTCCTCTGCTTGAACGAGACAGTCATCCAGATAAGTATAAATGTGTATGCTTCTTTGTCTGCAGAATACAATTACTGGTGCCAAGCACTTTGTAAAGACCCTGGGCGCAGTAGATAAGCCAAAGGGCAGTGCAGAGAATTATTAATGCAAAACACCTGCCTTGAAGCGAAGGTAGCTTCTGCATGATTCCCTTATTGGGATATGCAGGTATGTCTCTCAAGTCTAGAGTCACTAACCAAGCGTTCCTGCCCTGCATAGGCAGTAGCTGTTGTAAAGTCAACATTTTGAATTTTTGAATGTCCAGGAACGTGTTCAAAATAGATAAGTCCGGTATTGGATGCCAAGAATTGTCTTTTCTGGGTACCAGGAAAAGTCTCAAGTAAAAACCTTGTCCTTTTTCCTTTTCTGGTACTGGCTGAATAGCCCCCATATCCATGAGGGACAACTTGTTTCTGAGCCTCTGTCCACTGATTTTGTGGCAGATCTGGCCATTCGTTTGGAATTGGCAAAGTATGGAAATGAAATCTGAACCCCTGGGATACTATGTTCAATACCCACTTGTCCTGGGTAATTAACTGCCAATTTTGAGCATGAAGTGCTGGTTTCACCCCCAAGGGGGCTGCCAAAAGATAAGTGCTTGGTGACGGTAGAGGAAAGTCATTGAGACTGCTTACTGTAGGGTTGTGCTTTGTTTCCTCCAGATTTGGAGGTGGAGGCACCCTATTGCTTTGACCTGTAAGAACCCTGTGATTGGTATCTGGAGCCTTTTGAACGCCTGGATTTGCCTTGAGTGGCTCTGTTGGACACAGGAATGGACCAATTTTTAGTAGGCCAGTGCCTACTAAACCTGGGTGGCTGCACTTGCAAGAAATCTTTTACAGTTGGCATAGATTTAGCTTTGTCTTCCATTTTCTTCAAAACCTCTTCTGCCTTATTACCAAACAGAGTATCACTGCCTTATTACCAAACAGAGTATCATCATGCAAGGGGGCATCCAACAATTTAGCTTTAACATGATCAAGCAGATTTTGCTCCTTGAGCCAGGCCTGCCTTCTAATCACAGATCCAGTAACTGCGGCCCTGCAAGAGGCCTCCAAGGAATCAAAACCACATAGCAAAGTATGCTTTCCAACCTGTTCTGCTGAATGCAATAATTCCTGTAACTCTATTTTCCACACAATCCGAAATCAACATCATTTTCTGTTTCAGTAAGCCCATAACATGCTGCTGATATTTAAGCATATGAAACTGGCAGTTTAAGGCTCTGATTGCCAAGGTAGTAGACGTATAAACCTTCTTTCCCCATCTATCCAGCGCCCTGGAATCTCTATCAGAGGGGGAAGGATTTTTGGCTGTAGAGACCTTTACACCCTCGGGACCCTGAGAAATAGTTTCAGGATCAGAAGCATGATTTTTGAATATAAATTTGTGGGAGTCAGGAACACTGTAATATCTGTCTGGCTTACTAGGAGCCGCTGGTAGGGAATCAGGAGCCATGCTTGATTCCGAAAACACATCAACAACGTCTAATAAAGAAGGTATAGCCAAAGGCCTATGCTGAGGAAAAAGGAAATCCCTAAGACTCTTTTTTGATTCAGAGAAGTCTTGACTCTCCCAGTGAAAATGTCCCCTTAAGGTATGCAAACACTCTCCAAAAAAGTAATCCTCAGGAGGAGATGCAGATGGGATGGATTCCTCTGCATCAAAATCCTCATAGGGTGGAATAGAAAATTCCTGATCAGAAGAGGAATCAGAAGAAATGGAAACCTGATCTGAAGATTCATAATCAATGCCTTGCCTAGGCCTCTTAGCATGGGAGGGGAGTTGGGAACCCCTGAGGTAATTAAATCCTTAGCCATTTTGATAATCTGTTTTTTAGGCATAGGGGCCTGAGCACATGGTTCATGCGTCGGTTTTTTTAGACATAGATGTTTTTGACCTTGTTTTTGAGGCTGGCGTCGGTTTAATATAAAAATGTTGAGGCCTGAAAACACCCACAGAAGCTGTTACCTGCTCAGCGGCTCCGGACCCAACCAAGGGAGAGAAATCCGCAGATTCAATACTGTGAGAATCTCACGGCATACCGGACTCCGAATGGGTCTTGGTAGAGGCCTGCGACTCAAAAGTAGTGGGTATCAGGGGCTGCGAAAGCGCCTCACTGAGTACCGGCGAACTGGCAACTGGCTTAGGAGAAGCTTTGGCGTCGATTTTGGCCCTCGGTCTGTCTCCGTCTTTTTCTTTGCATTTTTTGTGAACTCCGGTAGTCGGAGTGCTAACTGATGACATTTCAGGATAATTAAATCTTGATCCAAAATATTTAGAAGCAAAACTATACAGATGCTTAATAATGTGTTGGTTAAATCTAGCACAAAACCGACAGCAAGGCACGTTGTGATCTGGGCCTAGGCAAGGACTACAGTACAAATGAAAATCCTTATGAGGTATTTGCTTCCCACAAGTAATGCAGTTATTAACTTTTACTGACATCGGTAAGGAGCAAGAAAAAGTTTCCCCTATGGGGTACTTAGCTTTAGTTTGAAGACTTCGGTTCTGAAACTCTAATGCAAAAATTTCAGGATTCGGCTGACCGGCATCTGCGAACTGCTTCTGCTTCGGGCACCGCGCGGCAAGACAGACTGAATAAAATGGCGTCGGCTGCAGGTTTTATACCCCTGAGGACCTGACATCATGGAAGAGGAGACAGCAACCGACGCAGGACCCAAGACTTTGTTATTCAGGCCGACTGAGGGCAAGCTGTCAGCAGATTACCCTAATGTAATGACTGCAAGAGTGAAACATGAAGAACATCCCACAGGTGATGACTGCAAGAGTGAAACACGAAGAACATCCTGTAGCACATCCTCTGTGTAGAGGTGTCTGAAGGGAACCAATGCCCTATCACCCACAGTGTAAGGTTCAGATTGGACAGTTGGGGGTGGTATAAGAGTGTTACCTCTTCCAGTGTGAGCAGGTCCATCTGGTGGGGTAAACTTGTGGTGACTGCCCTTGGCTAGATGTAGTAACAAGGGGAACCAATGCTGCCTTGGCCAATACGGAGTCTTCAACAAGATTCGAGGCTGCTCCTTCTGAATTTTCAGCAGAATTCTTCGAATGAGAGGGAAGGGGGAATGCATAATCGTACATCCCCTTCCAAGGGAATGAGAAAGCATCCGGCCTCCATGCTTCGGGATCTGGCACCCTGGAGCAGAAGGCTGGAAGTTGTCTGTTCATAGAGGAGACAAACAGATCCACATCTGGAATACCACATCGATGGACCAGGAAGTAAAGTTGTGTACACTTACCATAAATGTAGATGTTAGAGTGTATTCACTGTTGCAGTCATCACACTTGGGTTATCCTGCCAGGGGTAGCCCTCAGTCGGTCCGAATACCAAAGGCTTAGTATTTTCTGTGTTGGTTGCTGTCGCTCCAGGACTGACAGGTCCTCAGTGGTATAAAAACAGGCAGCCAATGCCATTACATCAGTTTTTCTTGCCCCAAATGTCAGGAGACCCTAAACAGGGAGCTAGTTTATGGTGGAATACCACCACCAGTAGAAAGTAAATACCAAATAGCCCTGTAAAGAGTGAGGAAGAGAGAGAGACAAGGGGGATGGAGGGTGTGAAACCAGGACTGCAACAGTGAATACACTCAAACTACATTTATATGTGTACACAACTGTACTATTGTTCTTCATGTTTCACTGTTGCAGTCATCACACTTGGGTTGATTCCCAAAGCTGAAGAACAGGTGGAGGCAGTCAAGAAGAGCTGGGGCTGGCTAGTATGCCCTGCAGGAATGCGGTTGCAAAGCCTGCCCTTGAACTGGAAAAGATAGGCAGGTGGTAATGCTTGGTGAGGGTATGAACACAGCTCCATGTTGCAGCTTCCAGCATGTTCCTGGTAGGGAGCCCTCTGAGAAAGGCTGCGAAGGTGGAAGTTGCCCTAGTGGAATGTGTGTGACCCCCTGTGGGGGTGGTTTCCCATGGTATTTGTAAAAGAAATGCATACAGTGTGCTAACCATTTGGAAATGGTTTGTTTTGATATGGCCTTGCCCTCTGTCCCTAGTGCAAAGCGGACTAGTAACTGGTCAGATTTCCTAAAGGGCTTAGTCCTATCCAAGTATAATCTGAGCTGTCTGTGCACATCTAAAGAGTGCAGGATCCTTTCCCCCTTATTTTGAGGTTTATGGAAAAAGGTGGGCAAATGAATAGATTGGCTGAGAGCCACACTGGACACCACTTTAGGCATGAAAGTTGGGTTAGTCCTGAGGCAGACCCGGTCAGCATGAAAAATGATGAAGGGTTCCACAGCCATGAGTGCTTGTAGCTCAGACACTCTTCTAGCTGAAGTGATGGCCAGAAGCAAGGCTGTTTTCCAAGAGAGGAATTTTAACTCTGCTCAAGCTGCAGGCTGAAAGAGGGGGGGGGGAGATAGTGTGAGCTTTTCCAACACAAAGTTAAGATCCCAAGCAGTAGCAGGGGCTCTTATAGGTGGCCTTAAGTTGTTAGCCACTCTAAGGAACTGCTTGATGAGAGGGTGTAAAAAGAGAGGTGGCTCTGTGCTGTAATGAACAGAGATGGCAGAGGCATGGATTTTAATAGAACAGAAGGATAGACCTCTGTGAAGTAGGTCTGCTAGGTAAATCCAAGATGAGAGGTAAGGAGGGCTGTGCTGGTTCAGCTCCTTTAGCCTGGATCCAGGAACAATACCACTTGTCAGCATAGGATTTTCTAGTGCTGGGTCATCTGGCTTCACGTATAATGTCCAGGACCTGCTTGCTTAGGCTGGCCACTGGAGGAGAGGTCAAGGAATAAGCCAGGGTGCCAGGTTCAGAGTCTGCAATTGTGGATGCAAGAACTCTCCCTCCTGCTGAGTCAGGAGAGCTGGAATCTGAGGGAGGTGCCAAGGAGGCAACAGTGAGAGACTGCGCAGTAGTGGGTACCAGTGTTGGCAAGGCCAGTCTGGGGCAATCAGGATTGCCCTTGGTCTTTCCTCCCTTACTTTGAGTATTACCCTTGTAAGAAGAGGTAGAGGGGGAAATGCATAGATCAGGAGGTTTACCCATTGGAAGGATAGGGCATCCACTTTTCAGACCTTGCTGTGAGGTTCCCTCGTGCAGAATTTACTGAGCTGGTGGTTGTTGTGGGAGGCAAAGAGGTCCACCTTCGGGGTACCCCATTTCTGGGTTACGAGGTTGAAGGTGTTGTGGTTTAATTGCCACTCGTGTGGGTCTAGGAGATTTCTGCTTTAAGTTGTCTGTAGAGAGTTTTGGTTGCCTGGCAGAAATTGTGCTAGCAGGTGAAAATGCATGGCTGAAGCTGTGTTCCAAAGGGTCATGGCTAACCTGCACAGTGGGTAAGAGTGGGATCCCCACTGCTTGTTGATGTATCACATCACTGTGTTGTCTGTTTTGATTAGTAGAGGCCCTGGGGATAGTAGGGGGTCTGAAAGCATTCAGAGCATGCTGAATAGCTAGCATCTCTTTTTGGTTGATGTGCAGATTAATTTTATTTGGGCTCCAGTGGCCCTGAATGCACCTGCCGTCCAGGTGTGCACCCCAAGCATAGTCTGGTGCATCTGTGGTTAGGGTCTGGGCAGCGTGGGGTTGTGAAAAAGGAAGTCCCTTGTTGTGGTTGCATGCTGCTGCCCACCAACGAAAATCTTTCCTTAAACAAGGTATCATAGGTATAATAGTTTCCAGGTCCTGAGAATGTTGACACCAAAGGCTCTAAGTACCACAGAAGTTTATTCATATGCAGTCTGGTATATGGAATTAGAAGAATGCAGGAGGCCATTAACCCTATAGCTTGCAGGATTTTCCTTGCAGATAACTGGGGTCTGGTGGCCAGTTGAGAGAAGTAGCCTGTCAGATAGGCTTGTTTTTCTGGAGTAAGGAATGCCATCTGGGATGCTGTGTCCAGGCTTGCTCCCAGGAATACAATTTTCTGACTGGGGGACTAGTTTGGACTTTTCATTTATAGTGTACCCCAGTGTGGTCAGGAGGTCCTTTTATAAATGTCAGGTGCTGCAACAGCTTTTGCTGACTCTGCCTAATTCAGGCAGTCGTCCAAGTAGGGGTAAATTTGAATATTTCTGTGTATGCAAAAAGAAATGGCTGGAGCCAGGCATTTTGCGAAAACTCTGGGAGCAGTGGATAAGCCAAAGGGAAGTGCAAAGAAATGATAATGCATAGATCCTGCCCTGAAACATAGATATTTCCTGCAAGATTCTCTGATTGGATGTGCAGATAGGCCTCTTTTAGGTCTAGGGTGGCTAACCAGGCATCTTTGGACAGCATAAGAAGATGATGCTGGAGGGTGAGCATTTTGAATTTTGGTACCACCAGGAAGGTGTTTAAAATGGATAGTTCTAAGATTGGGTGCCAGGGTGCCCGCTTTTCTGGGTACCAAGAAAAGTCTGGAATAGAAACCTTGGCCTATCTGGTCTGCAGGAACAGGCTGAATTGCCCTCATGGAAAGCAGAGAATGAACTTGGTTTTGTGCCTTTGCCCACTGGTGTGGAGGAAGATCTGGGAACCCTTTTCGGATTTGGTAGTGTGTGGAAATAAAATTTGTACCCCTGGGACACAATGTTGAGGACCCATCGCATTGTTGGTGATGAAGGCCCAGTTTTTTCCATGGGAGGCAAGTTTTCCTCCTAGGGGTACAAGCAGGTAGACAGAGGTAAGAGGTGGATTGAAGAAGTCATTGTGAATTCTTTCCATAAGGGAGTGGCTTAGCACTCCCTGTTTTAGAAGTGGAGGTACTCCATTGCTTAGATCTCTGGATTCCCTGGGACTGCTGTCTGGGGGGGCTGCTTCTCATAGGTCTAGTCTGAGGTGACCTTGAAGGGGCTGGAAAGGACCAATGTTTTTTGAGGGGCAATGCCTACTGAATTTTGGAGGCTGGACTTGCAAAAAGTCTTTAACTGTCTGCATAGACTTAGCTTTTTCTACAATCTTTTTTAAAACTTCCGCGGCTTTGGTGCAAAACAGTCATTGTTCAGTGGTGTGCCCAATAGTTTTGATTTGACATGGTCTGGCAAGGTCTGTTCCTTAGGCCAAGCATGCCTTCTAAGTACAGAACCTGTGACTGCTGCCCTGCAGGATGCTTCTAGCATGTCACATTGCAGGGCATGCTTAGAAATCTGGCTTGCAGAATGCATAAGCTCCTGTAATTCTTTATTTTCTGCAAAGTCTGTGAAGGTGGATAATTTTTGTTTAATAAGTTCCATAGTATGTTGCTGGTATTTCAGCAAGTGGAGCTGACAATTTAATGCTCTAATGACAAGAGTTGCCGAGGTATACACTTTTTTTTACCCCATCTGTCTAAAGCTCGGGAATCCCTGTCTGAAGGGGTGAGATTCTTAGCTGTGGTTGCTTTTATTCCTTTAGGTCCTTGGGAGATGACCTCTGGGTCAGCAGTAGGATTTTTGAAAAGAAATTTGTGCGAGTCAGGGACACTAATACCAGTCAGGTTTCCTGGGAGCAAGAGGTGGAGTATCAGGAGTTAGATGGGATTCCATAAAAACATCATCCACAACATCCAGCACAGGAGGAATAACTAAGGGTCTGTGCTGTGGTAAATTTAAAAACTCCCCGAGTCTCTTTTTGGACTGAGGATAAACCTGGCATTCCCCATGGAAATACTCTCTCAAGGTATGTAAGGTTTCACCAAAAGAAAAATCCTGTGCAAGAGAGGCAGAAGGAATGGATTCCTCTGCATCTGAATTCTCATAAGCAGATAAGGGCATGTCTTCATAATACGAAACCTCAGAGTTGGACTCTTGGTCACAAAGCTGCTGGGGACAAGTCTCTTTCCCTTTTAGCAGGGGAAGGCTGGCTTCCCCGAATCAGCATTAGGTCTTCCACCATTTTAAGTATTTGAGATTGAGGCATGGAAGCAAGCACCTGAGCTTGGGTCATCGTTTTTTTAGGCGGGGTTAGTACCCTGAGCCTTAGAAACTCAGTAGTTTTAGAAAGAACTGAATACGCAAAAGAAGTTGCCAGTTTGTGTCGAAAATCGGTAGTGAGAAGAACTTCCTCGGAAGCCGGTGCCTGCACAGCAGCTTCGGACCCATCCAAGGTAGACACATCCACAGGTTCTGTAGTCAAAGAAGAGTCTCGCAGCATACCGGACTCAGAACGGGTTTCGGTAGTGGCCAGCGAATCCACAGAAGCAGGCATCAGGGGCTGTGAAAGCACCTCACTGAGTACCGGCAAACTGGCGACTAGCTTAACAGAAGCGTCGTCAGCAGTTATGGACCTGTGCGGTCTGTCTCTGTCTTTATCCTTACTTTTTTTGAAAGATTAGTAGTTGGATGGCTTAGCAAAGCCATTTTGGAATACGGAGATCGAGAGCTAAAGTATTTAGTTACAATAAGGGCCCGACAATGTATAGTTCTGGCATTGAGCAAAGCACAGTACAGACAGTGAGGGACGTCGTGGTCTGGGCCTAAACAGGTGACGCAGTAAGAATGGTAATCTTGGTGAGACAATTGTTAACTTTTTCTGACATTGGTTAGAGCAAGAAAAAAGGATCCTCAACAGGGTACTTCACTTTAGAAGACTTCAACTTCAATTTTGGAAATGAAAACTCAGGTAGCGGCCGACCAGCACTCACTCGAACTGCTTCTGTTTCGGGCTCTTGGCAAGAAAGACTGATGTAATGGCATCAGCTGCCTGTTTTTATACCACTGACGGCCTGACGTCAGTCCTCGAGTGACAGCAACTGACGCAGAAATACTAAGCCTTTGGTATTTGGGCCGACTGAGGGCTACCCCCAAGTGTGATGACTAAAACAGTGAAACACGAAGAACATCACATCCCTGTTCAACATCCATTCATGAGACAGAGTCACGGTCCTGCTTAAGGAATATGCCATCACATTGTCTGCTGACTTCTCTCCAGGGCCATTTCCCATGCTTGCAGGGCTAACCTGCACAGGAGGTACGACCTTACCCCCCATTTGTTGATGTACCGCAGCACAGTGGTATTTGTCTGTGAACCACCTCAGCATGCCTGGTAGGAGATGGTGTTTGAAAATTTGTAGGTCCAATATCAAGGCTCTCATCTCCTTGATATTGATGTGCTCTTTTCATTGGGTGAGAGTCCATGAGTTCCTCTCCATTCTCCCAAGATTGCTCCTCACTCTGTCTCAAGCATCTGTGAAGAGGCCCTTCTTGGGTGGCAGAGGCTGTAGGGGTAAGGCCTGGGTTGGTCTGAATCTGGGCTATCCACCAATTCAGTTCTCTAGAAAGACATGGTAGCATGGGGACCATGTACTCCAGGGGGTGCAAATGTTTTTTCCAGGTTATTCACAAGTAGCATTGAAACTTCATGTGAAGCTCTGCCAGGGGCACCATGGGTATGGTGGATGCCGGGACTCTGGGAAATTCCCTGGCCGACAGGACTTTGAGGGTTAATTTCTCCTTGAAATAAGGACTGAGTGCCAAATTTTTTTCCTGGGGGAAGACGAGCCATCATTTTTCCTGTTAGGATGCTCCATCTCAGAAACACATGATCCTGTGAGGGTACCAAGGATGGCTGAAATTTATAGTGAACTCCAGACTTGTCAAGAGGAAGATAGTGAGGTCCAGGTGTTGTAGGAGCATTGGAGCTGACAAGGCCTGAATGAGAATATAGTCTGCGTAGTGGAAAAGCTGGATTCCCCTTGTTCTGGCAAAGGTCCAAGACTGGTGTACGGCATTTTGTAAACCCTCTTTGGGCTAGAGAGAGACCAAATGGCAAAGCACAGAACTGAAAGTGTGCCGAACCAGTTGAAAAGCGGAGGAATTTCCTGAAAAGGGGATGGACTGGGATGTGTAAAATAAGCATCTTTTCTATACAAGGATACTAAGAAAACCTGGGGAAGGATCAGGGGAAGAAGGGTAGAGGGAGGGTAACCATCCGAAAGGAGGGAACCTGGAGGAAGGTGTTGAGATGGGACAAATCCAGGATTGGTCTTCAGGGACCTTCTTTCCTGGGGACCAGGAACATCCTGGAGTAAAATCCCTTTCCTCTTACTTGTATAATCCCTTGTGCGAGGGAAGGACGTGTACAGAAAAAGCCAGTTGTTCTCAAGCGGGTTGAGGAATGCCTTTAGGAGTAGGTTTGGTCTCTCATGTCATGAAATAGCCCTGTTTTATTATAGAGAGGACCAAAGAGTCCTGGGTAACCAGATTCCAAGCCTGGAAGGAGACAGAGAGAGAGAGAGAGAGAGACACACACACACAGAAAGTGGGGTGTCTGAATCCAGTACCTGGTAGTCTCAGGCTACCAGGCTTTAGGGAGCAGATCGGAAGAGGGCTGCTTTCTGGAATCCTTTTTGCTTTTGGTTGGCATTTGCCTGGCAGGCTTTCTCACAAAGGAAGTTTTGGTACGGTAGTTCCTTTCGAAGCATGGAACTGGTGAGACAAAGATGAGTCTCAGATCCTGTAGTTCCTTGCCCTTCTCTTGAATGGCCTTGAAGAGGTCAGCAGCAGCTGAACCAAATCAATTTCTGTTGTCAAGTTTTGACTTGTCATCAGGGACAGGTTGCAACCTAAGCCAGGAGTATCTCCTGATAACAGACCCTGAGGCCGCAGCCCTAGGTGAAGCCTCTACTGCATCATAACTGCACTTGATAGAGTGCTTGGTTACCAGAGTATAGGAATTCAGCAAGGCAGATATTTTTGCCTTGGCTGGGGAGTCAGGGAGGTCCCTTAATTGTTTAGTCACATCAGCCAACAGGCCCAGGGAGTATTTGGCCATATGGGTCTGGTAGGTAATGGCTCTCACTGCTAAAGTAGCAGAAGTGTAGACTTCTTTCCCCAGGCGCTCCATTAACCTGCTCTTCTTGTTAGAGGGCAGGAGGGAGGTGGAAAGGAGTAACCTAGAAGTTTTGACTGCAACCACAGTAATGACTGAAGGGTCTGCAGAGGGAGCTTTGTAAAGGAATTTTGCATCCTCAGGGACTTTATAAATCCTGTCAGGGTGCTTGGGTGCAGGGGGCTGGGAGTCTGGATCTTCGGAAACGGCCAGAAAGGCATCCAAAAAGGGAGAGTGCACTGGGGGAACAGACGGGTTAGGGGAGTCCATTTGTAAAAGGTCATACCTCTTTTGGGTCTCTGTGACCTGAATGCTGTCCCACTTGAAAAATTCTTTCATTTGAGAAATATAGTTTCACCGAAGGAAACAGCTTCTCCATGGGAATCTGTGCCATTGGAGTCCTCTGGTGAAGCATACCCCAGAGAAGAAGCAATTTGGGAGGTGTAAGTGACAGATTCATCCCCTGATTAATCCTATTTTTCAGCTGAGAAATCTGGGACAAGTTTACCCTTAGGGGTAGATGCAGTTGGGGCCCGGCGTAAGGCCAAAAAGGTGTTAAGGCCTTGAGTGAAGGTCTGCCAGTCAGGAAGATGTTCGGAGGTTGCTGGTGTCGGAGCAGCAGCAAGGTGTTTGGTCTTTTGCTTCTTTTTGTGCGACTCCGACAGCAAAGTCTCAGATATGGTGAAGAATCAGGGGGCTGGACATAGGACGGCACTCCACAATGTCTGTGAATGCACTCTTGCACTACAATTTGAGAGAACCCACGTGGGCCCTTGGAAATGATGAGCCTAGGTTCCCCCCTAATCAACAGATTCAGACATCTGAGCTCTGGGCCTTCACTGACCTCGACAAGAACAGCAGGAAGAGTGGGTGCAGCAGTCTGTTCAAGCCTTGACCTTTTGGCCTTTTTTACTGGAAGCTCATCTGAGGTACCTGACGTCAGATCCACAGCTTTAGCCAAGTGTTTGAATCTCTGGTTCTCCAAGTACAGTTTTAATGCTGCTAAGCAAATTCAGAGGGTTTTGGGGATGAAGGCCTGACAAACAGTACAAGTAGTGTGGTCGTGTTCTTGGGCTAAGCAAACAGGCAGAGCTCGTGTGCATCTTTATGTGGAATTTGCCTTCCACACCTACACTTGCCCTTTCTACCTCACATGAAACCCCAAAGCGGTAGCAAAGGCTAAACAAAAAAACCCTATAGGGTACTTACCTGAAATAGTATAAGACGAGTTCACTTTTCCGAAGGAGCAACAACTGGAGCTGGCAGTCACACAGGTGGCAGAAAAGTTTTGAGGTTGTTCTGTGCTAACGTCCATTTTGTATCAGACATCTGTTTATGACCATCCACAGAGACACACATGGACTTCACACACACCCTAGCGGTAGCATCTATCTTTTGTATAATGGCCGGATGTATGAGAGTCTACCAGAGGCAGACTCCCCTGTGTTATGGATACAGCAGCATATAAATAGAAAGAAACATTCTATATTAGAAAAATTTGTGAAGGAAAAAAAAAAAAAAAGTATTATGTACTAACCATAACTTGGTATCTGTGTTATCATACGTCATCATTCATCCCCACTGGGCCTAGGAGCAGATATCTTATCAGAGCCAGTACATAGTACAGACTGATCCCAAGGCTCTAGCTCCTACCTCTTCCATGATGCCCCCACTGCCCTGTAACCTCCAGAGAGAGTTTGCTACAATATACCTCAAGGCTACTCCCTCACAAGATTGGAGGGAAAATGCTCCAAATTTCCTTCATGATCTACAAGGTAGGGGGATGGTGGGAGGGAAAGAATAGTTGTGTAAAAATCTTACCATAACTATAGATGCCTTCTCTTCCATGTTGCAGTATTCTTAGTGAGGGATTCCATGCCTCAGGCGACCTGAACGTTGGCTCTTTTACAAAAGCTTAAGCCTGGCTTCTGTAGGTGCGTGGGACGTCACATGTTGGGCCATAAACCAGGGACCTTAAACGTGACGTCTGCATGCACAGACTTCAGAACTTAAATTCCCAGTAGGACAGTGCCATAGAGAGTAACAAGTGATGTCAGCCAGAGGTGCAAAGTGTCATATGCTGGCTAGTCTGACCCTGGTCTAAGGTAGAGCCTCAGAGTGTCCTTAAGACAGGTCAATAGTAAAAAAGGGGGATAGCTGGGTGGGAAGGAATACTGCAACATGGAAGAGAAGGACATCTGTGGTTATGGTAAGATTTTACACAACTATTTATGTCCTTCTATTCCTATGTTGCAGTATTCTTAGTGTGGGAGAGTACCACAGCTTAATTAGAGGGAAGGGTGGAGGTAGATGTAGCCAATTCCACATAACCCTGCAGGACTGCTCTAGCAAACCCTGCCCGGGCTCTGGAGACGTGGTCCAATTTGCAGTGTCAGGTGAAGGTGTGAATTGTGGACCAGGTGGCTGCTTCCAGAATGGAGGCAGTCTCCAGGCCTTTGAGGAAGGCTTTGGAGATTGCCATGCCCCTGGTAGAATGACCTCTTATTCCCTGGGGTATTTGTTTGCCATGGTGGGAATAGCAGAGGCAAATAGTTTTCCTAATCAAACAGGAAATGGTTTGCTTGGAGACTGCCTTGGCCAGGGCCCTAGGGTGGAAGGATACAAAGAGTTGGTTAGACTTTCTGACGTACTTATTTTTGTCTATATAAAAAGTACAGTTGTGTACACTTAGCATAAATGTAGATGCTTGAGTGTATTCACTGTTGCAGTCATTACATTTGGGTAATCTGCTGGCAGGTTGCCCTCAGTCGGCCTGAATTCCAAAGTCTTGGGTCCTGCGTCGGTTGCTCTCCTTCCATGATGTCAGGTCATCAGGGGTATAAAACAAGCAGCAGATGCCATTTTCTTTAGTTTTTCTTGCCCCAGATGTCAGGTGCCCCCAAAAAAGTAGCAAATATAGATATATATATATATATATATATATATATATAAACTATATATACATGCATCAATATACACACTTTACCTTCATCTACAAGCAAATACACCACATAGGTTGTACAAGATAGAGAAGGAAAGAAACTCCAGAAGGGATGGCGGGCAGGTAACCTGGACTGCAACAGTGAATACACTCGAACATCTACATTTATGGTAAGTGTACACAACTGTACTATGTTCTTTGTGTTTCACTGTTGCAGTCATTACATTTGGGTAGAATCCCAAAGCTATGGTTGGGAGGCTGGAGCTAAACAGCATTAGGTGTGGCTAAAAGGTCCTGCAGTACTGCAGTGGCAAAGCCTGCCCTGGACTTGAGTAGGGAGGCAAATGATAATGCTTTGTAAAGGTGTAAACAAAACTCCAAGTAGCAGCCTCTAGAATCTCTTTGGTTGGTACTCCTCTGAGAAAGGCTGCTGAAGTAGCTGCAGCTCTGGTGGAATGAGACCTAATGCCCTTGGGCACAGGTTTACCATGGTGCAAGTAGCAGAAACGAATACAGTGGCTTATCCACTTTGAAAACAGTCTGCTTTGAAATAGCCTTTCCTTCTGATTCTGCAGCATATGCACTAGCAGTTGCTCAGTTTTTCTTAGAGCTTTAGTCCTGCTCAAGTAGAATCTTAGCTGTCTGTGTACTTCCAAGGAATGCAGAATTCTCTCCCCCTTGTCCTGCAGATTTGGATAAAAGGTTGGCAGCTGAATAGTTTGGTTAAGAGCCACACTGGAAACCACCTTAGGCATAAATGTTGGATTTGTCCTCAGAGACACCCTGTCTGGGTAAAATATGATAAAAGGCTCCACAGCCATGAGGGCCTGTAGCTCTGAGACTCTTCTTGCTGAAGTAATTGCTAGTAGCGGAACTGTTTTCCATGAGAAGAACTTTACATCAGCAGTAGCAGCTGGTTCAAATGGAGGCAGGGTGAGCTTTTCCAACACATAGGTTCATAGATTAGTACTAAGCTAACTGCCCTTGCGAGCCATTTTAAGCCTAGCCAATTATCCCTTGTGAGACTCAAACCCTGGACCTTGTGTTTCTAAGGCAAACACCTTAACCATTAGGCCACCCTCCTAACCCAACATAATTGAGATCCCATGCAGGTACTGGTGATCTTCTAGGAGGCCTTACATTTTTGCCTCCTCTAAGATACTGCTTTAGTAAAGGATGAGAAAAGATTGGTGGCTCTGTATTACAATGAGTCGAAATGGTAGAGACATGGATTTTAATTGATGAGAAAGATAGGCCTTTGTTAAGCATCTCAGTCAAGTTTTGTAATATCTGAGGAATATTTGGTTCTGCTGTATCAGTTCCTTGTGCTTGATTCCAAGCGCAGAATCTCTTCCATTTATCAGCATAAGATTTTCTAGTACTAGGCCTTCTGGCTTCCAAAATGACATCCCTCACAGCTTTACTGAGAGGTGTTGTTTGTATAACTATATGATCAGCCATGCTTCCAGGTTCAGTGTCTGGAGTTGATTGTGCAGGACCTGATGGTTTTGCTGGGACAATAGTTGAGGTCTTTGAGGCAAGGTCCAAGCTGGGTATTGACATAAGTTCCTTAGGATTGGGTACCAGTATTGGCGGAGCCTGTCCGGGGCAATTAGTATCATCTTTGGTTTCTCTTGTCTGACTTTTAGGAGGACCTTGGGAAAAAGAGGCAGAGGAGGAAAGGCATAAACTGATAGGTTTTTCCAACTGAAGGATAGGGTGTCCACTTTCCATGCTTGTCTGTGATAAGTCCTTGTGCAGAATCTTTGCAATTGGTAATTTTGAGGAGAGGCAAATAGATCTATGTCTGGGCTCCCCCATTTTTTTATCATGCTGAAGACTTGTGGATCTAGTTTCCACTCGTGAGGATCCATAAGGTTTCTGCTTAAGTTGTCTGGCAGAGTATTTTGTTTTCCTGGCAGGAATTGAGCGTGAAGATGTATTTGGTAAGTCAAAGCTGTGTTCCACAGTGCCATGGCTAATCTGCGAAGGGGGTATGAGTGTGTGCCCCCATTTGTTTATGTACCACATGACCGTGGTGTTGTCCTTCTTTATCAGTAGCTGTCCTGGATGAAGTAAGTCCTTGAAGGCTGTCAGGGCATTTTGAACAGCTAGCATCTCTTACTGATTGATATGTAAATGCATTTTTTTTGGGGTCCATATGCCCTGAATGCATCTTCCTGCTATGTGGGCCCCCCATGCATAATCTGATGCATCTGTTAAGGTTTGGCTGGCTGGGTGTAGAGTGAAGGGCTGTCCCATGTTTTGGTGACATGCCTTTGCCCACCATAGAAACTCCTGTTGTAAACAGGGAATGAGAGGAATCATTGTTTCCAGACTGTGACAATGTTGACTCCATAAACTTTTTAGGTACCACTGAAGTTTCCTCATATGCAATCTTGCATATGGAATCAGTAGGATGCAGGATGCCATGAAGCCCAAAGCCTGCAGAATTTGTCTTGCAGATAACTGGTTTTTTGTTGCCATCAGTTTGAAGTAAGTAGTCAGTTGCCTTTGTCATGAGGTAAGCCATCTGGGCAGTTGTAATCAAGCTTGCACCCAGGAATGTTATCTTTTGAGAGGGTACCAGTTGTGATTTCTTCTTGTTTATTGTGTACCCTAGGCATGTTAGAAGCCTTTTCACAAACGCCAGGTGTTGAAGAATGTCCTTGTTCTCTGCTTGAATTAGACAGTCGTCCAAGTAAGGATATATTTGTATACTTTTGTCTGCAAAATGCAATCACTGGTGCCAGGCACTTTGTAAAGACCCTGGGCGCAGTAGATAAGCCAAAGGGCAGTGCAGAGAATTGGTAATGCATTAAGCAAAATATTGGATTATACATTTGGGAGCCCTTTTTCCACCTGGTTTAAATGACCATCTATAAAATATTATACATATTCATATGTTATTTTACACCACACCTTAGCTATATATTATTATTGACATAATACTTTTGTTGATATAGTATTCATTCATGCACAGTTAGTGCATTTATGTATTTCTATCTATAAGATAGGTTTCATGGTTGTGCATGTCTTTAAATCAGGATTTGTATGACTTAAAAATTTTCAGTTGATTGATAGCCATTTGTTTATTGGCTAATCACCTATATATATATATGGAGTCTGTTTAATGGAATTGTGACATTTTTTCCTCACTGAAGAAGGTATTTTACCGAAACTAGTTTGAGGCATGTTTCTGTCAAGAGAGTGTTAGTGTCTTTGACACTATATTTACTTCAATAAAGCTTTGGGAACCGTTTTGCTGGCTCTTGTTTGTTCCTGTTCTGCTGTTGGGCCGTGCAAGCTTGAACGTGCGTGGGTTAGTGTGTCACTGAAGTGTTCTCCTCGCTGTTGGCGTTGGCTCCCTGGCTGTTGTAGAGATGACTCCTCTCCTCTGAATTTTGGACCTTTTCCATTTACGAAGGCTTCTTGGTTCTACTGTATGTTCCAGGTTTCAAAAGCTAAGGAATGGTGACTTTTCTTTACATTTTTTGGTCTTTTTTATCATTCTGAAGCGCCCTGTCTTGAACAGACTGCCACGCTTTTTTGTGCTCTAATTATCTAACTAGAGCGCATATTTGGGTGGTTTATTTAATCTCTATTGGATATGTGTTTATTTTTACTTTTGGATAACTAACATACCACTTTAGGCGATTTTTGTTCAATACGCCATTGTGGAATTGGATTTGCCCTGTATGAGATTGGCGAAGTACAACGGAATGTTTAACTGCTGGCAGGGTTGGTTCTGTTTTTTGTAAGGGCTTGTGTTTTTGACTCTAAACTGCATATACTTCTATCTTTTGCGGGGATATACTTTGGAACTGTTTGCAGGAACATTTCCACGGACTGCTCTGGGGTTTATCAGTGTTGATTTAAAACATGAAAACGCTGATGTTTTTGCTATAATGGCGCCTCGTTTGTGACGGCGCATTGTTCAACGGGTTTCCCCAGGACTTTTTCTTTTGGATTGGGACATTTTTTGTTTATATGGCTGTGAATACACAGTCAATTATGTTATTTGAATTATAATTGTTGTATGCAGATGTCATGCTTATGGTGAAACATGTTCTATTAACAAGTGTATATTCTGAAATGTCATTTGAATTTTGTATTATTCGTAACCATTTCATTTTTTCTGAATTCTTGGCTATAGGGGTTTGAACATAATCACTTGTTGAGCCTGTTTTTTGAAAAGAATTGTGTTTCATTTTTAAGACATTCAGGGCATATGTGATATGTATAACAATAGGCATTTATTATAACATGCAAGCATATTAAGGTTGACAACTAAGCATAATATAATGTATGCTTAAGCATGTTATATGCCCCTTTTAGGCAGGATATGTGTTTATTTATACAGAGGATTTATTTCTCTTTATAATTGAGATGGATATGGTATTTGCATTCATATGGTTTTATGCAATATATATTTATGACAATTGGAATACGAATTATGGTATTTATGTTTAACAACAATATAAGGGTCACACTGTTTGGTCACTATATATATTGATTGCAAATGAATGTTTAACCCTTTGGATTCATGAATATAACTTGTTATTTGATTATTTTTATTGTCACTGTGGTCATGTTAATCATTTCCACAGATATTTTGAATTTTGAACATTATTTTTGAATGTTTTGAGTGGGGACTGATCACATTTTCTAGTTTGCTTGTCATCATATATTCACAGACTTTATTAGAGTAGGACAATACATGGTTTATTACATTTATATGTACAATTGGCAACTAACAGTTATTTAAAGTTATGGGATTGTAATATCCATATTATATTATCTGTTTGTTGTCTGTTTAATTCTTTGAATTTATGTATTTCAGTGCATATTATGATTGTATTATATGTACAGTCTATTTAAGGTGGTGACAGCAATTTCTTTGCATTTTTGTGATTAGTGAACCACATCTTTATATTTTTGACAATACTTTTTCACCATTATCATGTTTGGCATTGTTTAATTGTATATCATCTAAGGGATATATGAGAATATTAGATCAGTGTATGGTGGATGACTCCCTTTCATTTGATAAGTACATTGAATGACACACATTGGGGTTTTAGGAGGCACAATATAATTCATATCTACGGACTAATATCACTTTTTCCGCGTTCCTTGAATCTTTGTTGCCTTTATATTGGGGTATTTCCTTGGACTGCTGATCAACACACTGTTTTTCAATATGGATTTAGATCAAATATTATTAGGGTTGTGTGCTGATAGGGAGGATATAGCCATTTTTGGCTTGGAAGATGTCCCAAGCAACAACCAAAACACAAACAACCCAAATAGTGAAGGGGGTTGTGATTTGGCATTCCGTAGATTGGATAAGGGCCTCAGGGGTCTTAGAGCCAATATTTGGCATTTAAGGTTGTTTAAGGCCTATTTTCATAAAGGCTTGGCACCCAGAGGCCTTCGCATTAAGCTACGTCCTCTTGTGGGTAGATCTGAACAGAGACTCACAGAGGAATGGGATGATGCCCTGAGGAAGGGCTCAATGGTATTTGTTAAAATTCTATTGGATTATTATGAAAGAACAGTGGACATCCTGCTTAGGGAGGTACAAGATCTAAGTATGGAATGCCAAAAATATAAGGACAATACTAAATATTCCAGTTGTGTTGAGCGGTTGTCCAAGGAACTGACGATCTATGATAATATGGTGAAAGATAGAAAACTTAAAAAAATTTCTAGGGACACACATGATTATGAGAGAGGTCAACCATTTCAGGTTCAAAGAAGTGTCAGATTCAAGGACGCGGGATCAGTGGTAAATGTAGGTAAATCAAAGAAAAGACCTAGGTCCATTTTAAAACAACATGATTCTAGTTATACTAGTACTTCAGGAGAGGAGTCATCCTACACTGACAGTGAGGGAGGTACCAATGTCCGATCACCTGTAAAAAAGAAAAATCAATCCAAGTTCCCTTTAGATATGTTGGGAAATCCAGAGGGGGGAGGAAACATAAGAGTAGACATGAATACAGACTCTATGACAGGGTTAGTTCAGGCACTGTTGAACAAACAGTTGAACCTTTTGATAATGTCTTAAACTTGTCTGATCACACACTTACTAAGGAACAACATTGCATTCTCAATAAAGGATTGGGATTTGTCCCAAGTTTTTTTTCTGACCATTATTTGGTATCCATTGATGTAATTGAATTTTGTAGAAAGTTGAATTTAAAAATTTTCTTTAATGATCAGAGCAATTCTGTAACTCAAAGATCTACTGATTTTACTTTTAAAAAATCAACATTCCAACCTCCAATGAATAAAAACGTAGGGATTTTCCAACAAGCAGTATTGAGGGACCTACATTTTCCTAACTTTAATACCAACATAGCTCAGGACAATATTACACCTTCGGAGAGAGAAGCCTTGTTAGAATTGAGACAAAATCATAAAATTGTTATCATCCAGGCGGACAAAGGGGGTGCTGTGGTTGTCCTGAACAATGATTACTATGTACAGGAAGGATTGAGACAATTGTCAGATATCCAGTGCTACATGCACATGAGGATAGATCCGACCCCTAAGTTTAAACAAGACATTGATGCATTCATTCAACAGGCAGTACAAGAAGGAATTATTTCATCAAAGACTGCCAAACATCTTCAAGTTAGTGATCCACAAAAGCAGATTCTGTATTTGTTACCTAAAATCCATAAATCTCTCAGTGCTCCTCCTGGGAGACCTATTGTGTCTGGATATGGATCCCTTACAGAACCTCTATCGGTTTTCCTAACATCATACCTCAAGCCATTATTGCCCATGGTCAGAGCTCATATACAGGATACCACGGAATTTCTAAATATCATTGTTGATACACAACTAGATCCAGAATGGATAATGTGTACTTTAGATGTGAAATCCCTTTATACGAGCATTCCCCATTGGGCTGGCCTACAGGCGTTAGATTATTGGCTTCAAAGATCTGATCTATACCCACCCGGATTCAACACGCTATTAGTATGTATGTCTGAGTATGTCCTAAATAAAAATGTTTTTTTCTTCCAGGGTGATTGCTATTGGCAACTAAGAGGTACAGCTATGGGGGCTTCTTTTGCCCCTATATATGCTGACCTCTTTATGGCATACCTGGAGGAATGTCTCATATATGATCCTTTGCACAACATTTACTTAGAGGAGATGGACATTTGGAGACGCTATCTTGATGATTGTTGGATGGTGTGGCGTGCGGATGTTGACTATTTGATGGAATTTGTGGAACATTTGAACAGCAATGTTTGGGGTATTGAATTCTCTGTAACATACCATAAGTTTACTATTGACTTTTTGGATGTTACGGTATATCGGAATGAGGACAATACCCTAAGTACTAAAATACATAGGAAGTATCCACAGTTTAATACGTTACTCCATTCGTCAAGTATGCACCCACGTCACACCATCCGCAACATCCCAAAATCACAATACTTACGTATTAAACGTATTAATTCATCTCCTCAAGATTATGAGGATGCCAAAAAGGATTTGGATCAGAGATTTTTGGATAGAGGTTATTCAATCAGGGACATATCTAGTGCCAGGGTGTGGACAGATCAACAGCTTAGATCAGATCTTTTACAATATCAGACTAAGGATGATGTTAAAGGAGATACCATTCGATTTATCACTACTTTTGGGAAAAATCACCAACTTATTAGAAATGTGTTGAACAATAATTGGAACATACTTATGGCCAATGAGCATCTTCGCCATATTTTGACTGATCAATGTTCAATTTCTTACAGGAGGGGCAAAACTTTGGGTATGTTATTTTCCCATTATAAACATCAGGATAGTGGAGGTGCAACACATAGACAACTTACTATCACTGGGGATGAGCTGTTGGGGACTTTCCCCTGTGGTCATTGCACCTCCTGCACAAGTATCAATAAAACTAAGGAATTTTCTAGTGCCAATACCAGTAAGATATTTGATATACGCATATTTGCTAATTGTTCAACATGTTGGGTGATTTATTTAGCTATATGTCATTGTCAGGCTTTTTATGTTGGTAAAACCTCACGGTCCCTCAGAATCCGAATAGGAGAACATCGTAGTGATATTCGGACCCATAAAATTAGCAACGCCTTATATCAACATACCATTAAGCATCCATCTGCCAAATTTATATTTTGTGCTATTGATAAAGTACAGGGAAATAGATCTAACCAGACAGGCTGGCAGAGCGTTCTAAGTAAGAAAGAAAAATATTGGATTATACATTTGGGAGCCCTTTTTCCACCTGGTTTAAATGACCATCTATAAAATATTATACATATTCATATGTTATTTTACACCACACCTTAGCTATATATTATTATTGACATAATACTTTTGTTGATATAGTATTCATTCATGCACAGTTAGTGCATTTATGTATTTCTATCTATAAGATAGGTTTCATGGTTGTGCATGTCTTTAAATCAGGATTTGTATGACTTAAAAATTTTCAGTTGATTGATAGCCATTTGTTTATTGGCTAATCACCTATATATATATGGAGTCTATTTAATGGAATTGGGACATTTTTTCCTCACTGAAGAAGGTATTTTACCGAAACTAGTTTGAGGCATGTTTCTGTCAAGAGAGTGTTAGTGTCTTTGACACTATATTTACTTCAATAAAGCTTTGGGAACCGTTTGCTGGCTCTTGTTTGTTCCTGTTCTGCTGTTGGGCCGTGCAAGCTTGAACGTGCGTGGGTTAGTGTGTCAATGCATTAAGCTAGCCTTGAATCTGAGGTATCTTCTGCACGATTGTCTAATTGGGACATGCAGGTATGCCTCTTTTAGGTCTAATGTCACCAGCCAAGCATTCTTGCCCAGCATGGGCAGAAGCTGCTGCAAAGTTAACATTTTGAATTTTGGAATGTCCAGGTGTGTGTTCAAAATCGATAAATCCAGTATTGGCAGCCAGGTCTTGTCCTTTCTGGGTACAAAGAACAGTCGAGTAAAAACCTTGTCCTTTTTCCTGTTCTGGTACTGGCTGAATGGCCCCCATATCCATGAGGGACGTAACCTGTTTTTGTGCCTCTGCCCATTGATTTTTTGGCAGATCTGGCCAACCGTTTGCCATTGGCAGAGTATGGAAATGGAATCTGTATCCCTGTAATACTATGTTTAACACCCACTTGTCCTGGGTTATTAACTGCCAATTTTGAGGAAAAAGTGCTAATTTTCCACCTAGGGGTGCTGCCAAAAGATAAGTGCTTGGTGAAGGCAGAGGGAAGTCATTGGGACTGTTTTCTGTAGGCTTGCACTTCATCTCCTCCAGATCTGGAGGCAGAGGTGCCCCATTGCTTTGGCCTGTACGAATCTTGCGCCTGGTATCTGGAACCCTTAGGGTGTCTGGATTTGCCCCTTTGAGCTCTGTCTGACACAGAAATGGACCAAATTTTTGTAGGCCAGTGTCTACTGAATCTTGGTGGCTGCACTTGTAAGAAGTCTTTACAGTTTGCATAGACTTAGCTTTTGTCTTCCATTTTCTTTAAAACCTCTTCTGCCTTAATACCAGAGTATCATGCTGTAAAGGTGCATCTAGTAATTTAGCTTTAACATGATCAGGCAAATTTTGTTCCTTTAACCAGGCATGCCTCCTAATCACAGATCCAGTAACTGCGGCCCTGCAGGAGGCCTCTAAGAAATCAAAACCACATTGCAAAGTATACTTGCCAACCTGTTCAGCTGCATGCAATAATTCCTGCAATTCTTTATTTTCTGCACATTTAGAAATCAACATAATTTTCTGTTTCAGCAATCCCATAACATGTTGTTGATACTTGAGCATATGAAACTGGCAGTTTAAGGCCCTAATTGCCAAGGTTGCAGATGCATAAATATTTTTCCCCGTCTATCCAGTGCCCTTGAATCTCCGTCAGAGGGAGTAGGATTTTTTGCTGTTGAGGCCAACTCCCTTTGGACCCTGTAAAATAGTTTCAGGATCAGCAGCAGGGTTTCTAAATAAAGATTTGCGTGAGTCAGGGACCCTGTAATATCCGTCAGGCTTGCTGGGAGCTGGAGGTAAGGAATCAGGGGTCAAACTTGGCTCCGAAAACACATTATTCACAATGACTAAAAGAGGGGGTACTGCTAAAGGCCTGTGCTGAGGGAGGAGGAGGAAATCCCTGAGCCTCTTTTTCGATTCCGAGAAATCTTGACTCTCCCAGTGAAAATGCTCCCTCAAAGTATGCAAGGTTTCTCCAAATGAATAATCCTCAGGAGGTGATGCAGATGGTATAGACTCCTCTGCATCAGAATCCTCATAGGGAGGTATAGATAATTCCTGACCAGAAGAGGAATCAGAAGAAATAGAAACCTGATCTGAAGATTCATAATCAGTGTCTTGCCTAGGCCTTTTATCTGGAGGGGGATGGGAACCCCTGATCAAGGTAATAAGGTCTTCAGCCATTTTGATCATCTGTTTTTTAGGCATAGAGGCCTGTGCACGTGGCTCATGCGTCATTTTTTTAGTTTTAGAAGTTGCTTTTGTCTTTGGTTTTGCAGCCGGTTTGATATAAAAATGTTGAGGCCTGAATACACCCTCAGAAGCCGGTGCCTGCTCAGTGGCTCCAGACCCATCTGAGGGAGATACATCCGTGGGTCCAATACTTTGAGTATCTTGCGGCATGCCGGACTCCACATGGGTGTCGGTAGGGGCCTGCGACTCGAAAGTAGCAGATATCAGGGGCTGCGAAAGTGCCTCACTGAGTCCCGGCGAACCGGTGACTGGCTTAGGAGAAGCTTCGTCGTCGGTTTTGGACCTAGACTGTCTCTCTCTTTATGCACTCCGGTAGTCGGATTGCTATCAGACGACATTTCTGGGTAGTTAAATCTGTTTCCAAAATATTTTGAAGCAAAAATATACAGACGCTTAATAGTGCGTTGGTTAAATCTAGCACAAAACCGACAGCCAGGCACGTTGTGATCAGGGTCTAGGCAAGGATGCAGTATAAATGGAATTCCTTATGAGGTATTTGCTTCCCACAAGTAATACAATTATTGACGTTTTCTGACATCGATATGGAGCAAGAAAAAAGTTTCCCCAACGGGGTACTTGGCTTTAGTGAAGACTTCAGTTCTGAAACTCAAACTGGAATATTTCAGGAGTCTGTCGACCGGCACTTGGGAAATGCTTCTGCTTCGGGCACCGCACGGCAAGAAAGACTGAAGAAAATGGCGTTGGCTGCTTGTTTTATACCCCTGATGACCTGACGTCATGGAAGAGGAGACAGCAATCGACGCAGGACCCAAGACTTTGGAATTAAGGCCGACTGAGGGCAACCTGCCAGCAGATCACCCAAATGCTGGACTGCACCAGTGAAACATGAAGAACATCCTTAGTTGTCTGTACACACCCAGGGAAGAGAGTATCCTCTCACAGTCATTGATTGGAGAGGGGAAACAGATGGGCAGGTGAATGGATTAGTTTAGAGACAGTTCATTGACCACTTTAGGAAAGAAAGAAGGGTTAGTACATAGGGTCATCCCTAACCTTGTGGAAGGCAGTGTAGGGAGAGCAGACTATTAGAGCTTGTAACTCTGACACTCTTCTAGCTGAGGGAAGGTTCCACCAGCAGTACAGTCTTCCATGTACACATCTGGAGCGTAGCAGCACTAGCTGGTTTGAATGAGGACAGGGTTAGTGTTTCCAGAATGAGGTTTAGGTCCCAGGGGGGTGAGATGGAACCCCTTTTCAGGAATAATTTGACATCTAGCCTGGTTAGTAAAGGGGGATCTAGTGGTAGACACTGAAGAGTACTACAGACCAGCCTTAATTAGTTCACACACACAGGTAAGGGACTGGGGGGGGGGGGTCTGCCTGGCAGGGATCCCTGCCCTTATGGAGACATTAGTTGGACAATCTTTCCCATTTTGATAAGAAGATCTTCTAGTAGTGCATTGCATGGCCTCCCTCATGACTAAAAGCATGTCCTCTGAGTAGTGGTGTCTGAAAGGTATTAGAAGTTCCCAGAGTGTTATTCCTAACATCTGCTGGTGAGGGTGAATTAAAGTTCCCTTTTGTTGTGTGAGTAGGTCCACTTTGTGGGGTAGCTTGTGGTGATTGCCCTTGGCTAATAAGAGAAGTACAGGGAACCAGTGCTGCCTTGGCCAATAGGGAGTCACCAGCAAGATATTTGGTTTGTCCCTCCTGATTTTCAGGAGGACTTTTTGAATGAGAGGGAAGGGTGGAAATGCATATAGAAACCACCCCTTCCATGGAATGCTGAAGGCATCTCCCCTCCAGGCAAGTGGAGAGTGGTCCTTGGTGCAGAATGTTTTCAATTGTCTGTTCTGGGGGGAGGGAAACAAATCTACTTGTTGTGCCCTACCGGTGGACAATGTCTAGAAAGGTCTCCCTGTTCAGCATCCACTCATGCTGTAGAGAGGATGTTCTGCTGAGAATATCTACTGGTTTGCTCTCCTGAGAAAGAATGCATGTTGCCTGCAGAGATAAGCTGTTCCTGGAGGCGAGGTCCCAAATTTGCAATGTTATCCAGCAAAGGAGGTAGGCTTTGGTCCCTCCCTGTTTGTTGAGATACCACATGACTGTGGTGTTGTCTGTGAAGATATGAAGGGGGCCTGGTTGCAGGATAGGGAGGAAGGCTTTCAGGGCCAGAAGAACTGCAGTCATTTCCCTCACATTGATATGTTTCTTTTGGAGGGTAGGCTTCCAGGCCTCCTGTACAATGAAACCTTTCATGGTAGACCCC
The DNA here is from genome assembly GCF_019279795.1 of Protopterus annectens. Taxonomy (NCBI): domain Eukaryota; kingdom Metazoa; phylum Chordata; order Ceratodontiformes; family Protopteridae; genus Protopterus; species Protopterus annectens. Next base: position 512,497,677 of record NC_056729.1, read on the forward strand.
CCCCCCCCCGCTTTGATGCATTTGTATGCATGTGCTGGGTTGGGGAAGGTGGTTGTAGTGGAAGGAGCATTTGTTGGATCCACCACCTTAGTTCTGCTTTGAGGCAGGGCAGGAGGGTAATCTGGTGAGCTAGGGGATATTGGTGCTGTGACCACTTATTTTTCAGGTACCACTACAGTTTTCACATGTGCATTCTGGCTAGAGGTAGCATGGGGATGGTGGCTGCCATTAGTCCCAGGATTTGCAAGAATTGTCTTGCAGATATCTGATGGACCTGTAATAAGCTTTGGAAGTGAGTGGAGAGAAACAGAACTTTGTCCTGAAGGAGGAAAGCCCACATCAGATCTGTTCTGATTCTGCAGCCCAGAAAGATTTTGTCCTGCTGGGGGATTAAGGATGATTTTTGAAGGTTGAGTGTGAATCAAGCTTTGAAGCAAGGAAGTAGTGAACCTTAGATGTTTTTTGAAGGGTGTACTCTGTTTCTGCTAGAATGAGGATGTCGTCTAGGTAAGGACAGATTTGAACACCTTTGATTCTGCAGAAAGTTGCGGCTGGGGCTAGGTATTTTGCAAATATCCTGGGTGCAGTAGATAAACCAAGGGGTAAGGCTGTAAACTGAAACTGAGAGCTGGGCCCAATGAAATGTAAAAATCTTCTGTTGGAGGGTTTTATGGGAATATGAAGATATGCTTCCTTTAGATCTAGTGTGACCATAAAGGCCTGGGCTAGCAATAATGAAAGAAGAATTTGAAGGGATAGCATTCTAAATGAAGGAACTTTTAGGAAAAGGTTTAGAAAGGATAGATCTAGTATTGGTCTTCGAGGGCCATCTTTTTGGGTACCAGAAAAAGTCTCAAGTAGAAGCCTTTTCCTTCCTGTCCTCGAGGGACAGGTTCTATAGTTCCTAATATCAGAAGTTCTTGCAGTATATGTGAGGGATGAGGTGTAGTTGATTTTTTTGAGAAAAAGGAATGCCCCTTGGAAGGGGGCTTTCCCTTCCAAGAAAGGAAATATCCGTTTAGTATTATTGCCACCACCCAGCGGTCTGATATGATGGATTTCCAAATGAGGAGGCAGTGGGGTAGGTGGGCTGACAAAGGGATGTGGGCAAGGCAGTCATGCATTGTTGGGTCCACTTCTATCTTGAAAAGGCTGTCTTTGACTGGGTTGTGAGGCAACTGGTCTGGAGGAGGTTTGCCTCCCGGTTCCTCTCCTATGCCTGGAAGAGGAAGGGGTAGCAGAGATGGGGCCTCCTGGCAAATAGTCTGAGCAGGATAATTCCTGTAGTATTTAGGGATGGGGGAACAGAAGTAAGTGCTTGATGTCTAGAAGCTCTTTACTTTTTTCCTGCAGGTTTTTGAAAAGGTCCGCAGACTGTTTACCAAACAGGCGGTTGTGGTCTAATGGGGCATCTAGGATTTTAGACTTAAAATACTCTGGTAGGGGTTGGAGGCATTGCCAAGAATATCTGCAGAGTACTGATGCAGACGCAGCAGACCACGCAGAGGGCTCTGCTGCATTGTAACTGCATCTAATAGAATGTCTGGCTACCTGGGAAGCCAGGAACAGTTTAGATGTTAGATTTGTTTTGGTTGGGCAGTCAGGGGTGGTTGCCAAGAGAGTAGACGCTTGTGATACTAGGTCACAAGGCATACTTTATCATATGGGGCTGATAGCTCTGAAGGCTAGGGAGGAGGTATAAACCTTTTCTATCCTGTCCATGTTTTTGCTAACCTTATCAGTAGGCAGAATAGATGCTGAAGGAATTAGTCTAGATTGCTCGTCGGGGGATATAGGAATTACAGCAGGGTCTTCCAGGGGCGGTTTTACTAGGAATTTTTGTTCATCTAGAACTTTATAGAATCTGTCAGGGCTCTTGGGGGCCGATGGTTATGAGTCGGGGTTCTTTGATGCTGAGGTGAAAGCATCAAGGTAGGCAGGAATGACTGGTGGAAAGGCTGAACGCAAGGGAGATTCCACTTGGAGCAGTTCAAAGCATCTCCTTTGAATGTCAGTCATTTGGGAAGTGTTTTCATTTAAAGTATTCTTTCATCTTAGTGATGGTCTCCCCAAAGGTGATATCCTCCACTGGGGAGTCCCCTTATATGGATTCCTCATCTGGAGAACAATATTCAAGTGGGGAGGTGATTCCTCATCTGGAGAACAATATTCAAGTGGGGAGGTAATTTGTGAAGAATAGGAGATTGATTCATCTGAAAATGAATAGTAGGGCTCCTGCTGTTCTTCCCCTTCTTGGGCAGTAGGCAAAGGGAGAGAAGTGGCAGAAGCAGGCCTAGGACTGAGGACTAGAATGGTGGAGGGGAAAGAGGCTGCGGGGCCTAAGGGCCATGAAGGCCTGCATCAAAGAGCTGGGAAATATTGCTAGTCTGGGACTCTTCCAGAAGGTGGAGTCTGGTGTTTTGTTTTTGGTTTCCTTTTTAAAGGCATAGGTCTTGGAGAGGGCCTAGGTTCAGGAACCTGGGAAATGGTAGGGGTTTCAGGCAGTGGAATCCCAGTCAGTCGTCTGACGATATCTGGTTCCCCCTCGACATCGGTAGGGAATGACATCAGAGCCATCTCCATGGACGTGCTGGCCATTACTTCTGAAGTGGCTTCCTTGAGGGGAGCCATTGAAGTAGACGGTTCTGTCGGATGTCCCTCAACTCCTAAATCAGAAGCTGGCGGGATGTCTGATGGTGGAGAGGCAGAAGTAGGAGGCCTGGAAACGTTGGCCTATTCCTGTTGTGGTTCCGTTGGAGCGGCCGATTCAGGATCCATCCTGAGCACTAGTTTTTTGAGCCTCTGGTTTTCTAAGTATAAGAAAAGGGTAGCCAGACGGCTACAGAGGGTCTTTGGTACAAAAGGTTGACAAATTAAGTGGTATGGTGCGCTCTTGGCCTAGACAAAACACACAGCAGTTGCACGTATCTTTATGCACTATCTGGCACCCGCATCAGCATTTACCCTTCTTAGCTGACATCAGCCAATGGTAACTACAGCAAACAAAGCTCAAGCAATTAGACGTCTTCAAGTAAAGGTGCAAAACGATCGATGTTACAGTTGACGGCAGATGAAAAATTCTGGGGTCTAAACGTGCAGATGTCACATTTAAGGTCCCTGGTTTATGGCCATGTGTGTGACATCCCAAGCATTTACAGCAGCCAAGCTTAAGCTTTTATATAGGAGCCGACGTTCAGGTCGTCTGAGGTGGGGAATCCCACACTAAGAATACTGCAGCATAGGAATAGGAGGACATATAGTATGAATGATGACATAGGATAACACAGATGTCAAGTTACGGTAAGTACACAATTCTTGGTCTAATGTTATCCAAGTCAACATTCATCAACACAGGGTCACAGTCCCCAGCTACCATCTACCCTGGGAGGCCACAAGGAAGGACATGCCACAGCACTACTCCTAGAAATCAAATCTATGTTCTAGTGAGAAATAAATGTGTGAGGATTAGACAAAGTGGCAGCAGCACAAACGTCATCAATAGAAAGCCTTGCCAAATAGGCTGAAGTTGCTATGGACCTAGTAGAATGAGCAATGATTTTTCCTGGAACCTCCAAGGTGACCAAGATTGTAGGCAGTGGAGATGCAGTTAGATATCCATTTAGAAATAGTGTTCTTAGAAACTGGAAGATTGCATCTACTTGGGGAAAAGGCCACAAAATGCTGTTCTGGCTTACGAAAACCTTTGGTCCTATACAGGTAGAATCATACGTCCAAGCTATGTAGAATGTATTCCCTTTGTTGGAATAGCTGAGGAAGAATACTGGAAGCTGAATACAATGGTTCAGAGAAGATTTAGAAGCAATCTGGGGGACGGAGGGGTTTGTCCAAAGACAGAGATTGTCCATGTGAAAAATCATGCAAGGAGGAGTAATGGTAAGAGCTTGCAGTTCTGAGACATTCCCAGCTGAGGTAATAGCAACCAGGAAGGCCATCTTCCAAGACAGGAACTTGAGCTTGCAGGAACTAGCAGGCTCAAAAGGACTCCTAAGCAGAGATTGCAAAACCAGTGCAAGGTCCCAAGGAGGCAAAGGAGCCTTAATTGGTGGATGAAGCAGAAAAAAACCCTTTCATAAACCCTTTAGACAGCCTAGCTCAAAAGGCAGATTCAGGCTTCCCATGAAAATTAGAAATCTCCACTAACTGAAGCTTGATGGAAGAGCAAACTTGCTCCCACTTGGAAAAAGGAGGGCAAGAACAAAAGTACATCTGAAACCAAAGCAGAAAGGGGATCCAGATTCCTGCTCTTGGCCCAGATAGAAAACCTTTTCCACTTACTACCAAAAACCTTTCTAGTGGATGTTTTCTGGGAGGCTAGAATGATGTTTAATGGGAGACACTAGCCTGGACTTATCACTGGAACTGGAGAAACCATGCGGTTATACGAAAGGTCTGAAGGTTTGAGAGAGGGAAGCCCCGAAGGATGGGAACTCAGATCCTGACAGGTATCCAGTACCCATGGCGGATACTTTAGACGAGACCTGATTAAGGGGAATCATGGTAAACGAGACCAGAAAGGGGCAATGAGGATAAGGGATGTCCTCAGGTATTCTGCTTTCTGCAGAACATTGGGTATTAAGGGAACAGGAGGATAGGTGTGTAGGGCAATTGTAGACTAGGGCATCCCTCAGTGACTCCCGCGGAAGAGGGGGGAATCAGGTTGAAGTACTTTCTGCATTTGTGGTTGGCTGGGGAGGCAAAAAGGTGGCAGCATGGTTGAGCTCAACAGTCGAAAATCTGTTTTGCCACTGAAGGATTGAGGGACCACTCATGAGGACTCAAGATCGATCTGCTGAGCCTGTCGGCCAACACACTGGAATCCCTGGGTATGTGTGTTGCAATAAGAAGTGGCTGGAGGACATCACCCATTCCTACACTCTCAAGACCTCTCTGGTGTTTAATTTCTCCAAGTCTTTTGGGTTTCTAATACCATGATGAGAAAGGACCCCATTCCAATGTCAAAGTACGATTAAAGATCATAAACAATTAGTATTGTTTCACTCTGTTAGTCAAAAGAGCTCTTCGCAGCACCCGCAATGTGCCCAGTAATGACTCCTGCAGTTCATACAGTGTTACATGAATCTAAATATGACTGTAAATTCTTTTTTAGAAGACCAGTTGCTCCTACTACTATTGGAACTGTCTGGGTATCTTTCTTCCACATGGCTCTCGTTTCTGCCTGCACATCAAGGTATTTTATTAACCTTGTCTCTCTGTACGCAAGACACTGTAGTCACCAGGTGTGGCGATTTCACTCATCAATGCTACTTTTGTCTTCTTTTCTCCAACTACTATATCCATTTTTCTACCATCTATCTTTTGAACTATTGGTATTGGATGATCCCATCTTATATAAACCATCATTTTCTATGATGATTTCTGGCTCATGTTTCCAATGTTTTTCAGCCACTTCGATACCATAATGTTTGCACAATATCCAGTGCAACAGTCTCGCCACATTATGCCTTTCAGTATACAGTCCCCTCTGCCATTAGTGCGTCTCAACCAGCAACAAGGTGTGTGACTGTTTCCAATTCGGTTTTACAAAATCTACATAACGTCTGTTTCTCCCACATGCTCAATGGACTTTGTAAACCAATGCGTACGTAGCCCACTATCTTGGGCTGTCAATATTAACCTTTCATTTCTTGATGTGAATTTAGCTTTCCTTAACCATTACTGCATTCATTCTTGAACATGAGGCTCTTCCAGAGGTTTTCTGTACTTGCAACTATATTTATGTTTTTACACATTTCTTGCCTTCTCATCTGGTCCTTCACCTTATATTCTTTTAGTTTTTTTAGCACATTCAGTTGCTGCCTGTTTTTTATCTACTTCTGGTCTGACTTCCATTCCTGCTTGACGTCAATATGCTTCTGCTAAATTAAGCAGAGACATCATCTTAGATTTATTTTCGTGTTTCAAAACTTTCACTACATTTGGATCTTGTGAGGTCAGTAGATGTGTGGAGTCCCACGATTGCAGATCTACACATGTAATCAATTTCAAGGAGGTCCATCTCGCCTTCGGAATGGGGAGTACATAATCTTGGTATACACTGATTGTTATAAATCATTTGGAGAGCATGAAGCATCCTTCTTGTTTTAATATCCAGTCTATCCAACACATTGGGACCAGTCAATCACTCCAAAACTATAAGTTAGATCAGGAAGAACAAATTGATTTATAGCTTGGATCTTGTTCCTAGATGTTAATGCTGTTTACAGGATTAATTTAAGTCTTCTAAAGTACTCCTTACTGAGTTTTATTTATTTTTGTTCAGATTTTATTGCTGATAACAATTCCCAAGTATTTATACACTCCCTCTTGCTCAAGTTCTTTTATATCACCTTCTTGTCCCAAACTGATGTTTGACTGGTGCTGCATTTTTCTTTTTTTAAAGGCTGTTTTTGCCCATTTATCAAGACCAAAAGACATTCCAATACCATCTGAAAAAGTTTTGACAACCTGCAGCTGTGCTTTCAGTTCCTCATCTGATGAGCTATACAGTTTTAAATCATCGACAAAGGGAAGATGAGAAGTCATTAGGCTTTGTTTTCTAGGAGCCAGATTGTAGCCATGGCCTAAGCTGTTAAGTAAACAGCTTAATGAATTAATGTCAATGCAGAATAGCAACAGTGACAAAATCACCCCAGAATATCCCCCCTTTGAATTTTTATCCCTGGGATAATAATCTACCCTTTATCGTGGCTTAATTGCAAAGTGGTCTGCCACTATTTAATGGTTAATGTAATGTAGTCAAATCAGTGTAGGGTGTATCTTACACATTAAGCACTCTTATCCAAGAATGTGGGATACTATCAAATGCTTTTTTGTAGTCAAATCCATGCCATACTTAGATTCTTCCCCTTCTTACAGTTTTCCACTATAGCTTTAACAAATGATCCTTTGTTCCATATGACTTTTTTTGCCTTTTTATTCTACTGCCATAATTGAGTTTTCTTCTAAATGACTATAAACTCCGCCAGTGTCAATTTCAGTGTATAGTTTATACTTCGGTGGAAGAAAAGTTATTGGTCTATAGTGTTTAGAACAGCTTGCAGGTTCACTCTTAAAAGTATCGTTTTTCCTGTTGTTAACCAGTGTGGTGTGTGTTTGGGGTGCGCATATAAATAGTTCTTACGCATGGCTAAATCCTCGTGTAAAGAAGTTAATACTTTAAGCCAAAAATTAGGTACTGCATCTGGGCCTGGGGTTTTCCAGTTACAGGCTTTTCTCAACTTTGTTTCAATCTCTCTGGCTGTTATTTCATCCCATTTCATATCCTGTACCTTTAAACTTCTTATTCTTCTATCCATTTAGCATCTTTGTTATGTTCCACAGGATCTTCATAGATAGTTCTTCAAAATGTCTCTCTTTTGGCGGTCTTTCAATTCCTTTTACCTTATTTCCTAATTCTCTATAAAACTTTTTTTGGGTCATCAATAAATTGCTTATTTTGTGCTTTTCCCTTATATTTACCTTTGTATCTTCTAAGTCTTTCCGCCCGTTTTGAAATTTTTAGTTCATCTCCAATAGTGCACAATAGATCCTGGTCTGTTCTAATACCGCGCATTGCTTTTATCACATCTACCTTTCTTAGTATTTTTGTTGCTCTATTCCCTATTCTATAATCTTCTAACAATGACACTTCTGGTCTTAGCTGCTTTATAGTTTTCTCTATTTGATATTTCCATGATGGTATTCGCTTTTGGCCCCTCTCTTCCCTTGCTACCGTGTTCATTTGGTAGAACTTTATCAGTTATTAAATTAGCAGCACAGTAATATATTCTGTTTACTTCTGTTATATCGCATGGCTCTCTATAGACAGTCCTAATTATTGTGTTAATTTGTTTTATCAAGCTTCTGACTTTTGGGGTTTTATTAACCTTCTGCAGTCTATTTCTCTCATTGATATCTGTCTATCTTATTAAATCAAGCAACTCTTCTCAACTCATTTTATTCCATATTGAGAGCACATCCCTTGTTTTAAGTTTCCTGCAGGTGTTCTATAGCATCTTCCCGTGGCACATTCTCTTCAATTTCATCCTGTGTCATCTGTTCTGTCATATGGGAACTCACTGGCCTATCACTCCAACATTAACTGCATCAGAGTTTTTCCTGTTCCTTTCCTTGCTGTCTAGCTTCAAATGAACGTTTATGCTGGTTTCCTGTGGAAGGCTCCAAAATATCTTGATATGGCACCTGACCAATTGCTTCCAGTTCCACTGGTTTCCCCCTTAATTTGGATATCCATTGCCCTATCCTGTTGTGGTGCTTTCTGTACTCTATTTACTACACTGAATCCTTCTCTTTGCAGTTGTTCCATAACCTCAGTTTCTATTTCTTTGACTTCATTACAAATCTCTTTCTACTTTTCCTCTTAGTCTTCTAATTTTTTGTATTGTAAAGTTTTCCATATCCAGATTGCTTTCCCTATATATTTTTTCTTCAAATATCTTTGGTGCTGCTCTTTTTGGATTGGTTAGTTTTGCTTTCTCCTTTGCATAAATATTACCATATTAAATCTCTTTTCCTTTCCCCTGTCCATATTTCTTCTTCACGTCTCCTGATCTTGTTTTTCCTTATTTTGGGGACTCACTCCATCATGCGGTGATGCAGTCTGTTTTAGACCTTCTACATTAAATCCTTCACTTTGCAGGCACCCCACAATTTCAACCTCTATTTCTTTAACTTCTGCTTTACTAATTCTGCTTTACTAATTCTCTTTTCTACATTACATCTTTGTGCTATTAATCTTTTTATTGTGAAATGTTCCATATCTGGCTGCCTTTGTCTGTATTTCTTTTCAAATATCTTTGAGACTGCATTCTCTATATTAGTAAACTTGGGTTTCTCCTTTACATAAATATTGCACCAAATCAAATCTCTCTCTCCTTCCTTCCCATGTCCAGATTTCCTTTTTATATTTTTCAAATATCTCTAGGTTTTGTTGTTTATATTTCCTCACTTTTGCAGATGCTTCTTTTTCCAAAGAGATCAAAATTTCTTGAGCTATATACTGTTTTTCAAAAATCTGTTGCATTAATGAACGCAAACTTTTATTTGAAGCTAACAGTTTTTCCTATGGAAGTATTTTTCTTTCCTCTAATTTCTCTCTCAATCGTTTTGTACATCTTGTGACTGGAAATTCTGGGCTTCTCTGCACAATGGGCAAGAATATGTTCCCCCATGCTTGTTGACATACTAGACCAAGGCCATGTTGTCTGTCTGAATTGCAATCGTCTCTAGAGGGAGACCATCCAGGAAGGCTTACAACCATAGAACTGCTCATCTCTAGTATGTTTATATGCAACTTGGCCTCTACTGGGGACCATGTGCCTTGGCCGTGGGAGAGAAAAGGGCCTGCCTAGCATGAGATCCTAAGATTGAAGCCACCACCGGAGCTGACATCTGCACACTGGCGTCAGTTTTATGGTCATTGACAGGGGATGAAGCATAGCGGACCACTGAACTGCTAAGGTTCCTTTGTAACACTTCCATGTGGTACCTGGGCAGAGGAATGAGATGAATGACTGAGGCCATGGATCAGAGAGCCGGAAGAACCAGGTGAACCGGGGGCTGACAGGTCTAAGATATGCGTGACATGCGTCCAGAGCAATTGAATTCTGCGCAAAGGTAATGCTGCAATCTCAGAAACAGAGTCTAACTGAACATCTATGAATTCCAACTGTTGCGTAGGGATCGGATTGGATTTTGCAAAGCTGACAGATCCCCAACAGACGGAAGAGGGGAAGAACATAATGAATCACTTGTATCAGTTGATGTGTCGAAGGTGCTGTGAGAAGCAAATCATCAAAGTATAGAAAGATCTGAAACTCCTGCAGCCGAAGGTCAGCTGCTACCACTCCCATATATTTGGCAAACACCCGGGGGTGTGTGTGGAGACCGAAGGGTATGGCTCTGAACTGGTAATGATGGCCTCCTAAGCTGGAAGTGAAGATGTCTGCTGGAATGCCTGTCTATTTTGATGTGATAGTAGGCATCCTGGAGATCTACAGAGCACATCCAATAGTCCTTGGGTAAGAGGGGCAGAATGGACTGAGCAGTGACCATCTGGAACTTCAACTTCTAGACAAAGATTGAGCTTGCAGAGATCCAAAATAGGACGTAGGGTCCGCGTCTTTTTTGGCACTTAAAAGAAGGGCAAGTACTGGATCCTTTTATCCTGCTGGGACCTCATGGATGGGAACTTCCTTGAAGGCCAACTCCATCTGACTGGGTGGAATGTCTAGCAGGTAACTTCTTACTGAAGGGGGTTTCTAAAAAGGGAATTAAATAGCCCACTGATTGGAAGTGATATTTGTCCAGGCTAGTGGGTGTAGGGAAATGTGATCCCCTGACTGCTTCCAGGGCAGAACACCCGGGCAATGCTTCAAGAGTGCTAATAGGGCTGCTCAGAGTAGGGATCCATGGGGCCCCCCCTGCCTCTGGAAGAGAAGTCCTCAGGAGCTTCCTGGAAGGAAGACTGACTTACGGGAACTACATCTTCCTAGTTCCCCTTTGGGTCTTGGAGAAGGACCTCTGAGGAGTAGAAAGCTTGATCCCCACCACAGACAGATTCTTCCCTTCTTGCGGGTCAAAGAATCCTTCACGGAAGTACCAAAAACAGTAGAACCATCGGACATTAATAAAGTACGCCTTGAAGAGTTCCGTAAACCCGCACAAGAGTAGCCAGACATGACACCACAAGTCAATGCCTATGCCAGCCACTCAGAAGGTAGCCTCCGCAGTGTTGGAGATTAGCCTCATAGAGGAATTCATCAGAGAGGACAGAGTGGCAAGCTTGGGAGACATCTGCTTGAGGTTTTCCACTCGCAATAACTCTGCAAGGGAGGTGGAGAGCTCTTGAACCAAATCCCTTTGGAGGCGGATAAAATGTGCCAAATAGTTTCCCTCAGTCCAAAGACAGCTGAGGCTTGCACCCGCTTCCCAAAATGGTCTATCGCCGGAGACTCCCTGTTCGGATGATGGACTGTGGCGGTCTGCTCTGCTAGCTCCTCCTTCATAGCAGCGACAACTAGAATGGCATTGACTTGTAAGCCTTTACTCAAGAATAAACAGTTCATGGGGAGGGCTAAGGAATTTATCGGCCCTCTTTGGAACAGGCTCTCCTGTGTCCTGATCCTTCCAGGCCCTGCTGGAAATCAGGTCAACTGACTCGTCAGCGGGGTGGGGAATACCCAGATGGTAGATGGGCCGTCCAGAAGGCCTTCAGAAATACTGGGGATAGCATTCACCCTTTGTTTTAGGAGCTCAAGGATGTCTCCATAGGACACATCAGGCAGAGATCTGGGGGAACCTTTTCCTTCTTCAAGGTCTGTATCCTTGGTGAGGGACTCTGAAGGCAGGCGAGTCCAAGTACCTCCTCTTGCACTTTCTCTTACGATGAATCTTCTTCCACTGGGGGCTCTGGGGAGGATTTGAAGAGACAGGGATTCCAAGAGGGGAGAAAAACCCCTGAAGGCTAGGACGGGACGACTAAACGGGACAGGATGAGAGACCTGGCCAGCCAAGGTAGAGAGGGGCCAGGAGGAACCTGGAGGTGTGGCAGAGGAAAAAACAGACCTGGAGAAAGTCCTCTCTACTACACAGAAAGCCGAAGGGCTGGAAACTAGCCTGTCCCCCACAGGGAAGGAATGCACCCAGAAACCGCCCCATGACCCCCAAATAATACTGGTCCGGAGTTATCGAAAGCCAAAGTGCCTAGAGGAAAGGATCGGTCTGAAAAGATGGTACCAGACCCCCCTCTTCCATGGAGCCTGCTTCGACCACTCCAGCATGGGGCTCACCCCACTCTGAAGGTGGAGGAACAGAATAAGCCAGGGACCCCGGTGGGGATGAGAAAGGAGGAATACTCGGCTTCGTCAGAATCTGGCTGCAAACTTCCTTGTCACTGGAATCCAAACCCAAAGGGATTGGATGAGAACGAGAAGTTGGAGAGGAAGAGGCTCCCCTGGCCAGATAGGCAGGAGAAGACAGGAGACCCAACTTTACCCGGGCCTTGAGAAAACTCCTCAACCTGTCCATGTCTAACAGTAGAAGACTCCTAGATGACCTAGAGGAGTGAGTAGACTTAGGAGACTTTCCTAACCTACTGTTAAGCTCAACGGATCAGATGCCTCAAAGCCAACGGTAGTCTTTGCTCTGAGGTGGAAGGGACTGCACGTTCCAAGATAATGATTGTATCTGAAGTCCTAGATGGCTTAGTGGCCAAATTCGATGAATTGGTCAGATCCGGGATAGACCCCACTTTGGTTGGGCCTCTGAACCAGAGGGGACCTGGATCAGACCAAAAACTCTGTGGTTCTCATCTCCAAATACCTCAGATCTGAGGCAGACCAGGCTAGGATCAAATCTGGGGACTTAGGATCAGACAGCCACAGTTTCCTGGCGGGAACTGGCAAGGAAGGGTTCCTCTTTGGGTCTGAAGAGGAAACAAAGGGACCCCCTTGCACCAGACCCTTAAGGAGGAACTTGTTACAGGGCTCCATTAAAGCCCTAGGGTTAAGTGCAGCACAAAGGAAAGACTCAATGTCCAGGTCAGAGCACCCAAGCAATAAACTCCTTGTTTGTACCGAAATAAGGCATTTTCAAACCGCATAAGCAGCACTTTTTAAATCCAGCAGGCCTATCGGATATAACACACTCACTAAGACCCTTACTAACTAAACTACGTGTTAAAGCCCTAACAGCCAATAGAAGAAATAGGGAGCGAAAGCCCACACACAACTAAACTGAACTAAATGACTAAGGGGAGGGAGGTTGTGCACTATAAAAGATAGACTACCCTACACTAAACAGCTAGAAAGAAATATAATAAAAAGATTGAGAAGTTTTACTTATCTAGCCCCAGCCAGAAGGAAAGCATCTGCACCCTGAGCATAGCAAACAAGATATGGGGATTCGGGAGCAGCAGGGCATTATTGGAGAGGGAGGAGCCAGAGCCTTGGATCCATCTGCTGCATATTTTGCTGGCTTGGACCCGATGTCAGATCCAAGACTCTGTGGTAATGAACGAAGACATGGATAACATCAGATTCACAGGCTGAAATAAAAGGCTGGCTGAGCAGCAAGAAGCTTCTAAATAAAAGCAGTTTCAAAAAAGCGAGTTAGACAGAACACGCAGACAAAACCTGAATTTTTGCTGCACCAGAGAAACTGGCAAGTATAATAGTACAAATAGGCAACTCAACTTCTGTTCCATAGCAGGATTTAATTGAAAGGATACTAGAGTATGCTCCAAACCTGTACCTGAGAAAGCAGCAATCATATCAACTGAAAGAGGTGATCCTGACAACAATATGGCAGAAAGGAAAAGTATTAACTGCAGACACCACAATTTTTATGGAAAATGTTACCCAGGGTAACCAAACTGAAGAGAAGCAAGTTTTTCTCAGCAATCAAGGAATGTCAAAAGGCAAGTGTGAGATGTGGCCTATTGTATCCAGCTGTCGGACTTTTTTTTTCCTGAAGGATCAAATACATTTTTTGATGCAGAACAGGCCCAAGAGGAAATAAAGTTTGTCCAACAAAACGAGAGCCAGCAAGCAGAATACTCTTCTCATTCTTCTGACAAAGCTCTGAGAGACCATTGCCAGTGAAACATTTTCCAGTGTTGCAAAGGAAAATGCCTGAGAAAAGAGGAAAAAAAAAACCACTGGAGTTACAGAAGAATTAAAAGTACCTTGGTCTTGAACCAGTGTCTAGTGATAGGGAATGGAGAGTATCAGGAAGATGACCAAGTAACACTGAAATCCATGAAAAGGAAGCTACATTTCTAAAACATGGTTTTGCAAGAAAAGTGGAGGAGCCTGAATTTTGCTGATTAAGCTTGTGAGTTCACTGCAAAGCATGTACCTCACTATCATTAATGCTAAGAATGACATTCTAAACCCAAGAAAAAAATGAAGCGCTTAACATCTGTACAAACCATTTCATGATGTAAATTTCATGTTATAGTGTAAAGCACTTTTGTATGGTATGCAGTCAGGGGAATGTATTTGGGGGGGGGGTCTATTCAGTGACTGCTGAACATGTTGAAATATTACAAGCAAGCATTTCTTCTAAGTTTTAAGAAATATACAGGCTTTACACAGTATCAAGACAAGAAAAGCTGGTCAAAAGCAAGTTTTAGTTAATATGTGATCTTGGGTTGTTGTCATCAATGTGAGTGTAAAATGTACTGATTATATGTACAGTTTCCCTTGTTTTTACAAGGGTGGATGCCTTTGCTTTATAACCTTTGCTTGAGCTACAGGCATTTTTTTAAACAAATTGACTTGAAAGATGAGACAATGATGAAAGGTATGGCAAATGAGTTTCATTAATCTGCAGTGTTATTAGCTTGTATTTTCATTAGCAAATGGTCTGAGGAGATGAAAGCAGTTGTTCAGAAGAACACTGTATTCTAAGTGAAATGCACATAGATTCCTGCCAAGCTCTTTATTCTCTCATTGCTGATAAGCTGTCTGCGGATGCAAGCAATTTTGAGAGTTTTGAGCATACACTGCTGAGTAAAATCCTAAATTTAAAGGTACTGTGACAAGCAATTCAGTGATAAAGTCTTAAATCAGGAAACAGTAGCCTCCCCAACACCCTTAATACTGTAATGCATTTAATAAAACAGTGCACAATTTAGTTTTGAGTAAAAGTAATCTGTGCATTTTTTTCCATAAGAAAAAAAGTTAATCTGAAAGCATGCAAATTGCTTTTGACATCTGGGAAGAAAATAAACAGGAGTAAAGAATAGGTAACCATTAGTGTAAGACGTGACAAAGGCTGTAACGTGCTGTAGCATGGGTAATTTTAGATTAGGTAATGCTGTGGGTACATCTATTTGGGGCAATTGCCCCTACCTTGAAGGTTAATCTTCATTTCTTTAATATGTAGTCTTGTATGTTGGTTCTAAGTTAATAGGGTGTCGCTCGTCCCTGTCTAACAAAGGACAAGCAGGCAGGGTATTTTGTTTAGATGCTTTAATACACAGAAACATCAGGATGGAGAGTAGCATCATAAAATATAAATAAACTGATTAACAGCCAGACCTTACATACATAGATGTGTACATCTCAACCCATTTGGCAGTCAGGTTCGCACGTGCTCAGTATTTATACACTTGTGCAAGCCCTTGGACAGCTTCTTAAAGGTACATGCACATACATTTTGATCAACATCTGCCCTCTTAAAAAAAGATTGCTGTTATTAAAAACATTAGGGTTAGACATGCATTAATATATACATTAGAAAAACACAATGTTGATATCCAAGTTGCTTAGTATCTGATACATGGTCTGGAGATGCGTCCAGATCTTGTAACATAATATGAACTGAATTTAGCAACAGGGAAAGTCTTCAGTGAACAACTCTTATCAGGAACAGGAATAGTCTCTGGAACTTCTGGAATTGGAACACCAGACAACAAATTGTGAGATAAACAGTCTTTCTCACAGGCTATGTGCTGTGGTATAGGCTTAAACACTGGTCTCAAATGTTTCGGATTCAGCCTAAACTCTGCTCCTTGTGATTCCGCAATGTACGATCTCTGCTCAGGGCAAATATTCTTCACATCAATCCGATCATAATCTTTGGAAGTTTGCATCCTTACCACTTCTTGGAATGGATTGAGTGCTTCGCTGGTCTTATAGTAGGACGTCTGAGTAAAAACTTCAACAGATTGGTTTTCACAGACCTGTTGCTCATAGGTAGGTACTACGCTATCTGCCCTGGGGCCTATATAAACCTAGCCAAAATAGATCCCTGGCTTTCGCCACCCAAGAAAGTCATTTTTCTGCACCCGTGTCTAGCAGAGCCACAGAAGTGATCCCAGGGTAAATTTCCCATCCAATTGTCAAGATTTTTCTTAAAGAGGGCTAATGATGAGCTTTGTTTGACATGAATAGGTAAGTCTGTTCCAGAGCATGGGAAGTCTCTGGGAAAGGAATCTATCCTTCCAGCATGTTCTGTTTATTGTGGTGGCAAGGTCTAGGTCCCTAGAGCGTGTGGCCCAGAGGGATTGGGATTTCTGTAAGTGTAGCATGTCCAACAAATCTGGGTTTGATGTGGCTTTGTATGTTAGGTAGAGGTCGCCTCTGAGTAGGTGATAAGAAATGGAGTAGAGCTGGAGTTTTCTGAGACAGTCTGCATATGACATCTGTTTGATACTGGTAATACTCTTAGTGAGGAATTTCTGTGGCCTTTCTAGTTGTTGTAGATGTCTTGCGAGGTACATGCCAAATGAGGTGTTATACTCTATAATAGGTCTGATGAGGGATGAGTAGAGAGGAACAGTGACCACTTTTTCTGGAGGTGAACCCCTTTGAGATGAGGTGTGCCACATAGAAGGATTTGCTGACTACTATGGTGATGGGATTATCAAAGAAGAGACTACTGTCCACCTGTGTACCAAGGTCTCTTATTACACTTTTGGTGTTTAGTAGGCTGCCACCTACGTGGTAGTTCATGGGTACATTTTTTCCCAAAGGGGATGACAATGCACTTCTTGGTATTGAGCCTGAGGCAATGACTTTGACACCAAGCATCAGTCTCAGTGAGGGCCCCTTTGTAGAATGTCCACATCATTAGGCGATTCTATTATGACACCTAGTTTGCAGTCTGCGAACTTCATTAGCCAAAGACCTTCTGTATTAGCCTGGACTTCTGAGAAGTAGATGCCAAACAGGAGAGGACCCAGGACTAAGCCCTGTGCTACTCCACTCGTCACTGGTCTGAAGCTGGATTTAGAGTCGGCTACTTACACTGTGTGGGTAAGGTCAGTGAGCCAGCTGGCCACCCATCTTGTGACATAGGGATTTATGCCCAATCTAGTGAGGTTATCTATAATTCCAGAGTGGGGGATGGTGTCAAAAGCGTTGGTGAGGTCAAGATAGGCTATGTGCACCACCTTACCCTCGTCCACAGCTCTGGTGACTGCTTCAAAGAAGTCAGTCAGGTTTAGGAGACATGATCTACCTTTTACAAAGCCGAACTGAGTGGGGTCCAGCGTTTAGAGGTTACCTATGTCCTTATTTATAAGCTCCAAGATGATATGTTCCATGGCCTTGCAGACCAGGCTCATCAGGCTAATGGGGCGGTAGTTCCCAGGGTCTGTGGTGGCTCCACTCCCCTTTGTGGAGTGGGATAACAGTCGCTGTGCACCATTCAGTAGGCACAAAGCCTGAAGTAAGACTATGATTGAACATAGTACTTAGGTGGGGTGCCAGCTCATTCTGTAGTTCATGCAGAACGCAGCCTGAGATGTTGTCAGGTCCCATGGACGCTGTGTTCTTGGCTTTGGAGAGCGTGATCTTTACTTGTGCAGCCGGCTTTGGAGAGCGTGATCTTTACTTGTGCAGCCGGCTTTGCATTCTTCCTGTAGAGTGATGGGGTGAAGTTTGCAATTAACCTATATGCCAGGATGTTGGCAATATCAGTTCTGTATATCTAGTGCCATTGTGCTGTAGCTCAGAAAAAATCCGAGTGTCTCCATTGAGATTCTTGACATAGCTGTAGAATGCTTTGTGGTTGTCTTTAGAATCAGTGGTGATTTTATTTTCTTAACTAGCTGTGAAGGATTTTATGCGGGATCTCAGCTTCTTACTGAGGCTGACCAGGTAGTTACTGCAATCGGGGGATTTTACTCTCTTTTTTGGAACAGCTTCTTCCTTCTGATGTAGAGTTTGTTTATGGCAGGGGGACCACCAGACTGGCTTCCTTTATTTGGAGGATAGCGTCTTGGTTCAGTTGGGGACAGCACAATCCATGTGTATGTGCTTATACAGCGCATCTGTATAGGATTCAGCAGTCGTACCTCTATTTTCCGTCTGTATGGGTGGTGTGAAGCTTACCACTTCTGTCTTAAGAAGCTGGCTCTGGAGAAGTTTTTTTTACAGTGGTTTCCTTAATGGGGGGGGGGGGGGATATTGATGTCTAGGGTGATTAGCTTGTGGTCAGATTTGACCAGCGAGGAGTTGACCTCTGGCATGGAACATCGGTTGCCCATATTGATAATGACCAGGTCCAGGATATTGCTGCCCCCTGGTGGGGG
Source organism: Protopterus annectens (assembly GCF_019279795.1). Classification (NCBI taxonomy): domain Eukaryota; kingdom Metazoa; phylum Chordata; order Ceratodontiformes; family Protopteridae; genus Protopterus; species Protopterus annectens. The sequence continues at coordinate 512,515,762 of NC_056729.1, forward strand.
TATGGACAAGCTGATCCAGGGCATTGGAATTCATGAATGCCAGAAAGCATTGAGCAAATCAGTTGGTACACAAGCAGTTTTCCCAGATGATGGTGGGGTAGTTGAAATTGCCCAATATTAGGGTATTGGGCTGTACCTTAATATTAACCAGTATATCAAGAAATGTGTAGTGAGCATCCTGGGGCATGGCGTGGGGATTTCTTGATACATGGAACCAACAATTGACTACTGATTAGTAACGTGGTTCTGGTTTGTGTCAACAAAAGTCTCTGGGCATGTGAACTATGATGTTTATCATGAGTAATGTTTCAGATTCAAGAAAACATCACTATAGTCTCATTTTGACTTCTCTATTAACAGTTTTCCACTTTGAACTGCACGTTCTGCCAAACCATTTGACTGCGGATTCTCAAGGCTACTCATGGCATGAATAAAGTCCCAATCTTCTGCAAATCTTTTGAACTGTTGGCTTGTGAACTGTGTGCCATTGTCAAATAAATTTGTTTAGACTACCATGGACTGCAAAATGATACTTCATGTTAGTAATGACAGTACTGCATGCTAGGTTAGGAAGTAGGTCAATCTCAAACCAATTGGAGTAAGAGTTTAACACTAAGTAATGTTGACCATTCCACTCAAAAATATCAGTGGCTAATGTTGACCAAGGTAGTTCAGGAATCTGGTTTAGCTGAAGTGGTTCCTTCTGTTGATGTCCTTTGTACTATTACACACGGAACAAGATAAAAGTACTCTCAATGTCTTGTGATTTAGTAGGTCAAAATAACAGACCTCTAGCCCTTTTGGCAGAGTCTATTCCTGGGTGACCACAATGCAAGATAGTAATGTATTCTTGCAAAGACTTTAGAACAATTAGTTTCAGACTTCTCATAAGGATACCACTGTCAGACAAAATCTCATCTCTGTATGGAAATGAGAAGTTATGTACCTACCATAAAGTTCCACGTTAGTTGTCTTCTCTCGCCTTCTTTCTTGCTGGATGGGTTCGGAGCCGATCCTCGGCTCTGACTCGGCAACTTACTAAAGCTCGAGAGCTTATTTTACCGGCTCGAGGCAACCCTATATCCCATGACGCTAGGCGATAACTTGACAGATCTCGTTTGGAAGCTGAAAAACCTAGCATAGGCCAATAAAACAAAATCCTCCAACTGGAAGGAGGAGGAAGAGGGATAAAACCCCCCAAAGATAATTATCTACACTATATATATCCTAGGACACCTAGATGGTGAACAAGGGAATAAAAGGACCCTTCAAGGAAGGGAAGATCTTCTTGGTCTGTCCAGGCTAGGGGGATGGTGGGTGGGATGCAAGAAAGAAGGCGAGAGAAGACAACTAACATGGAACGTTATGGTAGGTACATAACTTCTCAATGTTAAGTTGCCAATCTCGCCTTCATTCTTGCTGGATGGGACCGTCCTAGCACCTTCATCCTGGGTGGCTCATTGGAACAGACTCTTAAGAATGGTGGAACCAAATGTTGCTCTGTCCCTGGAGGCCATGTCCAATTTGTAATGCGAAACAAAGGTATGAGGAGAGGCCCATGCGGCTGCCGCACAGATAGTGTCTATTGGTAGTCTAGCTTGAAAAGCTGTAGATGTAGCTCTAGTTTAATGGGCTTTTGGCTTAGAAGTTAATTCCCTGCCTCTGAGTTGATAAATAGATGTAATCACAGAAGACAGCCACCTAGATAGGGTTACCTTGGAAACAGGAAGGCCTTTCTTATTTTCTGCGCACGACAAAAACAGTTGATCAGACTTCCTTATTTGTTTGGTTCTATCCAAATAGTATCGGAGCTGGCGGTGAACATCTAAATAATGTAGCTTTTGCTCCGCTCTATTAGTATAGTTTGGGAAAAAAAAATGGGAGATCAATTGATTGATTTAAATTTGTCTGCGGAGCCACCTTGGGTAAGAAGGATGGATTAGTCCTTAGAGAAACTCTGTCTTTATGGAAGATTAAGTAGGGAGGACGAATGCAGAGGGCATGAAGCTCTGATACTCTCCCAGCAGAAGTAATGGCAACTAGGAAGAGTGTCTTCCAGGAAAGAAATTTCAATGAACAGGAGACCGCAGGTTCAAAGGGGGGGGGGGGGGGATCAAGGATGTTAAGACTAAATTAAGATCCCACTGAGGTGGAGGGTCTTTGATCGGAGGCTGAAGTAAATATACACCTTTAAGGAAGGCTTTGCAAAGCTTATTAGACATGATGTTGTGGTCCGATAAGCCTGTATGAAAATTCGATATGGCTGCCAACTGAACCTTTACTGTAGAGGCAGAAGACCCTGAATGAAAAATTTTGGCTAGGAAGTCTAAGACCAAATGAATTGGGGCAGTAAAGGGATCTATATTCCTTTCCTTTGCCCAGAAGGAGAAACGTTTCCATTTACTAGTGTAAATCCTTCTGGTGGAAGATTTAAGGGAAGCTACTATGATATCCCAGACGGGATTAGAAATCATAGGAAGCCTGGCTAAGGACGGAAGTGGAGCAACCAAGCAGTGAGGTTGAGAGAATGTAGGGATTGGTGCAGCTGCCCCGACTGATGGGTCAACAGATCTGGAGCTGGGTCCAGATGCCAAGGCTGTACCAAAAGATAATGATGTAGGAACAGAAACCATATCTGTCGAGGCCAATAAGGGGCAATGAGAATCAACTTGGCTCTCAAGGCGGTTGCTTTCTGAATTACTTGTGGGATTACAGGAAAGGGTGAAAAGGCATAGAGAAGTCCCCAAGGCCAATCTTGGACTAGAGCATCTCTGAGGGGATGGCCTGGAAGGGGGAAGAGGGTGAAGAAGTCGGGGCATTTGCTGTTTTGGGGTGTAGCAAAAAGATCGCAGCAAGGAAGGCCCCACTTCTGAAAAATCTCTTCCGCTACCGATTGTTTGAGAGACCACTCGTGTGGCATGAGTATAGCTCTGCTCAACCTGTCCGCTATGATGTTGGACTTCCCGGGGATATGCGTTGCTATCAGAAACCGCTGAGAGGAGATCGCCCATTGCCAAAGTCTGAGTGCCTCTCGACACAGGGGATAGGACTTGGTTCCGCCTTGCTTGTTGATATACCACACTACGGACATATTGTCCGTTTGGATTGCAATAGTTCCTAGGGGAAGAGAGTCGTAGAGGGCTTGCAACGTTAAAAGCACTGCTCTCATCTCTAGGACATTTATGTGCAGGTGACGCTCGAAAGGTTGCCAAGTGCCATGGACCATCCTGCCCTGAAAATGCCCCCCCCCACCCAATCAGGGAGGCATCCGATGTCACCGTGGCGACCGGGGGAGGAGGAACAAAGGGTCTGCCCTGATGGACTTGAGGGGACAATATCCACCAGGACAGATGACTTTTGCAAGTTTGAGTTATCATGATTTTGTGGTGCATGGGGAGTTGCTGAAAAGCATCCACTGTAGAAAACGCATGTAAAAACGTGCAAGGGGAAGAAGTGTTATGGCGGCCGCCATAAGACCCAATACTTTCAGGACATACCTGGCCTGAATTTTGTCGCTCTGAAGAAGAACATGGTTTTGAATATCTAAGACCCTTTGATCTGTTAACTTTGCTGAAAGTTATACGGTGTTCAAGTTGGCGCCTATAAAGGTAATAGACTGACAAGGTGACAAGGCAGACTTTTCGAAATTTATAGAGATTCCTAGCCCTCTGCAAATGTGAATGGTGTAAGCTCTGGCTTGGAGAAGTTGATGCTGGTGGTGGCAAAGAGGAGCCAGTCATCTAGATATGGAAACACCTGGAATCCTTGCAGTCTCAGGTGAGCCGTAACCGCTGCCATACATTTGGTGAACACTCTGGGGGCTGTAGTGAGACCAAAGGGCAGGGCTCTGAATTGGTAGTGACTGGCCCCCAGCCGAAAGCGGAGAAACCTTCTGGAGCTCCTGTGAATTTTGATGTGATAGTACGCATCCTGAAGGTCCACGGAGCACATCCAATTGTCCTTGCCCAGAAAGGGCAGAATGGACTGTAGCGTGACCATCCGGAATCTTGTTCTCTTTACAAACTTGTTTAGTTTGCTGAGATCTAATATTGGTCTCCAGTCCCATGTCTTTTTCGGTACCAAAAAAAAACCTTGAGTAGATTCTGGATCCTAGTTGGTCTGCTGGGACTGGCTGGATGGCTCTTTTTGCTAGCAGTTTTGATATTTCTGATACTGCTAGATCCCTTAGACCGGGTGGAACGTCTGGAAGGGTTCCCTTTTGCTGAATTGGGGTTTGGATAAAGGGAATTTTGTAACCCTCGGATATGATCGACTGTACCCATTTGTCTTGAGTAAGGGAAAACCAGGCTATTGGGTACAGCGACAATCTTCCCCCGACTGCCTCTGAAGGTGGACAATCGGGCAACATCTCAGGGATGCTGTAAGGGTTTGTCAGAGAGAGGCTCCCTGCTACCCTGGTTCTGCGCACCCCCTCTGCCCCTAGGGCGGCGTCTGTTGTTGTTACTCCCTCTGTCTCTGGGAGTAAACTGACCTCTTGCGTCAGGCGTGACTCCTTGAGATTTGCGGAACCACATTTTCCCACCCTTCTGACCCTTAGGGTATGGTCTTGAAGGGGTAGAGAAACGGACTCCTACAGCAGAAAGAGTCTTGCCATCTTGTTCGCATCTGGTCAAGGTGTCTTTCACTTGAAGTCCGAACAAAGCCGAACCATCACAAGGGGAATTTGTGAAGGACGCCTTGAAAGGGTCTGCGAAATTACACAGCCGCATCCAGGCGTGACTCCTTAAGGCCACTCCTGTGCCTGCGGCCCTACTCGCTCCATCGGCTGCATATGAAATTAGATGCATGGAGGAGTTAACAATCGAGTTCAAGGTTCCAAGCTGTGAGTTTATTTTATCTGGGACCCAGCAGCTGATGGATCCTGTAAGACTTCTCCCAACTCTTTGAGAATATCTCTCTGAAGGCGGGTGAAGTGACACAAGTAATTCAGCGACCGCATGGCAAAGGTCGCTGAAGAAAACATCCACTTACCGTACCTATCCATGGTCCTAGAATCCTTATTAGGAGGATGGATAGGTACTGAAGGATCAGCTAGTTCCTTCTTGGTGGCTGCAGCCACCACCATGGCATCCGCAGGTACATCTTTTGTTAGGAATTGCTTGTCAACTGGCGCTGTGATGAATTTAGATGGCCTCTGAGGGGTGGGTTACACCGAATCCGGGGCCGACCACGCCTTCCGAGCCACTACTTCCATAAGGGGGTCGAAAGGCGGAGACACCCAGGAGGTGGAGGGTCGAGAACCAAACGCCTCCAGGTACACCGACTCGTCCTCGGAAGGATTAAGGGAAGACCAGTTCCCCCTCTGCTTCATGATTTCTAGGATATCTGAGAAAGAGACATCCTCAGAGGGGGGACTATGGGGATCCCTCCAACTCATCCAAGTCGGTGTCAGATGTAATGGACTCAGGGGAGTCCACATGCTTCCTCTTATATGTCCTCTTACGCAAAGGCTCTGCTGACCGGTCAGGAGAAGCCTCAGAAGAGGAAGAAATTCCCAGTGGGGAAACCTGAGGCGTTGGATCTCTGGGTCCGGGAGCAAGAGAGTGGGAAGAGACATCAGCAGGCACTGTAGTGGGAGGGGCTGATGGAGCTGACCGTTGACTATGCCCTGGGGCTAGTACGCTCCTCATCACCTCGAAGGCTCCCCTATCAGAAAGGCCAGAGGGCCCCCGCTCCGAAGAGGTAGGAACCCCAGGCCGCACCAACAGGGAAGGCTCCGAGGCCGATGTCGGGGCAGAGCTCACCAGCGCAGACGCTCAGAGAGGGAGAACGGGATCGGACAATGGTCCGATGCCACTAGCCCCCTCGGAGCAGAGAGAGATCAGGCGCCCGGATCCGTCCAATGAAGGTATCAAGGAGGAGATCGGAGCCGAAGGGGGAGGTATCGGCTCCAACGCCACAACAGTCATGGCTCTGAGGAGCTCCGGCTCCGAACTCTGAGGGAGAGTCGAAGGAGGAAAATTAGGTTGAGTCGTAATAGCTACCGTCTGATGAGACGGGCTAGAGATCATCTGGGCCAATGCCTGAGACTTTAACAGCCTACTTACCACTCTCTCAAGGTCATGATCTGAAAGTCTGGACGACAGAGAAGATCGGCTCTGATGGCTCCACTCCGAGAGCAGGGGAGACCTCGGAGCCGAATGGATGGACTCCAATGAAGGGGATCTTGACCTCTTCTTAGATGGAGCCAACGGAGCCAAGGACACTTCGGCTCCAGCCGGAGCCGACAGTGAAAGCATGGGCTCAGAGGTATCGGCACAGAGTGGTGCCAAGACCGGAACCTGTGATTCAAAGGGCGGCTCCAGCCGGAGCCGATCTAGGCACAGACAAGGAGCCAGCAGTCGAAGGCTTAGTACTTGGAGCCGACGGTTTTGCTGGTTTCGAGGGCCTCCCCAACGCAGACTTAGTTGGGGAGCCCTTGGGCTTTAACAAGCCCCTCAGTATAAGTTTGTTCCTGCGCTCCTGCAGGACTCTTGGACTGAATGCATGACATACTGAACAAGAGTCCTGCAGGTGCAGGGGTCCCAGGCAGTAAACAGAAGAAGTGTGACCATCTGTCAGAGACATTTTCTGACAGCACGAGTCACACTTCTTAAAGCCTGAGACCTTAGTTTCCTTTGGTTCCTTCGACATAACAGTGTTGAGGGTTCACAAAGGTAAGAGAAAAACACATACACACTCTCAAAAAACTATAAATTAACAATAAAAATGTTAATAGGGATACTGACACACCCAAACACTCCACAGGATCCCTAAGAAAAATTAGGAAAGGGGCAGGCTTAAGGCCTAACCTAAGAGTGGAGGGGGAGGGATATAAGGGATAAAAAGGGAAGGTATAAAACAGTAATAGAGTTAAAGGTAGTTGCTAACTATTGAAAAGAAACTAGGTGAAAAATTAACTCAAAAGGGTGACTGAACACTATATATATATATATATATATATATATATATATATATATATATATATATATATATATATATATATATAAATAAAGACTTACCAGGAGCCGGTAAAAAACGCACCTCACAAGCGAAAGCGGCAAACGAGATCTGGGGAGTTATCGCCTAGCATCATTGGATATAGGGTTGCCTCAAGCCGGTAAAATAAGCTCTCGAGCTTTAGTAAGTGGCAGAGTCAGAGCCGAGGATCGGCTCCGAACCCATCCAGCAAGAATGAAGGCGAGATTGATAACTTAACATATAAGGTTGCACTTCTTGAGGTAAACTAGACTGCTTTGATGGCAATCTTTGACAAAGTGGTTGAGCCTTTGTAAAACTGGATCTGTGGCTGTATGATCTCTCAGCTCATCAAGATGTGTGGAAGAAAAATTTCTCACTTCCATGACTTAAAAATCAAGGTTCTCATTCTCATGCTGTTCTGCAGTGTTTCTGGGCAATTTGAATAACGTATCAGCAAGACAAAGAAGTTGGCTTTTCTTGTAGACAACAGTGAAATTATACTTTTGCAATCTCAACACCATGCATTGCAATCTGGCTGGAGTGGAATATGCACAGGCTTTCTCAAAACAATAACTAAAGGTCGGTGTTCTGTTTCGATCTGGACAGGTCTACCATAAACATAATCATGGAACTTAGAACATGCAAACACAACTGCCAAAAGCTATTTCTTGATCTCAGTTTGGGTAAGAGTTCTCATTGCATAGGCAGCAGGTTGACCCTCTTGTAGAATGACTGCACCAAGACCAAATTTCAAAGCATCACATGAAAGAGTAACTGACTTGTGAACATCATAGTATTTTAAAGCTGGTCGACTAGCAATTCTCTGTTTCAGGACATCAAATGCTCTTTAGTGTTGCTCTAACCAAGACCAGGATACATCTTTACGTGTCAGCTCTCAAACTGGTGTTGCTAGTTGGCTCAAGTCTGAAATGAACTTGCCTAGATAACCATGCCAAAAAATGTTGCAGGGCCTGGACATTGTCTGGAGCTGGCATCTCGAGAATAGCAGTTTGCTTTGAAGGGTCTGGTCATAGGCCTGAACTAGTAAATAAATGACCAACATAAGTAACCTCTTGTAGCCTTAATTTGCATTTCTGTGGATTGAGCTTAAGAGTCACTTGGCCTCCCCTTTCCAGAACTTTTCTGAGGTTTCTGTCATGCTCAGCTACACCATTACCTCCTACTAGTATGTTGTCTACTATGATACCAAAAGGATACCCAGAAAAAAAGTTGCTCCACTGTATGTTGAAAGAGTTCACTTGCAGAATTTATCCCAAATGACATACTCAAAAATCTGTACCTGCCAAACGGAGTACTGAACGTAGTGAGCAATGATGATTTCTTGTCAAGCTGAGTTTGCCAAAATTAACTCTCAGAATTTAGGACAGAAAAAAAAAACAGTGGCATTTTGCATCAAAGCCATGACTTCATTGACTGTGCTCATTGGATGAGGAGGTCTTTTTAGTGCCCTTTTCAAATCTCGTGGATCAATATACATTCTAATATCTCAGCTTTTATGAGCTACCACCATGGAAGATACCCATTCAGTTAGTTCTGAAACTGGATAAATGACATCTTGTTGCACCATTTTATCTAGCCCAGCTTTGACTCTGTCCTGCATGGCTATTGGAACTTTTTGAGCTGGCTTGTTAACTGGACTGACATCTGGATTTAACTTCATGGAGTACATACCTGCAAGCTTCCCTAGTTTGTCTTTGAAAAGATCAGCATAGGTAGAAAAAAATGTACTGATCAAAATTAGAGTAGTGGTCTTTCCAGCTAACTTGATGGACATCCTTATTAAATAAAAGCAGTCCCATTTTCAAACTGTCTCTGAGGCCAAATAATGACCGGACGTGCCTCTTGGCCACAGAGAGAGTTATGTACTTACCATAACTTGGCATCGGTGTTATCCTGTGTCACTACTCATCACTCTTGGGTCTTGGATCACAGCCAGCAACTTTACAGTTTCTAGACTCAAGCTACTACCATTCCCATGATCCTTTGCGGCCCTCTAACCTCTCAGATTGAGATTGCTCTAAGCTAGAAAGCAGCTAAGGAAGACCTTGACCACCAAAGAGGAAATCTCCACATCCTCTAAATCCTACAGGACAGGGGACAGAGGGAGGGATAGTGATGAATAGTGACATAGGATAACAGATGCCAAGTAGTGGTAAGTACATAACTAGCTGATGTTATCCATGTCACTATTCCTCACTCTTGGGTCACAATCCCCAGCTACCCAAAATCCTGTGTGGGCTCATGGAAGGACATGCCGAAGAACTGTGGAGACGAAGGAAGCCCTGTTCCTGGAGACAATGTCAAGTTTGTAGTGACCAACAAAAAAGTGCGACAACCACCAGGTGGCTGCCGCATAAATATCATCTATAGAATGATGGGACAGATAGGCAGTTGACGTAGCTATTAACCTAGTGGAGTGAGCTCTGATTGGCCCTGGTAAAGATACACCTTTGTATGAATAAGCAAAGGAAACGCACATCAAAATCCAATGGGAGATAGTTACTCTGGACACCGCTTGACCCTTCCTGTTGAGAGAACACTACAAATAGCTGGTCAGACCTGCGAAACTTTTCGTACTAAGTAGAAGCGCAGTTGTCTATGCAAATCCAGTGTATGCAAGAGATATACCCCCTTTATTAGCAAATTTTGGAAAAACTGGCAATTGGATTGACTGGTTCAAATTTGCTTCTGTGGCACCCCTTTGGCATGAAAGAAGGGTTAGTTCAAAGGGCCACTCTGTCTTTATGAAAAACCACGAAAGGCAGTTTTGATAGGAAGAGCCTGCAACTCCAGAACTCTTTTAGCGGGCATTACGGCTACAAGAAAAGCAGTCTTCCATAACAAGAATTTGAATCACATGCGGCAGGAGGCTCGAACAGACTCCGTGTTAGAGACTGCAGCAAAAAGGAAAGGTCCCAAGGGAAGAATCCTTGACAAGAGTTTGGAATAGGAAAACCCCCTTTAAAAAAACTACTTTACACAAGCAAGAGAAGGTGGGTTCCTCGCAAACATGGAAGTTGGAAATAGCTGCCAACTGCACTTTGACAGTTGAGAAGCTAACTCTGTCCTGAAACAACAAAGACAAAAGCAGCAATATATCTGAAATGGAAGCCGAAGCAGGATCGAGACTGCACTGCCTAGCCCAAATAGAAAGCAGTTTCCACTTACTGGTTTAACTCAGTGAAAGCCTTCTGAGAGGCCAGGATAATGTTCTTAATGGGAGAAGGTACCCTGGGTTGATTCAGGATTGCTGGAAGTGAACAAACCATGCTGTCAGACGACGTGTCTGTAGGGTGGGAATCGGAAGCTGGGAGGGATAGGAAATTAGATTCAGAGTGGGATCTAGTACCCAAGGGGGTACTTCAAATGAGAACAAAGAAGGGAAAAAAACACCTGCCGAGCTCAAAATGGGGGGATGAGAATCAAGGTGGCCTTCAGGCAATGGACTTTAAGTACTCTGGGAATGAGAGGGAAGGGAAGATGGACAAAGGAGAACCTAGCACCAATCATGGACCAGAGTATCCATGGGAGACTCCATTTGAGGGAATCAGGACAAAATACAGGCTACATCTGTGGTTGAGAGAAGAAGCAAACAGATCGCATCTCGGCTCACCACAGTAAAAGAAGATCTCTTTCCCCACCAAAGGATTCAAGGACCATTCGTAAGGACTCGGGATTGCCATGCTGAGTTTGTCCGCCAGCAGGTTATACTCTCCAGGAATATGCATTGCAGTAAGGAAGCACCCCAAGGACATTGACCATTTCCACACTCGCATGGCCTCGAGACAAACCAGATAAGAATGAGTGCCGCTTACTTGTTCATGTACCGCACAACAGCCATGTTGTCAGTGTGAACTGCAACTGTACCTATAGGGAGGCAGTTCTGGAAGGCTTGCAATGTGAGGAGGACTGCCCTCATCTCCAGTACATTGATATGCAGTCTGGTCTCTGCTTTGGACCATGAGCCTTGGACTGTCTGCCCCTGAAAATGCCACCCCCCCCCCGCCCAAACAGGGAAACATCCATGGTCACTGTGCCGCTGGGGGGAGGAAGAGAAAATGGTCTGCCTGCTAGCAGGTTGGGAGACCGGATCCAGCAAAGGAGATGATGCTTGCACATTAGTGTGAGGTGGATCAGAGTTGACACAGGATGAACCTGGGAAGACCACGGAATTGCTAGAGTCTGCTCCAGAACCTTCATACAAAACTTGGCTAATGGCACTAGATAGATCGCTGCCACCACGGACACTAAGGCCCTGAGAACAAAGTGGGCCTGGGGATGAGGCAGATCGAGAAGACATTGAACACGAAATCTGATGGAGGTGTCCCCAACAGAGTGGGAGCACTACAACCTCTAAAAGTGTCCAACTGAATCCCAATGCATTCCAAATTTTGGGATGGAATCAGGTTGGATTTGGGAAGATTCACTGTAATGCCTACCTGGTCGAATAGTTGTAGTACGTCCTGAGAGGCAGTGGCCAGACAATGCTTCATGGGAGCTATGAGGAGCTAATCGAATTACAGAAACACCTGGAATCCCTGTAGTCTCAGGTGAGCTGCGACCGCTGCCATGCACTTGAACACCCTGGGGCTGTGGTAAGACCAAAAGGGAGGGTCCTGACCTCGTAACTGGCCCCTACTCAAAAGCGGAGATGTCTCCTGGTGCACCTGTATCGTTATATGATAGTACGTGTCCTGGAGATCCTGGAAGAGCACATCCAACTGTCCTTTTGCAATAAAGGCATGATGGACTGGACAGGGACAATCTGGAACTTGGACTTCTTGACAGAGAATGAGACTGCTGAGATCCAGGATTGGAGATAGGTCCCCAGTCATCTTTGGCTCCAAAAAGAAGTGAGTAAGTTCCAGATTCTTGTTGTCGTGGGGGGACCCTCTTGGATGGCTCTCTTTCGAAGAAGCTTGCGCACGTCTTCCTGAACTAGCTCCCTCTGATGCGGTGGTGCATCAGGGAAGTATCTCCTGACTGGAGGAGGCTGGGAAAAGGGAATAACTCCTGCAAATGATGTTCAGCACTGAACAATCTTTTGTAATACTTCCCAGGCCAAAAGGTGCAAAGACAAACGACCCCCGACTGCCTCCAAGGCAGGACAGTTGGCAGCCCTTCAGAAGCACTGTTGAGGCTTCTCACAGAAAGGTTCTTTGCAGCCCTGATTTTTTGGACCCCCTCTGCCCCTGGGGCAGCATCTACCATTGAACTCTCTTCCCCTGAACTCTGGACGACAGCTCAACTAGAGCGTCCTGGAAGGCAGGCTGCAACTTGCAAAAATCATGTTATAATAGAGTTAATCATCTATTAAGAGATTCATGGGATTTTTTGAGACTGTTAACACCGGATCTATGCAAGCCTGGTATTATATTGGTGACTATCGATGTGGTGGACCTATTTTCCAGCATTCCTATCGAGGAAGGGATGAACAGATTCAGTAATAGTGTGGAAATGTACGGTTCTATAGATTCTGATAGGAAAAATCTAATATTAGATTTTGTAGACATAGTATTGAAACACAACTATGTCTACTTTGAAGGAGAATACTACAAGCAATGCAAGGGGGTTGCGATGGGAGCAGCTTGCGCTCCCATCTTTGCAAACTTATTCTTGCTGGATTGGGAGAATGAATATATTTTGAATAGTGAATGGGGAAAGTACATTGATCTATACACTAGATTCTTGGACGACCTGTTCTTGATATGGAATGGGGGTGAAGCGAAACTAGTTGAATTCATGGAGTATGTAAACACTAGAAGTGAGTATTTGAAATTTACTACTAGTAAGGATGACAGGACAATATCTTATTTAGACACTAAAATAACTATAGGGAATGAAAGATTTATCTCAAGAATACACAGAAAGGAGACTTTTAGTAACTCTTATTTACATTTTAACAGCTGCCACTCTTACAAACAGAAAAAAAGTATTATTAAAGGTCAATTTATTAGAGCAGCTAGAATGACCTCTGAAATGTCCGACTTAATTATGGAATTGGATCTTATAGGTAATATGTTTACAGCTAGGGGATATCCTGACAGTATGATTACAGACTTAAGGCAATATATTATTAGTAATAGAAACAACAAATATCCAGCCATTCTTGGATTGAAAGAAGTTGACACTACAACTCACAACAACACTTTGAATGAAGCTGATATATCAAAATACACAGGAGCTTGCATTTTAGAATTTGGTTCTAACATTAATGACATCAAGGCAATAATTTAAAGGCACTGGAATATTTTTAGTGTAGACAAAAATATTTTAGATATAATGGGTAATAGACCCAAATTTGTATATAGTAATGCAAGAAACCTTAAGACGGAATTTGAAAGTAAACATTTTATGTTGAGAAGTAAGGGTAGCAGTACAGGTACACAAAAATGTGGAACATGCAACCAGTGTAAGTACATTGATGGTAGGAATAGTGTAATTCTGCAGGATGTAAATACTACAAATATAAAATTTAAAAAGGGGAACTGCAGAACATCTCATATAGTATACTTAGCCACCTGTACACACTGTGCATGTTACTATGTAGGAAAAACAGACAGATGTCTTCGCAATAGAATATACGATCATTATTGTATTAAAAAAGGAGACGACAAAAATGCATTAAGCAAGCATTTGATGAATAGTAAGATTTGTGACAAGTTTTTATTTGGCATATTAGAAATTGTGCAATCAAATGTAAGGGGTGGATGCATTAAGAAAAAATTAGGAGAGAGAGAGGTATGGTGGCAAATTAAGTTAAATGCAACTGTTATTCCAGGTTTAAATGAATACATTTCAATTAAGCCTATATTAGAAAATAATAATTTTTAAAATCTATGGGAAATAGGCTATTTGGTATGAGAGAATTACCCGATTCCATTGCATTCACACCCTTTAATTTTATGCAGCAAGGAATATTCAGTTGACCATATATAGTGGGACATATAGCTATTTTATAGTTTTGCCAAGTGACAAGCATAGAGAATAGTTGACTGAGCCTTAGTTATTTATGAAGAAAAATTTTTTTTTGGTCATAGGAAGTATGCTTGCAGGCTAAGGTGTGTTTCTCTAGTTCTTTAAAATGCATTAACATTCAATATGAGGTGAGGTAGCAGTTATAGAGTTAATGAGTTAAGGAATTTAATTCATTAGTAATTATGTAAATGATTCAACATGTGCATGTATATAAAAAGTTGATTTTTAAGTGGAGAAATGTTCTGATGAAGTCTACTTATCGTAGATGAAAGCGCTCAACATTTCCTTTTAATTATTTTTAATAAAAGTTTTATCGCTAGCTACCTTGTTGGACTGTTTCGTGAACACGACTGTGTGGTGCTACTATTTTCAAGAAGAACTTTATTATTACTGATGTGCATACTGCCTTATTGGAACAAGGTCCCAAGAAAGCTGATCTGGGCAGTACTGCAGTGGTTTGAAGTCCCAGAAACATTGGTAGAATTAGTATAGGCTACGTACATGTATATGACAGAAGACTGCCAAAGAAGCTGAAAAGTAAGGTGTACAAGACAGTGGTGCGACCAGTACTACTGTATGGTACAGAAACCTGGGCAGTAAAGGCAGAACAGCTGAAGCTAGAGGTGATGGAAATGAAGTGCCTGCGAAAGGTGGTAGGATGCACACTGCGGGACAGGCGAAGAAATGAGGACATAAGAGCAGAAGCCAAAGTAGCTCCGATTGCAGAAAAGATCAAAGAGAACAGATTACGATGGTATGGGCACATGTGTAGAAAAGCAGAAGACAATCTGGTGAGGGAGATTTGGGACAGACAGGAAGAAGGTAAGAGGAAGTGAGGGCATCCAGCAAAGAGGTGGATGGATTGTGTGAAAGAAGATCTGCGACAGTCTGAGTGTTGAAGAAGGCAGGAGAGTGGCAGTGAATCGAGAGAGTTGGCGACAGTTAATAAGATACCCCGACCCCATGTAAATGGGAAAAAGGGGATGATGATGATGATGACTAGGCTATCTGCCCTAGGGCATTTATAAGCCTAGCCAGTGTGTGTTTGGTTTTCGCCACCCTTTTAGATTAGTTGACTGTGGTTCTGTATAGTAGGTCACAGAAGATAGCCCTTTTAAGGTTAGTTTACTGTGCCTCTGTCTAGTAGGGATACAGAAGAGATCACAGGGGTAAACCTACGATCTCATAACCACTCGTCAAGATTTCTCTTGAAAGAGGGTCATTGGGGGGCTCTGCCTAACATGGATTGGGATTTTGTAAGATTTCTCTTGAAAGAGGGTCATTGAGGGGCTCTGCCTAACTTGGATTGGGATTTTGTTCCAGAGTGAGGGGAGCCCTTGGGATATGAATCTGTCCCTCCAGCATGTCCTATTTATTTCTGTGCTGAGGTTTAAGTCCTTGGAGCTCTCTTTGCTGAAGTTATATTCACCAATAAAGCAGTCTTCCAAAGAAAGAAATCGAAGGTCACAGGATGCAGCAGGCTCAAAAGGGGGCCTAGTTAGAGATTGCAGTGCTAAAGCAAGATCCTGTGGTGGAGATGGGTCTTTGACTGGGGGTGGGGGGCAACAAAGAGACACCTTTCAAGAAGGCCTTGTAGAGGTAAGCAGAGAATGTAAGTTCGTCATTAAGGTGAAAATTAGAAATAGCTGCCATATGGACTTTAAAAGGAAAGCCAGGAAAAGAAGGATGTTGGAAATAGCTGAAAATGGATCCAGATTCTGACCTTTAGCCCAAATAGAGAATCTTTCCCACTTACTTCTGTAAGCACTCTTGGTAGAAGATTCTTGAGTGAGGAACCATCAAAAGGGGCGTTGACAAAGGTAGACTTAAAAGGATCTGCAAAATTACACAAACGCATCCAGGAGTGTCTCCTTAGGGAAACTCCCAAACCTGCTGCCCTGCTTGCTCCATCCGGTGCATAGGAGATCAGCCTCATGGAGAAGTTAACTATGGAATTTTGGGTGAATAGCTGAGAGGTTACTTTGTCTGACACCCCTGCAGCTAGTGAACCTTGGAGAGCATCTCCTAACTCCTTCAGGAGATCTCTTTGCAGCCTAGTGAAGTATGTAAGGTAGCTCAGGGACTGAAGGGTAAAAGTCGCTGACGAGAAAATACGCTTCCCATACAAGTCTATCATTCAAGACTCCTTTGGTGGATGATTAGATGACATTTCAGAGAGCTGCTCCTTGGTGGCTGCTGCCACCACCATAGCATCTACAGGGATGCCTTTAGTAAGAAATTATTTTTCTGCTGGAGCGGTTATGAATTTATGTCGCCTCCTAGGGACTGGTCCCATAGTGTCCGATGACTCCCACGCCTTTTGTCTAACCAATTCCATTAGTTCATCAAAAGGTGGGGACACCCAGGAGGCTGAAGGTTGAGATCTGAAGGTCTTCAGGTACACAGACTCCTCATCAGTAGGGTTAATGGGCTTCCAGCCGCCTCTCTGTTTCAGGATTTCTAAGATATCTGCAAAGGAGATATCTTCAGTGGGTGACCATGGGGACCCTTCTGACTCCTCGAGGTCAGTGTCTGATGTGAATGACTCATCTGGTGAGTCCAGATGTTTCCTCTTGCATGTTTTCTTCTGAGGAACCTCCTCAGAAGGGTATTCTAAAGAGGTCTTGGGAGAGTGGGACTTGGCCAATGGGGCTACCTGAGGCCCTGAATTTCCGGTGGCCTGAAGATGGGATGGTGTCGAGAGACGGCAGTGCCTTAGGGAAAAGACTAACAGTACCCTTGTATAGACCTGTATGAGGGGACAGCACAATCCTCATCAGCTCGAAAGCAGGTCCCCCCAGCTCCAACAAGAACGGCTCCATGCCCAATGGAGGAGCCAAGCTCACCCGTGCTGAAGCTCCGAGAGGTAAGCTTGGAACCAAGGAGACTCTGGTCCGAGCACCCCACCCCCAGAACCGACCGAACAGCTTCAGCTCCTAGAACCCACGGAAGGCACAGAGGGTGTCAGAGCAGACAATGGTTCCGAAATCTCCTGGACGAGTATCGGAACCAAAGATTCTACAACAAACAGTACTTGGCACTCAGGCTCCAAAGATCCAGCTTGGCTCGGAGGAGGAATCGTCGTGGATGAGACTGTCTTAGTCGGCTCTGGAACCGGTTGGCTCAGAGCCGAAATAATTTAGCCAAAGCCCAGGTTTGCGCACCACCCTATCCACATCATTGTCTGATAAGCTTCTAGAGGACCTGGAGGAAAGGGTATGTGAGCCAGATCTTTCCAATATGGGAGGTCTTAAGGTAGGAAAGACCAGTAATAAACTCAGTGGACTGGCTCCGAAAGCTAGTCTCTTCCGGTTTCGAAAGCTGTGGATCCAAAGGACTTGACCTGTCCAATTCAATGATCTCTCTCGGTTCCAAGTCCTGTGGAGCCCAAGAGATTGATTTGTCTGAAATTTTTAATACTTTGAGGTGGTTCCGAATGAGCAGATGAGGAGGAAGATGGTCTCTTTGAAGGTTTGCCACTTCTTGAAGAAGGGGACTTAGGTTTACAGGCGGTACTCTGGCTTTCTAAAGCTTCAGAAAATGAAGTTTTTAGAAGCCCTCTGACTATTAACTTGTTTTCTTTCTTTCCTGTAAAACACGGGAACTGAAAGTGTGACAGACTACTCCTGCAGGGGAATGGCCCCCCAAACAATACACACACACAATGACCATCAGTTACAGACATTTTTTGTGAGCATTTCTTACACTTTTTAAAGCCAAATGGCGTTGGTTCCTCTCTACTTTCCTTAGACATCAGGAGAAGGAAGTACAAACTACAAACACTATAAATGTAAGGCACTAACTATAAAAAATACTATAAGTAAAAAAAAAAAAAAAACCCCCCACAAAAGCACGTAATATATATGGCCTAACAGCACACTATAATAATTTAAGCACACAGCACATTTGAAGATATATCAAATACAGCTCTACCCTCTAAGTTAAATGGGTGCTAGGCTCTCTAACTTACAGATCTAGCACTGCTATTAAACAAGGAAAACAAGACAAACACGCTAAGGGAACAAAATACAGTTAAACCCTCTAACTTAAGTGGGCACTTGGCTCTCTAACTCAAATGAGCCAAGAATCACTGACAAAGAAAATACACACTAGACAAACGGGATAGAAAAGAAAATAGGCCTTGCGACTAAAACGACGGCTAACTACCAACAATCACAGAAATGAAAGATTAAATAGCACAAACAGGAGGGAGAAACTATCTATATAAAAGACCTATAATTACTTTCGACAAAAACAGTTAGCAAAAATACAAGAAAAAAGAAGTTATGTACTCACCATAATGTTCCACCTGAGTAGGTAAACTTAATTTGTTAGCAACCGGTGAGTTTCGGATCCGATACGGATCCAAGCCGGCAGCATACCAAGCAAAAAGATCCGAGCTCCAAGCTCCTCCCCCTACCCATACTGCACCACAACCTCCTTCCAATCCTCAGATAGAGTTTGCCATTCCACACATGACACCAACAAACTAATCCCTAAACCAAGGACAAACCTCCAGCTCGTAAACTCCGAACATCGAGTTCAGCAAAAATAATGCCAAGGTAAGAGGGAAGGAGGGAGGGGCGGTTGCTGACAAATGAAGTTTACCTACTCAGATGGAACGTTATGGTGAAGTAGTTAACTTCATTTGATCAACAACCTGTGGGACAGAGTCCCCCAGCTATCCAAAATCTTGGGAGGCCCTTAAGGATGTTCCGGAGCACTGCAGAGCCAAAGGAAGCCCTTCCTCTAGACACCAAATCCAGTTTATAATGATTAATAAAGGTGTGAGAAGACGCCCAGGTAGCTGCTGAGCAAATGTCATCCAGAGAAACTCTAGACCAAAATGCTGCAGACGTCGCCATAGAACGTGTAGAATGGGCATGAACTCCTACTGGTAAACCAAGCTCTCAAGCTTGTAAGATACAAAGGGAAATCCACCTAACAAGAGTCACCTTTGATACTGATTTCCCTAAAAAGGGCTTAACAAAAAGTCGATCAGATTTACGTAAGGCCGCCATCCTGTGCAAATAAAAACATAACTGCCTGTGAACATCCAGCAAATTAAGTTTGTATTCTCCTTTGTTCTGAAAATTAGGGAAAAAGACAGGCAAATTAATAAATTGATTAATGTTTGTCTCCGAAGCAACTTTAGGAAGAAAGGATAGATTAGTCCTGAGAGACACTTTGTCCTTATGAAACACAATATATGGGGGTTTCATACAAAGAGCTTGAAGCTCCGACACTCTCCTTGCTGAAGTTATAGCTACCAGAAAGGCAGTCTTCCATGACAAAAATTTTAAGTCAACTGATGCTGAGGGCTTGAAAGGAAGCGCAACTAAGGCCTGAAGAATCACAGTTAGATCCTACGGTGGGGACAGATTCTTAATAGGAGGTCGCAGAAGAAAAGTGCCTTTCAAAAAGGTCTTACAAATTCTGGCAGCAGCGAGAGCCTAAATTGTCCCCTACATGGAAATGAGAAATAGCTGCCAGCTGGACCTTTACTGAGGAAGAGCTGGCTCCTTGCTGGAAGATATGAGACAAAAAGTCTAATACCGCTGGGATCTTAACGGTTAAAGGATCTAGATTTCTCTGTGAAGCCCAAATGGAGAAGCGTCTCCATTTGCTAGAGTAAATTTTTCTGGTATAGGATTTATGTGCCGCAGCTAAGATAGATTTAACAGAAGAGATACCGGGAGTCCTAGCAACTAGTGGCACTGGAGCAGCCAAGCTGCGAGCTTCAGGCTGTCTAGATTCGGAGGAAGCATTCCCGAGGGATGATGAATCAGATCGGGAATGGGATCCAAGGTGGAGCTAAGAGATGAGACTGTAGGCAGGGGAACCAGACTTGACGAGGCCAGAATGGGGCTATGAGGATCAATCTGCTCCCCAAACGGCGAGCTTTCTGTAAGAACTTTATCATGAGCGGAAGAAAACCAGGTAGCCAAGCATGAACAAAGAGTGTTTGCTTGGGCTTTCCCCCGTCAGGAGGATTAGAGCGAAAAACTCGCTGCACTTTGCATTGGAAGGTGATGCGAAGAGATCGCATCAAGGCTGACCCCACTTGAGGAAGATCTGTTCCGCTACACAAGGGTTCAGAGACCACTCGTAGGGAGAAAGGATAGTTCTGCTCAATTTGCCTGCCAAGATGTTGGACCAACTCGGAATGTGCATTGCTATCAGAAAGCGGTTGGTGGAGATCGCCCATTCCCAGACTCTCATGGCTTCTCGACAAAGGGGATAAGACTTGGTTCCCCCCTGTTTGTTGATATACCAGACCACTGACATTGTCTGACTGGATCGCAATAGTTCCCAGAGGGAGATTAGCATGAAGGGCCTGCAACACTAAAAGGATTGCTCTAATCTCTAGAACATTTATATGCAGAATGGTCTAATTTTGAGACCATGTACCTTGAACAGTCCTGCCCGAACAATGCCCCCCCCCCCACCCTAGGCGGGAGATGTCCATGGTCACAGGGGCTTGGGGCACAAGAAAGGGAGGTCACTCCTGCAAATTCCGAGATTGGAGCCACCACGTGGGAGAATTTCTGCACACTATGCTCAGAGGGATCGGAAAATTTAGAGGTTGATGAAGAATCTGCCACTGAACTTGCAACGTCCACTGTAAAATTCTCATATGCAGACTAGCACAAGGGATCAGCTTGATAGCTGCTGCCATGGACCCTAAGACTCTCAGGACTAATTCTGTAGGGGGTGCAGAGGACTGCAGAAGCGCTAACACAAAGTCTGTCTGTGGTTAAGAATGCCCTGGCTTGACGAGAATCTATTCACGCCCCTATGAAGTCTAACACTTGAACAGGTTGAAGGGAAGACTTCCTGAGATTTATGGTAATCCCTAGCCGAGGTGATATCTGGAGAAAGAAATCTCTGGCTAGTAAAAGTAGATGCCTGGTGGGGACGGTGAGGAGCCAGTAGTCCAGGTACGGAAAGACCTGAATGCCCTGAAGTCTCAGGTGGGCTGCTACAACTGCCATGACCTCGGTGAACACCCTGGGAGCTGTGGAGAGACCGAAGGGTAGGACCCTGAACAGATCATGACTGGCCCCTAGCCGAAAGCAGAGGAACCTCCTGGATCACCTGTCCATCAGAATATGGTAGTATGCATCATTGAGGTCTAACTAGCACAACCAGTCTTCCTCCTGCAGGAAGGGCAGGATGGATTAAAGTGTGACCATCCGGAATGTTTCCTTGGCAACAAACAGGTTCATTGTTGATAGATCGAGAATTGGCCTTAGGTCCCCCGTCTTTTTTGGCACCAAAAAGAACCTGGAATAGATGCCTGATCCGGACTGATCTGGGGGCACCTGCTGAATGGCTCTTTTTTCTAGTAGCTTTTGTATTTCCAAGGCCGCGGCCTCCCTCTGAGCGGGTGGGATGTCCGGGAGGCACCTCGTGTAAGGGGGCTTGTTTATGAAGGGAATAGAATAGCCTCTGGATATTATTCGAAACACCCAGCGATCTGTCGTGATGGACTCCCATTGGGCTAGGTGCATCGAAAAACACCCCCCGACTGCCTCCAGAGAGGAGCAGTCGGGTAAACCCTAAGGGTTGCTGGGTGGGTCGCTCTGAAAAGGGTTCCCGTGATCCGAAGTTCTTCGGCCCCCTCTGCCTCTGGGCCAGCATCCACCTTGTCCCCCTGTGCCTCTGGGGGAGAAGATGTCCTGAGCGTTCCAGGACTTCTGAGCTTTCTGGAACCACAGCTTCTTTTGCCCTTGCTGGTTCCTGGAAAAGGACCTTTGAGGGTTAGAGAAGCGGATCCAGACGGCTGACAGCATCTTCCAGTCTTTCTCACTCTGGACAAGCGTATTGCAGACTGTCTTCCAGTATAGTTAGTAATCCACTTTGCAACAGTCACTTTGTAAACAGCTCGACTCCTATGATTTGGGAAAAAAAAAAAAAAAAACTATTCAGACTTCCTGAACACCTTTGTCCTGTGGACAGGAACTGAAGCTGCCTGTAGACATCCAAGGAATGTAGAAGGTATTCTCCTTTGTTACAGTAATTAGAAAAGAAAACGGATAATTGAATACATTGGTTGATATTGGAAGATATAGCCACCTTTGGCATAAAAGGATTAGTATGGAGAGATACCTAATCCGTGTAGAAAATGACATAAGAATGTTTGGAGGAAAGTGCTTGCAACTTGGAAACCATTTTTCCTGACGTGACGGTAACAAGAAAAGCGGATTTCCAAGACAAACAAAGTCACAATCCTTAGTCGACTCAAAGGAACTCTGGGTTAAGGCTTGGAAAACCAGAATGAGATCCTATGGAGGCAAAGAATGTTTAATAGGAAAGCCTCAAAAGAAAAACTCCTTTCAGGAAACATAACCCAGCAGAAGCAAGAAATTCTGAAGGCAATCCTGAATGAAAGTTGGAAACCACTAACTCTAGTTTAATGGTAACAAAACTAGAACCTTCCTTATATAAAGATCCCAAGAATGACAGAATAGAGGGAACTGGAGCTGAAAATGGGTCAATGTTATTGCTGATTGCCCAAATGGAAAACCTCTTCCACTTACTCTTGTATATTCTTCTTAGTAGATTGTTTCTGAGAGGCCAAAAGTATGGCTTTGACTGAAGAAGAAAACCTGGGGCCTCTAACATTCATAAGAACTGGAGAAACTGTATTGTTCACAACTTGTGTGTGGGGAGATTGGGGTGGGTTCCTAATATCAGGTGGGAAAGGTGGTCCGGTTTCTGTTCCAACATCCAAGGAGGATGTCTGAGATGAGACAAGAGAAAGGGAACACACCTGATGAGGCCAGAAGGGGGCAATAAGGATTACTGAGCTCTTCAACCATTTGGCTTTCTGAAGAAATCTTGGGATCAAAAGAAGACTAGGACAGGCAGGCAGAGGAGTCCTCGGGATCAATCATGGACCAAAGCATCCCTCGGGGAGCCATCCCCCCCCGAAGGGGGAGTCAGAGCAAAATAACTCACATTTGTTGTAAGGGGATGCAAAGAGTTTGCAGCAGGGAAGACCCCAAAAGTTGAATACCTCATTTGTCACATTGATTGAAGGACTACTTGTGAGGCATCAGAATAGACCTGCTGAGCCTGTCCACTAACACGCTGAATGTCCCTGGTATACGTGCCGCAAGAAGAAAGTAGTTTGAAGAGACTGCCAAATTCCCAGACTCGCATGGCCTCTATGCAGAGAGAGTACGAACAGTTTCCTCCTTGCTTGTTGATGTACCAGACAACTGACATGTTGGTGTGAATAGCAATAGTCCCTGGAGGGAGGATGTCCTGAAAGGTTTGAAACATAAGAACTGCCCTTCTCTCCAAGACACTGATGTGCAGACTGGTCTCGGATTCCAGGTGCCTTAGACCATCTTCCCCTGGACATGCCACACCCACCCTAAATGGGAAGTGTCCATGGTCACAGTGACTGAGGGTAAGGGAAGAATGAACGGTCTGGTCTGCCTATAGTCAGATCTGCTTGAATCCACCACCTTAGAAGGGATCTGAATATATCTGTCAACCTGATAGGAGCAGATAGGGGACAGCGTAGAACGGATCACTGAACAGTGTCCATTGGAGAATGCGCATACAGTACCCTTGCTAGCAGAAGCAAAAGAATGGCAGCAGCCACAGATCTCAGAGCCCGTAGAATCTGGCTGTAGAAGATGCAGAAAGCAGAATATTTTGAACTTGGGACTTCAAAGTGTTGCTGCAATGTTGGGGCAAGGCAGCTATTTGAGTAGAAGTGTTCAGGTGTACTCCAATGAACTCTAAGTTCCTGAGCCAGCAATGGCTGTGACTTATCCACGTTTATGGTGATGCCTAGAAAATGAGACAACTGGTAAAGGTAATCCCTGGCCTAACAAAGTTGACACTGAGTGGGGGCAGTCAGGAGCCAACTGTCCAGATACGGGAATACTTGAGACCCTTGCAGTCGTAGATGAGCTGGAATCTCTTCCATGCATTTGGTAAACACCCGGGGGGGCTGTGGTGAGACCAAAGGGCAGGGTTCAAAATTGGAAATCACTGTCCCCCAGATGCAAGTGCTGATGGCTTCTGGAATGCCTGTCTATTTTTTGTGTGATTGTACGCATGCATCCTTGAAATCCACCGAGCACATCCAATCGTCCTTCCTCAGCAATGGGAGTATGGACTGCACTGTCAACATCCAGAACTTGGTCGTCTTCACGAGAAAATTGAGATTGCTTAGATCCAGAATGGGCCACAGGTTCACCGTTTTCTTTGGTACCAAAAAAAACAGGAGTAAGTTCCGGACCCTGATTGGCTGGGACCTCTTGGATGACTTGTTTGTAGCAAAGTGGTGATTTCGGCCACTGCCAACTTCCTCTGACTGGGTGGATCATCAGGGAGTGTTTTCAGTACATATGGAGGAGGAAGGGAAAAGGGAATGTAGTAGCCTCTGGATATAATTTGCGTTTGATGTGATTTAGGTCCAGGCGCTTGAGTGCAGAGAAAAATGCGCCTGGACTGCTTCCAGAGTAGGACAGTCAGGCAGCACTTCAGGAGAGCTGAGGAGGCTTGTCGAGAAGATTCCTTGCAGCCCTGATTCTGCAGACGCCTCTGCCTCTAGAGCAGCATCTCCATTATAGACTCCTCCTCTGCCTCTGGAGGGCAATTCTCTGCTTTGGTCAGGCAAGGAACCTTGAAACATAAGAAACCAAGTTTTCGTAGCACCCCTTTGATTCCTAGAATAGGTTCTTTGGGGCACAGAAAACTTGATCCCTACGGCACACAAGGTCTTGCCTTCTTGCAATGGGTCAGTGCATCTCTAACAGATGGCCCAAAAAGGGATACATCACATCAAAGGAAGCGTTGACAAACGAAGCCTTAAAGGGCTCAACAAAATTGCACTGCCGCATCCAGGCATGACGGCACATTGTGATGCCAATGCCAGCTACTCTGGAAGAACCTTGCGCAGAGTGCGAAATAAGCCTCATGGAGGAGTTGGCTATAGAAGTGATACTGACTACTGAACTCCCCCCTTAGGCACAGACTCCGCCAGGGAGTCAGAGTCCCTTGATAAAGTCTCTCTGAAAGTGAAAAAATGTGCCAAGTTATAGAGAGCCCTCAGTGAAAAAGTCACTGACACACAAGTGTGCTTCCCAAACTTGTCCATTCTGTACTCAGTGGAGCTCTGCCACCACCATAGCGAAGACAGGAATACCCTTACTCCAGAAAGCAAGGTCCTCGGGGGTGAGTATCTTTTCTGGGCATTTAGGAACTGGTTCTATTATGTCTGACTCCTTCCAGGCCTGAATGGGGACTAGGTCAATGACAGCGTCCACTGGGGGGACAACCCAAAAAGTAGACTGTCCCACCTTGATGGCCTCCAGGAATACATATTCCTCAGAAGAGGGGATTTTGGAAGTTCAGACACCCTTTATCTTCAAAATCTCCAATATATCTGCAAAGGAGACTGTCTGGTGGCGTTTTGGGGGGCCCCTCTACTTCATCGTAATCTGTATCCTTGGTGAGGGACTCCATAGGGGAAATGTCCTCTTTCTGCGGAATCACCTTTTGCAAGTCCTCTTTCTGTGGAATCTCCTCCATGGGATACTCAGGAGAGGAGCAGGAAGAGGAAGGGATCACCTCAGGTGGAGCGGGCTTGGGGGTCCGTTGAGACAGGTCGACTCTGGGCAACAGTGGTAGATCCAAGACAACAATCCAGAGGAGGAACACAGGGTGGAGTAGCAGTCGAAGGGTCCGACACTTCTCACAGAGAATGCCTTTTCTAACGTCTGAAAAGCAGAGGGTCCTGAAGAGATACAGCCAAGTTCCACCACAGCCAAAAGCTGCTGAGGAAGACTGAGGCAGCCCACCAGAGCCCGGACTCCCGGACAGAACCAGACACTCGCTATAGAGGGCCGAAGATCTGAGGGAGAGAGACTCATTGAGAGCAGTGGAGACTGCCCTCTCCCCTCAGACCCGGCTGTGACATCCCGGATCAAGGAGAGACACTGATCCGAGGACCTTGGAGCAGAGGCGTCAAAAACAGCAGACACAGGCAAAAGTCCTTTTGATATAAGTTTTTCCTCTCTTGCAAGGCCCTAGGGTTAAAATCCTTCACAGATGTTGCAAGGAGAGTCTAGGCGAACTGGCCTTGGCAATAAAGAACTATCTTGGGCATCAGAGTGCAAAATCTTCTGCTCGCACTTGGAGCACTTCAAAACCGGTAGACTTCTCCATCCAGAAAGAACACCTTAATATTTTAACTATGGCACAAAAAAAAAGTTGTGTTTTAAAGGAAAGAAGGGCAGAACAGCATGAACAAAATGCAGGAAACAAGAAGGGAAAAATCCTAACGCACCACAAAAACTACACAGGGGATCCCCTAGAAGGAAAAATACTATACAAGATATCAAAAGAGAGTAATGCTTACTGAGCCTGGAAAATCATGTCTGGGCACACCAGTGGCAAATGAGATATGAGGCGGTTGGGCGAGATGTACAGGATTATGAGCAGGGAAGTAGTTTGAGCCTGTAAGTCCAACTCCATGGAAGGTGGCCAAGCCAGATCCAAGACCCACACGTAAAGAAGAATAATGACATCACATCCAAGAAAAAGCACAAATGAGAATTATTATGGAAGACTTAATCATGCCAAGGTTAATTGTTGAACCTCATCTTCCTCACAGTTAAGACAGGAGAACAGATAACTGACATATGTTCAAGTCTACAGAGAAGTCTCCAGGAATAGATGTTATTCCTTCTGGAAATTAGGAGGGAAGAAAAGTGATGACGACCTGAAAGGCTTAGTTTCATAGTATTTTAAAATTAGGGATAGCACCAGCATCTTGGAAGAAAGCTGTGGAGACTATATTAACCAAAGATTGTAAAGACACAAAAAATATCCAGCTTCACAGATCCATTTCAGTTTTAAATCATGATTATAAAGTGTTTATGTCTATACTAGCTAAGATAACTGCAAAGGAGTTCCCAAAATTGATTATGGATCAGTGTGGCTTTGTGGAGGTTAGGCAAACATTTGACAACATTGACAGAACAATGATAATCCACAGGGAATCCGAATTTAAGAAAACACTGCAGTTGTCCGTGTGTCTTCATGCAGAGAGCATTCAATAAGGTAAAATAAACTGGGATTTTATGACAGGGGCAATGGAAGCATTTGCTGGTACAATAGGGTTAATCAGGAGGCTGCATGAAGGATCAGTGGCAAGAATTAAGAAAGGAGAGGTTCCTCTCTGATAAATTGTGCTTGAACAGGGGAACCAGGCAGGGGTGTCCTCTTTCCCCTTTGTCCATGGTTCTAAATATAAAGCAAATAAAGAAAACAAGAAACTCAGACGTTCAAGGCTATAACCTGTATTGTAATCAAGAAGAGATAGCTTTACCTGCATGTATTTTGCATGGGATACATCCAGGAGGACACTTTTCTGTTGTGGAACATTTTGAGACGGTTTGCCTTTTTGAGATATAAAATTAATGGACTGTAATATAGCCTTGGTTTTAAGTACCTGCACATTAATGGCTTCAGCAATACCCATATTTATGCTGACACAATATTAATTATTTAGATGTACACATTAAAAAGGATTGTTACAGCACCTAAGAATATATAGGAAGATATTAAAAAAGTTAATACAAAAATTGAGAAACTGTAAGCTCTTATGGATAGTAAGATACAAATAGTGAAAATGTTTTTAGCCCCTTTAGTTTTGTATACAGGTCAGGTATTTTTATCAACCAGAAAAAGCTGTGAGCAATAATTAAGAGTCAAAGGAATTTATTTAGGAACAGGGCAAGAGTTAAGATAAGCTGATTCTCCCCATAGAACAAGATGGTTCAGGACTACCTAATTATTATGGCTATTTTAGAGATATACAGTTAACAGTTAATATACAACACGAACAGAAGGTTAAACATCAAAATGGAAATGAAGGATGATGGAGATTGTCTAGAGTGTAGGATTTTGGAAGATCAATAAGGAGAATAAAAAACAGTATTATATTCATAAAGTTGCAGAAAGTATTCAAAGAACTAAGTCAACACAGGAAGGGAGAAACAAAATTTTGCCAATATGAATGACTGCAAGTAGGGGTACAAATAACAGGCAAATTGGGCTGAAATTTACTAAAGAAAACTGTCAAATAAACCAATATATTGCGGCAAAGTAGATAGGGAAAATGCATTAAGAGTCCAAGCAGAAGTTTGCACTGCAGGTTGGAGATAGTCTTCCCTACCAGCAATTGCTACAGTATAAGCAAAGAGAAAGGGATAGAGGAGTCCCATGTGGAAGAGCATTTCTGGTAGAGTTTGTAGTAAAGTCTAGAACAGAATCTGTTAAAAAGGAATAATTAGTATGGCATACAAAATATTGCATGATAACCAAACAGAGATGGTTAAGAAAAATTGTAATTTGCTTTTCCAGTCTCTCTCCCCAAAGGAATGACATATGTATGGATCCAAGGTATGCAGCAAAGTCCAGAAGGTTTAGGATATTTGCACAGGTATTTTTACACCCCTCACCCAAAGTACACATCAAAGATTTTTTTCCACAGGTAGAGAGAAAATGCAGATGGTGTGATGGGAAAGTAGTAGCTGGAAATGTTTTTGGCAGATCTTAAAACTACACTAAAGTACACTGCCAGAAATGTTGGTGGAGTAAAACTGCTATAACTGAGGAAATTATTCATTGAGCAGATACACAGGATCTGAAAGTACAGTTGTGTACACTTACCATAAATGTAGATGTTAGAGTGCATTCACTGTTGCAGTCATTACATTTGGGTTATCTGCTTGCAGGTAGTCCTCAGTCAGCCTGATTAACAAAGTCTTGGGTCCTGCGTCGGCTGCTGTCTCTTCTTCCGTGACGTCAGGTCGTCAGGGGTATAAAACATGCAGCCGACATCACTACATCAGTTTTTCTTGCCCCAGATGTCAGGTGCCCCCCTAATGGGAAGCAATTAAATTTATAAATATACAAGGTTATACCTCAAACAAAAAAGCAAATATACCAAAAAGCTTTTAAGTATTGAAAAGGAGAGAAGAGGTATAGCCAAACAAAGTCAGAGGGCTGGAGGGAGGGTAACCAGGACTGCAACAGTGAATAAACTCGAACATCTACATTTATGGTAAGTGTACACAACTATGTTCTTCATGTTTCACTGTTACAGTCATTACATTTGGGTAGATTCTCAAAGCTAAGGATGGGAGGAGGAATTTAGATAGCATTAGGTCCAGCTATAAGGCCCTGCAAAACTGCAGTGGCAAAGTCCGCTCTGGATTTAGAGAAAATTGGCAAATGGTAATGCTTGGTGAAAGTATGTACAGAACTCCAGGTAGCAACTTCTAGGATGTCCCTGTTAGGTATGCCTCTGAGAAAGGCTGTAGAGGTAGATGCAGCCCTGCTTGAGTGGGATCTGATCCCCTGTGGGATGGATTTACCATGATGCTTACAGCAGAAGTGAATGCAATGGCCTATTCATGTGGAGATGGTTCGCTTGGAAATAGCCTTCCCCTCTGTCCCTGCAGCAAATGTCACCAGCAGTTCAGATTTCCTTTGAGGTTTAGACCTGTCCAAGTAGAATCCAAGTTGTCTGTGCACATCTAAGGAGTGCAGTATCAGTTTCCCTTTGTTCTGTGGATTAGGAAAGAAGGTAGGCAAATGAAAGGCCACACTGGATACCACCTTTGGCATGAAAGAGGGATTGGTCCCGAGGGACACCCTGTCTGCATGAAAGATGATGCAAGGCTCCACTGCCATAAGGGCCTGTAATTCAGATACCCTTCTTGCTGAAGTGATGGCTAAAAGGGAAGCTGTTTTCCAAGAAAGGAATTTTAAATCTGCAGTAACAGCTGGCTCGAAAGGAGGAAGGGTGAGTTTCTCCAATACAAAGTTAAGGTCCCAGGCTGGAGTTGGAGCTCTCCTGGGCGGTCTTAGATTTTTGGACCCTCTGAGGAACTGCTTGAGCAGTGGAAGAGAAAAGAGGGGAGGGTTCTGTGTCATAATGAGCAGAAATGTCTAAGGTGTGAATTTTTATTGAGGAAAAAGACAGACCCCCTGTGAAGCATTTCAGTTAAGTATTGTAAAATCTGAGGTAAACTGGGCACTACTGTGCTCATCCCTTGAGATTGATTCCAGGCACAGAATCTTTTCCATTTTTCAGCATAAGATTTTCTAGTACTAGGCCTCCTTGCCTCTAAAATGACATCCATCACTGGCTTACTGAGGGATGGTAAAGGAGAGCATAGGTAATTAGCCAGGCTGCTAGGTTCAGTGTATGAAGCTGAGGGTGCAGAATCTAGTTCTCCTACTTAGACATCAGGGTAGGAGTCTGAGGCAGGCGCCATGGGGCCAACAGTGACACTGCGCAGGAGGGGGCCAGGCTGGTGCAATCAAAATCATCCTTGGTTTGTCTTGTTTGATCTTTAGTAGTAGTTCGGAGAGCAGAGGCAGAGGAGGAAAGGCATAAACTGATAGGTTTTTCCAGCTGAAGGACAAAGCATCCACTTTCCAAGCTTGTCTGTGGGGAGTCCTTGCGCAAAATATTTCCAATTGATAGTTCTGGGGTGAGGCAAACAAGTCTATATCTGGGCTCTTCCATTGCTTGTCAACATTTTGAAAATCCTTGGTTCCAGTTTCCTCTCGTGTGGGTCCATGAGGGTTCTGCTTAGTCCATCTGCCAGTGTATTTAGTTTTCCTGGCAGGAATTTAGCTTGTAGATGTACTTGGTAGCTCAAGGCTGTGTTCCACAATGCCATAGCTAGTCTGCAGAGGGGGTAAGAATGTGTACCCCCCCTGCTTGTTTATATACCACATAACAGCGGTGTTGTCCGTCTTTACCATTAATTCTCCTGGAAGAATGTGGTCCTTGAAGGCTATCAGATCATTCTGTACAGCTAACATTTCGTTATGATTGATGTGAAGGTGCATTTGAATTGGGTTCCATTTACCCTGAATGCACTTCCCTGCCAGGTGCACCCACCCCATGCATAGTCTGATGCGTCTGTTAGGGTTTGGGCGGCAGGGGGTAGTGTGAATGGTAGTCCCTTGTTTTGGTGGCAGGCCTCTGCCCACCAAAGTAACTCTTGGCATAGACGAGGAATGATAGGAATCATTGCTTCTAGATCCTGAGAATGTTGACACCCATAGGCTTTTTAGATACCATTGTAGTTTCCTCATATGCAGTCCTGCATATGGAATTAGAAGAATGCAGGAGGCCATGAACCCCAAGGCTTGTGGTATTTGCCTTGTAGATAGCAGGGTTTTTGTGACCACTTATTTGAAGTAGGTTGTCAAGTGAATTTGTTTCTCTGGCATGAGGAAAGCCATTTGGGAAGTTGTATTCAAGCTTGCTCCCAGGAATATAACTTGTTGACAGGGTACCAAGTGTGATTTCTTTTCGTTTATGGTGTACCCCAGACAAGTTAGCGCACTCTGTACAAAAGCCAGATTCAAAAGTATGTCCTGGTTTTCTGCCTGAATTAGACAATTGTCCAGGTATTGGTATATTTAAATATTTATTTGCCTGCAAAATGCAATGACTGGAGCTAGGCACTTTGTGAATACCCTGGGCGCAGTGCAGAGACCTGATAGTGCGTGTATCCTGCTTTGAAGCGTAGGTATCTTCTGCAAGATTCCAATTGGGATATGCAGGTATGCTTCCTTTAAATTTAGTGTTGCCAACCAGGCATTTTTGCTTAGCATAGGAAGCAATTGAAGAGTCAGCATCTTGAATTTTAGAATTGCCAAAAAGGTGTTTAGAGTAGGCAGGTCCAGGATAGGACGCCATGAATAGTCTTTTCTGGGTACCGGGAAAAATCTTGAGTAGAAACCTTGTCCCTTTTTCTCTTCTGGTACCAATTGAATAGCCCCTATGGTTAAGAGAGTGTACTTGCTTTTGGGCCTCTTCCCACTGCTTTGGAGGTAGATCCGGCCAACCGCTTGGAGTTGAAGTGTGGAACTGAAATCTGTATCCTTGGGACACTATATTAAAAACCCATTTGTCCTGGGTAATGAGTCCCCAGTTCTTTGCATGAAACGCAATCTTTCCCCCCAAAGAGGCAGTCAGTTGAGAAGTGCTTGGAAGTTTTAAAAAAAGTCATTGAGACAGTCTACCATAGGGGGGAGTTTTATTACTCCCAAATTTGGAAGTGGAGGCCCCCTACTGCTTAGTCCTATGTGTCCCCTGGGACACAAGCCTGGGTGCTCTCCTGGATCTGGGTTTGGGGACTGAGAAGGTCTGGAAGAGGCAGGAAAAAAAACAATTCTTAGAAGGCCAATGCCTACTAAAACTTGGAGGTTGTACTTGTAAAAAGTCTTTAATAGTTAGCATAGATTTAGCTTTTTCCTCCATCTTTTTAAGAACTTCTGCCTTGTTGCCAAACAGGTGGCTCTGATTTAAGGGACCATCCAGTAATTTCGCTTTAACATGATCTGGCAAGGATTGCTTCTTAAGCGAAGCATGCCTTCTAAGTACAGACCCAGTTACAGCAGCCCAGCAAGAAGCCTCTAGAGAATCAAAACCACATTGCAATGTATGTTTTTACCAACTTGTTCAGCAGAAATGCATGAAATCCTGTAAATCATTATTTTCAGCACATTCAGGAGTCAACATCATTTTCTGTTTAAGCAATCCAATAATATGCAGCTGATACTTTAACATATGAAACTGGCAATTCAAGGCCCTAATGGCCAAAGTTGCAGAAGTGTATACCTTCTTACCCCATCTATCCAGCACCCTGGAGTCTCTATCAGAGGGGGCAGGATTTTTGGCAGTAGTAGCTTTAATGCCCTTGAGTCCCTGTGAAATGGCTTCAGGATCCGCAGTATGATTTTTGAAAAGGAACTTGTGAGAGTCAGGAACCCTATAACATCTATCAGGTTTTCTGGAAGCAGGAGGTAAAGAATCAGGGGCCATGCTAGATTCCGAAAAGGCATCAACAATGTCCAGTACAGGAGGTATAGGTAAAGGCCTGTGCTGGGGCAGGAGAAAGAAATCCCCAAGTCTCTTTTTAGAATCAGAGAAATCCTGACTTTTCCCAAAGAAAAAGCTCCTTGAGAGTATGCAAGGTTTCACCAAAAGATAAATCCTCTGGGGGGGGAAAAGCAGAGGGAATAGAGTCCTCAGCATCAGAATCCTCATAGGTAGATAAGGGTAAATCCTGGTCATCAGAGGAAACAAAGTTCAAAATCCTGGTCAGAAGTATCATAAGCAAACTCAGTCCTATGTCTCTTAGAGGGGGAAGGTTAGCTTCCCCTGATTAAAGTAATAAGGTCTTCAGTCATTCTTATCATTTGTTCTTTAGGCATAGAGGCCTGACCATGCAGTCTGGGCATCAGTTTTCTAGGCATGGTTTAAGTTTTAGGCCTCAAAGAAGAAGATCGCACTGGTTTAATATGCAAGTCAGTAGACCTGAATACACCCTCA
Source organism: Protopterus annectens (assembly GCF_019279795.1). NCBI lineage: Eukaryota > Metazoa > Chordata > Ceratodontiformes > Protopteridae > Protopterus > Protopterus annectens. The sequence goes on from NC_056729.1 coordinate 512,549,141, forward strand.
GAAGCTTGTGCCTGCACAGCGACTCTGGACCCATCAAAGGTAGCGACATCCACAGGTTCCACAGCTGAAGCATCTCACAGCATACCGGACTCTGAATGGGTCTCAGTAGAGGCCTGCGAATCTGAAGTAGCGGGTATCAGGGGCGGCCTGTCTCTGTCTTTATCGTTGCGTTTCTTTGGAATGTCGGTAGACGAATGGCTTACCGAAGACATATCAGGATAATTGAACTGGGCACCAAAAAAATTCAGAAGCGCAAATATGCTGACGATGGATAGTTTGTGGTTTAAATAAGGCACAAAACCGACAGCGAGGTACATCGTGGTCAGGGCCTAGGCAAGAAATACAGTACGAATGAAAATCTTTATGAGGTATTTGCTTTCCACAAGAAATGCAATTATTTACTTTTACTGGCATCAATTTAGAGCAAGAAAAAGTTTCCCCAACGGGGTACTTGGCTTTTAGTTGAAGACTTCTGTTCTGAAACAACAAAAATTTCAGGAGTCGGCCGACTGGCACATGCGAACTGCTTCTGCTTCGGGCACCGCACGTCAAGAAAGACTGATGTAATGACATCGGTTGCATGTTTTATACCCCTGACAACCTGACGTCACGGAAGAAGAGACAGCAACCGAAGCAGGACCCAAGACTTTGTTAATCAGGCCGACTGAGGGCTACCTGCAAGCAGATAACCCAAATGTAATGACTGCAACAGTGAAACACGAAGAACATCTGCCTAGACATTAAGGCCCCAAGTTTAATACTATTGGCTTCCCAAAAATCAATTACTAGGAAACAGAAATCAAAATATAAACCAACTGAAATATTGAATATTGTTTAAAGAGATAAAAAGTAAAATCTTTAGAAAAGGGAAGGAGCAAATTACATATAAATAAATGTTCAGGAGAGAGTGTGGTTTAAGAGACAAAGGAATGTGTTCCCATTAAGCAAAGGCAATGATCAAAACAAGCACAATAAGAACATACTTAATTTTATCCAGCTGCCATAATGGCAAATGTAAAAAAAGTACTCACAATTTTAGTTTCTCCTCAGCATGGGCTTTAAGCGCTTGATACCTCTGCTCTTCTTTCTTAATTCTTGCAAGGTAGTCTTTTGCACACTTCTTCAAAGCCTCTTCATTCTAAGGGGGGGTGCTTAATTATTACTAAATGGAACAATAATCCTACCACAAAAAAGCAAGACTGCAAAGTACTGAGGGCTTCAATATTTAAAATTTTACAAATACCACTTTTCACATCTAACTTAAATGTTAGAAGCATCCACATTCCCATTAAAAAAGGGGGTTGCACAACAAAAATCAATTAGGGAAGAAAGTGAAATTATTAAAAATTGCGGTTTCAAAAGTCCAAATTGATATTTAGCAATTGGATCTTATTTTCTCAAAGAATGGAGTACTCTTCCACCACAATGGGCAAGAATCTATTCCCCAAACAATTAAAACTATCATGTACAAGGTGTATGCTCCAAGATCTCTCACTCCTTGTTTAAACAAAATATAGCCATGCAAGATGCTTACCATAACACAGATGACTAAAATGTCATTTATCTTCACACTAAGTCACACAAACTCGAGTGGCCTGGCTGGCAATATTCTTCCGGGGGGAGAGTTACATAAAGGAAAGTAAGTGCAGTACATCCCTTTGTGGCTTGCATCACCAAGATAAGAAAACAAGAAGATTTATCATGTTCACCAAGAGATTTTAAAAAGGAATTAGAGTAAACTGCATCTTCTGAAACTGGGATGCTATATACACATTGCTCTTCTGAAACTGTGATGCTATACACACAGTCTGCTTCTCTCTGGAAGCAAACTCCACATTACTACAGTGCCTTATAAAAAGCTCCACTAAAACATCTACTCTGAAAAATCCACCAACAGAGAACAGATCAAGATATAGCACAAAGAGTGCAGTGATAGCACATTTCAGCTTTACAATAAAGGAACTCCTAAGCCTATGGTTGGCCACTGTCACAGTAGCAATTCACAAAACTCTCTCTTCACACAAGACCAAGTACAAAAATGCTAATCCTATCAATGTTTTGCACTCACCAGTTCATTGAGATCGTCTTCATTAGGGCAAGTTAACAGCACTCTTTTAGCTAGAGATAACATCTATTTTGAAATGGTCAGCTTCACTGATTGCAGACATCTGACAGTGTACACCATAGTATGAAGTGCTTCTGCAGAGTAGTTTATCTTATTCTACACTGGCTAATGTCTCATTTCTTCAGACATGTCCAAAGGGCGGCTACAGAAAGAGATAAGGCAAGGGTTATTCACACCACTATTATGATGAGAGTTACCTCTCCTTACATCAGGAGCATATCATGAGGGTACATTCCCTTACTGGGAATCTGAATGCCATACATATTTGGCTATGCATTTGCTTAAAGTAGGAATACATTCAAGACGGAAGCCTTGGCAATATCAATAAGTTGCAGACTGTATTAAGATAAGCAAATTTTAATGTTGGCCTCAATCTTCAGCTTCCATTTTGGGAACAGGTGGCTACTGCAGAAAAAAAATCATTCTGCTTTCATTTGAAGATTACCACCAGAATTAAGCATTATTAACCCTCCAAGGACATTTTAACTGGCATTCATGATCTAGTCTCCTTTTACCTCAACTAAAGTTAACACTCCATCTTGGACTTCCCAAATTCTACTGTCTGGCTACTTATTGGTACTTATGTTTACCATCATATCACTCTGTGCTGCAGAAGGTGAACTAGCTTCCTGTTCAATGGTGTACACTTTTCTGAATTTTCTGTTCAATATTAAACAGTTTTGAAAAATCTGACACTAGTTTTCCTCTCTCTCCAGGATGAGTCCCAAGAAGCAGAAATGTACTCTTCCTTACTTTGTGCTATGCCGCGAGTGGCTAATAGCTCCTTGGACGTGGCGTGAAACATTTGAATTCAGTCATTTGCTTACCAGGTCTTGCTCCTTTGGAATCCACTACCTTGGTGGTTTAGGAAGTATTCTACTACAGTTGCTTCAGGAAAGCTTTCAAGGCTTACTTGATCATGTGCTCACAGACAACCACACTGATCTACCTCTATTGTTGCCATAAAGTGCTTTTTAATGTTTTTAGTGATATGTACTGTGCTTAGCAATTAAGCACCTAAATAAACTGAAGTTAAATCACTGCAGGAATATATCTACAATTGGAAGAGAAATACCCACAGTTGAACCGTGGAACCATAACCTGTCACTGACCATTTTTTGAGCATATTACCTACAACTTTTCCGGCACTTCCTTACCCAGATTTCTACCAGAAGAATGAAAAAATAAGTTATGTACTTGGCATAATGTTCCATCTGAGTTGCTGCTTTTCATTTGATCTTCAACCTGTGGGACAGAGTCCCTAGCTATCAACAAAAACTTAGGAGGTCCTCATGGAAGGATATTCCACAGCACGGCTGAGCCAAAAGATGCCCTACTCCTGGAAAGAAGATCCAATTTATAATGAGAAATGAAAGTATGTGACGAGGCCCAGGTCTCAGCAGAACAGATATCAAGAGAAACCCTGGACCAAAAGGCCGCAGAAGTAGAAAAGTACAGTTGTGTAAACTTACCATAAATGTAGATGTTAGAGTGTATTCACTGTTGCAGTCATCACATTTGGGTTATCTGCCTGCAGATATCCCTTAGCTGGCTTGAATACAGAGTCTTTGGATTTCTGCGTCGGATGCTGTCGTATCTTCCATGATGTCAGGTCGTCAGGGGTATAAAACATGCAGCCGATGCCATACATAAGTTTTTCTTGCCCCAGAAGTTAGGTGCCCCCACAATAGGAAGCAATTATATGGTATGGAACACCCCCAGCAAAAAGCAAATACACATGATACAATATATGCCCAACAACAAGGAATGGTAAAGCCAAGAGAAGTCAGAAGGCTGGAGGGAGGGTAACTAGGACTGCAACAGTGAATACACTCTAGCATCTACATTTATGGTAAGTGTACACAAGTGTACTATGTTCTTCGTGTTTCACTGTTGCAGTCATCACATTTGGGTTGATTCCCAAAGCTAAGGAAGGGTGAAGGCAGTTAAAGAGCATTGGGGATTGCAATCAGGCCCTGTAAGAAAGCTGTGGCAAATCCAGCTCTGGATTTAGAAAAGATAGGCAGGTGGTAATGCTTGGTGAAAGTATGTATAGAGCTCCAGGTAGCAGCTTCCAGGATGTCCTTGGTAGCGACTCTCCTGAGAAATGCCGTAGAGGTAGATGCAGCCCTGGTGGAATGTGATCTTATCCCCTGTGGGGTAGGTTTTCCATGGTGTTTATAGCAGAAATGGATACAGTGGGCTATCCATTTGGAAATGGTTTGCTTTGAAATGGCCTTCCCCTCTGCCCCTGCAGCAAATGCAACCAGCAGCTGTTCAGATTTCCTGAGAGTTTTAGTCCTGTCCAAGTAAAATCCAAGTTGTCTGTGCACATCTAAGGAGTGCAGTATTCGTTCCCCTTTGTTCTGTGGATTAGAAAAGGTTGGCAAATGAATGGACTGATTAAGGGCCACACTGGATACCACCTTGGGTATGAAGGAGGGATTGGTCCTGAGGGACACTGTCTGCATGAAAGATAACGAAAGGCTTCACAGCCATGAGGGCCTGTAATTCAAACACCCTTTGTGCTGAAGTGATGGCTAAAAGGAAGGCTGTTTTCCAAGAAAGGAATTTCAACTCTGCATTTGCCGCTGGCTCAAAAGGAGGTAGAGTGAGTTTTTCCAATAAAAAGTTAAGGTCCCAGGCTGGAGTAGGGGCTCTCCTGGGTGGTCTTAAGTTTTTGGCCCCTCTGAGGAACTGCATCAGCAGTGGATAAGAGAAGAGGGGTGATTCTGCGTTGTAATGAGCTGAAATGGCTGAGGCATGAATTTTGATGGAGGAAAAAAAAAAAGGCCCTTGTGAAGCATCTCAGTTGAGTATTGAAGAATCTGAGGTAAATTGGGCGCTGCTGTGGCCATCCCGTGAGTTTGGTTCCAGGAACAAAATCTTTTCCATTTTTCAGCATAAGATTTTCTAGTACTTGGCCTCCTTGTCTCCAGAATGACATCCAACACTTGCTTACTGAGGGATGGTAACGGAGAGATTAGGTAATTAGCCAGGCTGCCAGGTTCAGGGTTTGAAACTGTGGATGCAGAATCTGGACCTCCTGCTGGGACAGCAGGGCAGGGCTCTGAGGCAGGTGCAATGGTGCCAACAGTGACACTGTGCAAAAGGGGGTACCAGTGTTGGCGTGGCCAGTCTGGTGCAATCAGTATCATCCTTGGTTTGTCCTGTTTGATCTTTAGTAGCACCTTGGAGAGGAGAGGCAGAGGGGGAAAGGCATAAACTGACAGTTTTTTTTTCCAGGTGAAGGACAGGGCATCCACTTTCCAAGCTTGTTTGTGGGGAGGCCTTGTGCAGAATTTATCCAAATGGTAGTTCTGGGGGGAGGCAAACAGGTCCATCTCTGGGCTCCCACATTTGTTTCTCAATATGTTGATTATCTTTGGTTCCAGTTTCCACTCGTGTGGGTCTATTAGATTTCTGCTTAGTTCGTCTGCCAGTGTATTTAGCTTTCCTGGCAGGAATTGAGCCTGTAGGTGCACTTGGTAGCTTAAGGCCGTGTTCCACAAAGCCATGGCTAGTCTGCAGAGAGGGTATTAGTGGGTTCCCCCCTGCTTATGTACCACATAACAGTGGTGTTGTCCGTCTTTACCATTAATTCTCCTGGAAGAATGTTGTCCTTGAAGGCTGTCAGAGCATTCTGTACAGCTAACATTTCTTTTTGGTTGATATGTAGGTGCATTTGACTTTGGTTCCATTTGCCCTGAATGGACTTCCCTGCCAAGTGAGCGCGCCCCCATGCATAGTCTGATGTGTGTGTTGTCAGGGTTTGGGCGGCAGGGGGTAGAATGACTGGCAGTCCCTTGTTTAGGTGGCAGGCCTCTGCCCACCAAAAAAACTATCCGCAGACAAGGTATGATAGGAATCATTGCTTCTAGATCCGGAGAATGTTGACACAATAGGCTTTTTAGATACCATTGTAGTTTCCTCATATGCAGTCTTGCATATGGAATTAGGAGAATGCAAGAGGCTGTGAACCCTAGGGCTTGCAGTATTTTCCTTGCAGATAGCTGGTCTTTGTGGCCAGTAGTTTGAAGTAGGCTGTCAAATGAAATTGTTTCTCTGGAGTGAGGAAAGCCATCTGGGAAGTTGTGTTCAAGCTTGCTCCCAGGAATACAATTTGTTGGCAGGGTACAAGATGTGATTTCTTTCCGTTTATGGTGTACCCCAAAGAAGTTGGCAATTTCTGTACAAACGTCAGACGATTTAATAGTATGTCCTGGCTTTCTGTCTGAATTAGACAATTGTTCAAGTATGGGTATATTTGAATATTTCTTTGCCTGCAAAACACAATGACTGGAGCTAGGCACTTTCTGAATACCCTGGGCGCAGTAGATAAGCCAAAGGACAGTGCACAGAACTGATAGTGCATGTAGCATGCTTTGAAGCATAGGCATCTTCTACATGATTCCCTTATTGGGATGTGCAGGCAGGCTTCCTTTAAATCCAGTGTTGCCAACCAACCATCCTTGCCTAGCATAGGAAGCAGTTGGTGAGAGTTAACATAATCAGCGAATATTTGAGTAGTTGCATCTTTTTTACTGTTACACGTATCTGCTGGCCAACAGTGTTTTTTTGGTTTGTTCCGGCCGTGCAGTACCTACGTGCATAGCACAGTGTTGGAATACAAGATTTAAAGTCAAGTCATTGAGACATTTTACCATAGGGGGAGTCTTACCACTCCTTGCTTTGGAAATGGGAGCCCCCCACTGCTTAGTCCGGTGAGTACCTTTGGACTGAAGGCTGAGTGTTCTGCTGGTTCTGGGTTTGGACTGAGAAGGTCTGGAAGAGGCAGGAAAGGACCAATTTTCAGAGGGCCAATGCCTACTAAATCTGGGAGGCTGTACTTGCAGGAAATCTAACAGTTTGCATAGATTCAGCTTTTTCCTCCATCTTTTTAAGTACTTCTGCTTTGTTGCCAAACAGGCAGTCTTGGTTTAAGGGAGCATCCAGCAATTTAACTTTAACATGATCTGGCAAAGATTGTTCCTTAAGCCAAGCATGCCTTCTAAGTACAGACCCAGTGAAAGCAGCCCTGCAAGATGTCTCTAGTGAATCAAAACCACATTGCAAAGTATGTTTTCCATCTTGTTCAGCAGAATGCATTAAATACTGTAAATCTTTATTTTCAGCACAGTCAGAAATCAACATAATTTTCCATTTAAGCAATCCAATAATATGCTGCTGAAACTTTAACATATGAAACTGGCAGTTTAAGGCCCCAACGGCCAAGGTTGCAGAAGTGTATACCTTCTTACCACATCTATCCAGCGCCCTGGAATCTATATCAGAGGGGGTAGGATTTTTGGCAGTAGAAGCCTTAATGCCCTCGGGTCCCTGTGAAATGGTCTCAGGATCCACAGTAGGATTTATAAAAAGGAACTTGTGAGAGTCAGGAACCCTGTAATATCTATCAGTTTTTCTGGGAGCAGGAGGTAGAGAGTCAGGGGCCAAGCTAGATTCCGAAAAGGCATCAACAATGCCCAGTACAGGGGGGATAGCTAAAGGCCTGTGTTGGGGCAGGAGTAAGAAATCCCTAAGCCTCTTTTTAGAGTCAGAGTAATCCTGGCTTTCCCAACGAAAATGCTCCCTAAGAATATACAAGGTTTCACCAAAAGAGAAATCCTTTGGAGGAGAAGCAGAGGGAATAGAATCCTCTGCATCCGAATCCTCATACGTAGATAAGGGTAAATCCTGGTCATCAGAGGAAACAGAAATTTCAGAATCCTGATCAAAAGAATCATAAGTAAACTCAGTCCTAGGTCTCTTAAGAGGGGGAAGGGTTGGCTTCCCCTGATTTAAGTAATAAGGTCTTCAGACATTCTTATTTTTTTTTTAGGCAAAGAGGCCTAACCATGCGGTCTGGCCGTTGGTTTTCTAGGCATGGATCGAGTTTTAGGCCTTGAAGAAGAAGATGGCGTCAGTTTAATATGCAAGTCAGTAGGCTTGAATACACCCTCAGAAGACGGTGCCTGCACAGCGGCTCTGGACCATCCAAGGTAGAGACATCCGCAGGTTCCACAGTTGAAGCATCTCGCGGTATACCAGACTCCGAATGGGTCTCAGTAAAGGTCTGCGAATCTGAAGTAGCGGTCACCAGGGGCTGCGAAAGCGCCTCACTGAGTACCGGCGAACTGGTGACCATCTTAGAAGCATCGTCGGCAGCTTTGGACCTATGCTGTCTATCTCTATCTTTATCTTTGCGTTTTTTTGGAATGTCAGTAGGCTTACCAAAGCCATATCTGGGTAACTGAACAGAGTACCAAAATATTTAGAAGTGTCAATATACCGATGACTAATAGTTCGTTGTTTAAATAAGGCACAGACAGGTCAGGGCCTAGGCAAAGAATACAGTACGAAAAAAATCTTTGAGGTATTTGCTTTCCACAAGAAATACAATTATTGACTTTTACTGACATCGGTTTAGAGCAAGAAAAAGTTTTCTCAACGGGGTACTTAGCTTAGTTGAAGACTTCAGTTCTGAACTCGAAAATTTCAGGAGTCTGCCGACCGGCACTTGCAAACTGCTTCGAGCACCGCACGGCAAGAAAGACTGATGTAATGGTGTCAGCTGCATGCTTTATACCCCTGACTACCTGACGTCATGGAAGATGAGACAGCAACCGACGTAGGACCCAAGACTTTGATAATCAGGCCGACTGAGGGCTACTGCAAGCAGATAACCCAAATGTGATGACTGCAACAGTGAAACACGAAGAACATCTTGATAAAGGAATACAGCCAAAAAAGCAACAGTTACAAACTATGGAGCTTGGAGCAGTAGAAACCTGTGCTGTTCAAATCAAGTGGCAAACAAGATCTGGGGGAGAAGGGAGAGCGGGATATTATGGGTAGAGGAGGAGAGCTTGGACTTTGGATCAGATGTTGGAGTATATGGCAGAGTCGGATCTGTGCCGGATTAGAGTCCCTCAGGGTGAAGACCAAATGAAAACAACTTCAGATCAAAAGGTAATGGCTTCAGACAAACATTTGGAAATAGTCTTGATAAAGGCTGTCCCTTCTTTGTACCTTCACAAGAAATGAACAAATGACCCTAAGAGCTGAAAGATTTACATCTGTCAAGATAGCATCCGAGTTGTCTGTGGAAATCCAAGGTATGGAATATCCTCTCCCTTACTTTTGAGCTCAGGAAAGAAAACAGGAAGATGGACAGTTTGGCTTAAAGTGAACTTGGATACCACTTTAGACATAGAAAAAGAAGTTATGTACTCACCATAACATTCTGTGTTGTTGATCTTTATTCTTAGATGGGATTCTGTTCCGAGTCTTGGAACTGGATCGGCTGTTATAACAGCTTATACAAACCAAAAAATTCCTGAGCCAAGTTCCTACTCAGAATGCCTTTCTCCAAGTTACCTCAGATTGAGTTGCAGCTATAATTAAGTAAGTAAAGGTAAGAGTATAACCACTGAAGAGGCTATGTCCAAGGCCATATATGAGAATGCAAATAGCCATGACTATGGTCAGATTCTCAAGGAGTCTGAAAGAAGAGAAAGGAGGGTGGGGTGTCAAGGTTATATGAAGATCGACAACACAGATGGAACATTATGGCGAGTACATAACTTCTTTACCTGAAGTTGTCAATCTTCATTTATTCTTGACAGATGGGACAGAGTGCCCAGCTACCTTGAATCTTGGGAGGCCTTATGGAAGGATATTTCTACGCACCATAGAACCAAATGACAATCTTCCCCTGGAGACCAGATCCACATAATGAGTGATAAAGGTATGAAGCCCACGTTCTTGCTGCTGCACAAATGTTGTCCATGAAAACTTTGGAGTGAAAAATAACAGACATGGCTACAGCTTTTGTGGAGTGAGCACTAATTGGAACTGTCAAATTTCAGATTTTTCTTGTAGACAAATACGATGCAATCTCAAACACTTCCATACTGTAACCTTGATTTCCCTATGGAAGGACCTGAAAAGGAAATAAATGGTCTGGCTTCCTGAAATGTTTAGTTCTGTCTAGGTAAAGAAACGCAATTGTCTGTGGACATCCAATAGATGTAAGCAGCATTCTCCTTTGTTTGAAAAATAGGTAAGAACACTGGAAATTCAATGAACATGATTTTTAGAAGAAAGGATGGATTGGTTCTCAGTGACACCCTGTCCTTATGAAAAATCAGATATGGAGGTTTTGAAGATAACGTGTGAATCTCAGAAATTCTTCTAGCGGATGTGATGGCTATTAGTAAAATGGTCTTCCATGAAAAATTTCAACTCACAGGTAGCAGCTGGCTCAAAGGGGAATTGCATCAAGGATTGCAAAACCAGAGTAAGATCTCAGAAAACGAGAGGTTCCCCCCCAAGAGGGTTTCAACCTTAAAGTTCCCTTCAGAAAGGCCTTGCACAACCTATATGATATTAAAGATTGCTCTTCAAAACCATAACGAAAGTTAGAAATAGCAGCTAACTGTAACCTGACAGCGGAAGAAGCTCTTTGTTTGATCAGTATAAACATAAATTTCAAAATATCTTACCAAAGGTGAGAAAGGATCAAGTTTATAGTGTGCTCATAAAGAAAAACTTTTCCATTTACTAAGATAAAGTTGCCTTGTGGGAAGTTAGCAAAATGTTTTGAATGGGGGAAGACAAGTTATTTTGTCTGGCAATCAATAGAACTAGAGTAACCAAGCTATAAGCTTGAAATTTGTCATATTGGGGTGACCATGTCCGTGAGGATGGGACAGGAAATCTGGGTCCAGAGTCCATGGACGTTAAAGTAGGTAAGGCCAAAGAAAGGGGAACCAAACTTGAGGCCAAAAAGGGGCAATGAGAATCACTTTGCTCTTAAAACGTATGGCCTTCTTGATGAACAGGAGTATCAGAGGAACCAGGGGTAATGCATAGAGTAGTCCCAAGGGCCAATCGTGAAGGAGATCATCTCTCAGGGACTCCCCCCCCGAGAGAGGATTAGGCAGAGTAGCTGCTGCACTTGCTCTGGGGGGGGGAACACAGGTTGCAGCAAGGATGACCTCAGCAGCAGAAAATGTCCTCTGCCACTCAGATAGACAGACCACTCATGAGTCAGGATGATGCATCTGCTCAATTTGGCCGCTGTCACGTTCAAACTCTGCGAGATGTGCATTGCTACCAGAAAGCTGTTAGAAGATATTGGTCATTGCCACACACTGATAGCTTTTTGATGGGGGGGGGGGGTATGGGGGTAGGGCAAGTCTTGATTCCACCTTGCTTGATGTACCAGACTACGGACATGTTATCTGACTGAATTGCAATCGTTCCTTGAGGGAGGACAGTTCGAAAGGCTTGCAACGCTATAAGCACTGCCCTCAGCTCCAGAAGATTGATATGCAGATTGGCCTCTATAAGGGACCAAGTGATTTGGACGGTCCTTCCCTGAAAATGCCCCTCTGCCCAATTTGGCAGGCATCTATGGTCACTATGGCCTGGGGAAGAGGAGAAGCAAACTGGCTGCACAGAGGAATTTCCTCTGATTCCATACAAGATAAATCCTCCTTGCAACAAATGAAAATTCGGATGCAATGAGACAGAGGAAGAGTGAGGATGGAACATTGGGAAGATAGAAGCCACTGAAGGATTCTCATACGGAATCTTGCTAGAGGTACTACGGTGATGGCTGCCATCGATCGCAGTGCCTGTAGAACTAGCGATGCATGTACATAGTCATTGGAAAGAATGTGTACCAGTGATCTTACTTTCTGCAGTCTGTGATTAGGAAGGGAGGACATGCAAGAGATTGTGTTCAAGTTTGCTGCTATGAATTCCAATTGTTGGTGAGACGAGATTTGGCGAGATTCACCATTATACCTAGATGACAATAAGTCTGTAGGGTGAAATCCCTTGTCAGTTTGAGTAGATGCCTGGTGGGGGCGGTAAGGAGCCAGTCCAGATATGGAAATACTCAATCTGTACAGTCTCAGGTGCGTTGCTATGACTGCCATACATCTGGTGAACACCGGGGGCTGTGGTAAGACCAAAGGGCAGGGATCGGAACTGAAAATGGCTGGCTACCAGCTGGAAGCGGAGAAACCTCCTGGAGCCCTTGCCCATTTTTATATGGTAATACGCGTTCTGGAGGTCTACACAGCACATCCAATAGTCTTTCCCTAAGAAGGGGAGAATAGGCTGAACCATGACCATCTGGAATTTCATCTGTTGCACAAAGTGATTGAGTACTGCAATCCAACTTTGGTATTCAGTTTCCTGTCTTTTTTGGCACCAAAAAGAACCTTGAGTAGAATACAGATCCTATCAGGATTGGTGGGACTTCTTTGATAACTTTTCTAGCAACTTTTGAATTTATAGAGCTTATATGTGAACTAATGAATGTTATATTAGAAAATAATTACATATTTTTTGAAGGAGAATATTTTCAGCAGCTCAAAGGGGTTGCTATGGGTGCAGCCTGCGCTCCCTTGTATGCAAATTTAGTTCTCCTGGGTTGGGAACATAAGTATGTTTTTCAAAATGAATTATTTTCCACCAGTGTTATATACTACGGCAGATTTTTGGATGATATTTTTATTTTATGGAGAGGATGTCAAGAACAAATAATTGAGTTTGTTCAGTATTTGAATCAAACTACAGAATATTTAAAGTTCACCTATCAGTTTGACAAACAAGAAATTAACTTCCTAGATACTAAGATCATTAAAGGCCAGGATGGTTTCATCTCCAAAATCTACCGTAAAAACACTTTTTGTAACAACTACTTGCATTATACTAGTCACCATCCCATTCATCAGAAAAAAAGTATTATAAAGGGTCAGGCTATAAGAATAGCTAGGATGACAACTGATAAAAATGATGTTATATCAGAGTTTAAAAATCCAAGGGATATGTTTCTAGAAAGAGGGTATCCAGGACACTTCATTGATCCTATACTTATGGATGTACTTAATAAATGGGGTAACATTTATATACCCTTATTAGGCACTGGTGGAGATGGATCTGATAACAAATCTACTGATATGATAGTTCAGGATACACCTAACTTCCAACAAGCTTGTGTAGTGCAATACAGTCCTTTGTATTCTCAGATTAAAGGAATCCTGACAAAAAATTGGAACATCTTTAAAACAAATACTGAGATATTCCGCATACTGGGTGATAAACCCATATTTTCTACAAAGGTAGGGCCTAACATGAAGTCCTTGTTAGAGGCAGGTTTTGTTTCCAACAATAAACAGGGTAAAAGATGTGGAAGTAAACCTTGTGGCAGGTGCTCCTATTGTCCTTATATATTACAAGATACTTCTATTTCTCTTGACAATAAAAACAAGTGTCATGTTTTTTTAAAAAGTGGCAACTGTTGTTCCAGCAAATTAGTTTATATAGCTAGGTGCAACACCTGTCCTTCCTTTTATATAGGGAAGACAGAGAGAATGTTCAAAGCTAGAATATATGAACATCTTTATGATATTAAAAACAACAAAGATACTAATGCATTATACAAACACAGTACCAAGTTTACATGTTTTAAGTTTGGTATACTTGAATTTGTAACAGTGGAAGCAAGGTGTGGGGATTGGCAAAATGTATTGTACAAAAAGGAGCTATTGTGGCAGTTAAGGCTAGCTGCTGATCATCCACCAGGGCTCAACGAGCACATCACTATAATGCCAATTCTTAAGGAAAAGGCAGATTCAGTTTAGTAATATCAAAGACATTTGTAAACATACTTGTGAATATATTTACACATACTTTTTTTCTATGATGAGTTCATGTTAATGGACTAGTATTTTATATCATTTATGTCTTGAATATTTGATTGATTTTTTATATTCATTATTTAGTAAAAACAATTTTATTTTAATTAACTAGTGTTTAAATATTCAGGAGTTGTGATTTTTCATTGATGGAATTGGTTGGATTAGAACCAATGACTAACCAGCAACATGTATTTAAAAGTGAAAATTTTCTATGGTCATTTGTTCTGAAGTCATACTAGTTGATGAAAGCGCTTAACAACTTTGGTTTATTATTTTTTATATTAAAGCAGTATTGTGGACTCGCAACGTTGTGCTCTTTTATTTTATCTTGTTTTCTCTTTGAGCACTTGTAGCACCATTTCTTTGGACTTAGAATACAGATCCTATCAGGATTGGTGGGACTTCTTTGATGACTTTTCTAGCAACTTTTGAATTTATAGAGCTGCCCGATCCCTCTAATTGGGTGGAACATCGGGACCCTTCTTCCTGGTTTTGGAGTTAGTTGGAAAGGAATATGGTAACCCCTGGAAATGATCCTTAGCACCCAAGCATCTGTGGTTATCTTTTGCCAAGCCAGTGGGTGCAAGGATGGTCTTCCCACGACTGCCTCCAGAGGCAAGCTATCGGGCCTCCCTTCAGGAATGCTGAATGTGAAAAAATCTCTGGGATCCTGATTTTGCGGGCCACCTCTGACACATGATGGTGTCTTCCGTTACAGCTCCTCCCTCTGCCCCAAGGGGAGTCATTACCATGTGTCCTGGAAAAGCCATTGGGTTTTCTTGAACCACATTTTCTCGCTTCACTGGTTCCTGGAATAGGAGCACTGGGGACTGGAAAAAAGCACGCCCATGGCAGAAAAGGGTTTTTCCATCTTTTTCACAACTGGCTAAAGGCATCTTTCACTTTCGGGCCAAAAAGGGAAGATCTGTCAAATGCAGTGTTGACGAACAAAGACTTGAATGACTCTGCAAACTCGAATAGGTGCACGAAGGCATACCATTTGATTGCTATGCCTGAACCCGCTGAACTAGTCACCGCTTTGACTGCATGTGCAATGAGCCTCATGGATAAGTTTGAGATTGACTTGAGGATGGCAAGCTGGGTGGCTAGTTTATTCTGAACCTCAGACACATCTCCTGCAAGGGTACCTGACAGCTCCTCGATCAGATCCCTCTGAAGTCTAGTGAAGTGCGCCAAATAGTTCAACGACCCAAGGTGAAGGGTCAAAGAAGCATAGACCTGCTTCCAAATCTGTTCGTCATCCTAGACTCTTGGCTAGGGGGATGAACAGTGGAACTTTATTCACCAGTTCCTTCTTGGTAGCTGCCACAATCATCATGGCATTTACTACTAAACCTTTGATCCAATGCTGATGGTCTTCCAGAGCTGAAAGTATTTTATCTGCTCTCCTGGGGATTGGCTCTATGGAGTCAGGGGTCTTCTATACCCGGTTGGCAATCAGTTTGAAAAGATAGTCAACTGGCGGGGCCACCTAAGAGGTAGAAGGGTGAGCACCGAACACTTGCAGGTACACAGACTCCTCTGAGAATGGGTTTTATAGGTTCATAGGTGTGTACTAGGCTAATGGCCCTGGAGCCTTTACAAGCCTAGCCCATAGGATTACCCTGGCATCATCCCACCCGACCTTAGTTCCCAGTGCCTGTCAAGTAGAGCCACTGGGGTGAATTTTCTATTTCCTATCCAGTCGTCATGATTTCTCTTGAAGAGGACCAGTGAGGTACTCTGACATGTATGGGAAGTCTATTCCATAGCATGGGCAGTCTCTGTGTTATGAACCCGTCCCTTCAGCGTGTTCTGTTGATTGTGGTAATGAGGTTGAGGTCTCTGGAGTGTATGGTGCGGAGGGATCGGGATTTCTTTAGATGTAGCAATTCTAACAAGGCTGGGTCAGACATGGCTTTGCAAGTCAAGCAGAGATAGTCTCTAAGTAGGCGATATGAGACAGAGAATAGTTGGAGTTTGAGTCTGTCCGTATAGCACAAGTGTTTATGGCCTAGGATCCTCTTTGTGAGGTATTTTTATGGCCTCTCCAGTTGTTGCAAGTGTCTAGTGAGGTACCATGCCAAGTGGCGCATTGTACTCTATGATTGGCCTAATGAGGGAAGAGTAGAGGGATGACCTCTTTTTTTCTGGATGCAAAACCCTTAGTAATGAGATGTGCCACAGGACTTTCTGACCACAGCAGCAATGTGGTGGTCAAAACAGAGGTTGCTGTCAACCTGTGTTCCCAGATCTCTTATAACGTCTTCTGTGATCAGTGGACTACCATCGATGTGATAAAAACAACCTTAACAAACTTGCCACTAGCTATAATAACATAGCCAGATTCGCTACCGGCAACCCTTTTAGAACACACCACTGTCTCAACTTCAAACAATTGGGATGGTTAGAACTGCAGCACCAACTACTCTGTCATCAACTTACTATAACCCAAAATATACTTTCCCACCCTAATAATACCCCAATCCTCACAAATCTGACCACCCCTTACAAAAACCTTACAACTCTTCGCTCAGCCAATAAGCTTCTAGTTTCCACTATTAAATCTAAAAACAAAGCTGGAGACTCACTTTTCACTAACACAGTTGGCAAGGCCTGGAACCAGCTTCCAAGTGAACTTTCTACTCTCTCTTCCACACATCTTTTTAAAAAACATCTCAAAGCACATTTTAAAACTCACTGGCTTTGTCCCTGCACAAACCCTGACTGATTTTCCTCCTTACTCATTCCTGCTCTCCCTTTTAATTCACTTCTTCAGTGTATTATATCACTCAAATATTTCAATGTCCTTTTTGCTGTACTATGTTCCCTACCTAAAAAAAAAAAAAAAAAAAAAAAAAAAACTTTTTTTGTTTATTCTATATTTGTTCCTAGTTCATTCCCTTCTAAATACCTCAGAACACAATAGCATTGTTTTTTCTTTTTCTCTTTCACAAATATTGCAATACTGTTATCTGTACTTGATGATAGCTTTTTATATTAATATTGTATAATAATGTTTTTTTTTCTTTTGCTTGGAGCTTTTCTCCCCGGGTCTCTACTGAAAATGGACATGTATCCAGTTAGACTAGCCCGGTCAACAAATGTAAATAAATAAATAAATAAATAAAAATTCATGGGAACCATGTTTTTCCCAAAGGTGATAACGACATTTTTTGGCATTGAGCTTAACTTATTAACCCTAAGTACCTTTGCAGGGCGCCTTAGTGCTTACATCCAAGCACTAAGACGCTAGAAATTGTATGCTGTTCCACAAAGTACCTTCCACAAGCGCCGGTAACTTTGTGGTCAAGTTTTACCTCCACGGTTAAAAATTAAGTTGAAGTAGTACCCGGACTTTGTCAGGTACGTTCTCAACTTAGTTTTCAGTGTGGAATAACATCAGGCTCATATTTAACTTCTTCAGAGAAAATCGGCTTACCATGCACTGTGTATCTGCTTGTGATCATAGCAAGCCAATTCTGTGTGTTGCAGTTGTCAGTATCTGGAAGCATGAGTCATACATTTAATTCTCACATTTCTGTTGTCAGTTACTTGTTAAACATAAATTGCTTAAACTTTTGAGTTTGTGACTTGTCTTGCCTGTTAATCTGTTTTTGCTTATGGTTTTTCAGCTTTTATGGAACTGCATGCAGTGTTGTGTACTAGGAATATTCCAAGTAGTTATCTTCAGTGAGAGGAGTACGGTGATTCAAAACCAGCTGCTTTGTATTCTCTCACTGTACTGACTTGTAGTTTTTACATGTTAAAAATGACCTATGCTTAAATATTACTTAAAATATCTAGAAAAGTTAATTGAGCAACAAGCTTTGTTCGATTTATATTTTCTCTACAAGTATAAAAGTCTAATTTGCAAGATCACTGTACTTTAACATGAAATTTGCATTGTTTATGGCTAATGAATGTTAGATGGGAATAATTTGTCCATTTCTTCACGTTTTGGAGACTTCAGGTATTGCTCAAAGGCTAGCTGCTGTGTTAGTCTGAATATTGGCAAAATTTTAAGTCTTGATGTCAGTTAATTTATGGAGTTTTCACACTTATTGTTTCGTGTGAGGCAGGTTTGAAGAATAAGCCTCCCGAATTGTGGGAGGTTAGGCTTTTACTAAGAAAAAGCTGCACTTGTCTTGGTTGTAATTAACCCTCTCCAAAACACACATCACACACTTATCGCGTACGTTTTTTTAGCATCAGGGGTTCATATAGAATATTCTTGAGTATGTATATATATATATATATATATATATATATATATATATATATATATATATATATATATATATATATATAAATATAAATATATGTAGCAGACCTACTTTGTGATGGCACTTGTTTTCTTTAGACACCCTGTCAAGCTGGATAACTGGATGGGAAACAGAAAATACATCCCTGGATTCCACCCCTTGTCACTGTTGGACAGGGGCATTGGGTGCTGATTTGTCTATGCATGGGCTCTTGCCTAGGCTTATAAGTGCCTCAGGGCCAATAGACTAGTAACTTCCTATGATCCTATGAGAAGTGCACTAATTAGTTCTGAGAGAGAGCAGCTGACGCATGGAATAAACCATCAAATTACATTAATGCAAGCACTAGTTTAGACATTTTTTGGACAGCTTGGGCATATATGGGGAAAAAGAAGCTATGTACTCACCATAACATTCCATATCAGTTGTTCATCTCGCCTTCGTTCTCACTGATGGGTTCGGAGTCAATCCTCAGCTCTGACTCTGCCAAATGCAAAATCTTGAGGTCTTCAACAAGCTCGTGACCTACTCCCTATCCCATGATGCACTGGTGCTTCCCTCTGATCTTGTTTGCAGCCAACTAAACTGACTAGGTAAGTAACCCAATAAGAAAATCGAGAATACAGTAGATAAGGACTAAATACTACCAAGATTTGTCTCAACTTCCCAGTCCTCAAGAAAAACTGGTAGGGGACTTGGTGGGTGGGACACAAGAATGAAGGTGAGATGAACTCGCATGGAACGTTATGGTGAGTATATAACTTCTTTATGTGAAGTTGTTCTCTCTCACCTTCATTCTCACTGATAGGTTAGTGTCCCAAGCACCATCTTTTTTGGGTTGCTCACGGGAGTATATTCCTCAAAACCGTGGAACCAAATGAGGCCCTGTCCCTGCAGGCCCTATCCAGTTTGCAATGAGTGATGGAGGTATGAGGTCTAGACCATGTGGCTGCTGCACAAATAGAATCTATTAGTAGCTTAGCCAGAAAGGCTGAAGATGTGGAAACAGCCCTAAATGAGTGGGCCTTTACTTTATGATGTAAAGGCATGTGTACAAAGTTATATGTGAAGGAGATGCAGTCTGATAACTATTTTGACAAACTGCTTTTTTTCCTACTGGAACAGCCTTTGTTGAATCTGAAAACGAAATGAGCGGTTCTGATTTTCTAAAGTCCTTGGTCCTGTCTAAATAGAATCGAAGTTGCCTGTGGACGTCAAGTTTGTGCAGCATATGTTCCATCTTACTTGTAATATTTGGGGGGGGGGGGGGGGAGACAGGTAATTCAATAGTTTGATTGAGGTTCATGTCTGAACAAACCTTAAGTAAAAATGACGGCTTTGTCCTCAGTGAAAATGTCATTGTGAAAAATTTAAAATGGGGGGGCGGGGGGGGGGGGTTAATGGACATGGCATGTAACTCTGAAACCCTTCGAGCAGAAGTAATAGCTACTACAAAAATGGTTTTCCATGATAAATATTTCAGGTCGCAAGATGAGGCTGGTTCAAATGGCGGTAAGATGATTTGAGAAAGAACACAATTTAGATTCAATGGTGTGGCTGGGGATCTAATAGGTGGTCTCAAATGGATAGCACCCTTTAGAAAGGTTTTAGAGTCTATGGGACATGGTAGTAGCTCCCTGATCACCAATATAAAACTTAAGAAACTGGTAATTGAACCCTAATGGTTGCTGCCAGCTGCCCCTTCGTTGAAAAGTTTGGTCAAAAACTCTAAAATGGATGCAATTGAAGCCTAATACGGGTCAATATTGTTTTAAGATGCCCATACGGAAAAACTTTTCCATTTATTAAGGTATAAACTCCTGGTAGGTGATTTATGAGAAGGTGTTAAAATGTGCTGTGCAGCAGGTGAGAGATTTCGGAACCTGGCTATTCTTGGAATTGGAGCAGCCAAGCTGTCAATCTGAGGGTGTAAAGTGCAGGATGAACAGCCCCTGATGAATGAATCAAAAGATCTTCAACTGGGTCCAGAATCCAAGGTTCTTCCAGTAGATGAGGCTGAAGAAAAGAGAACGAAATCAGACAAGGACATAAGGGGCTATTAGAATGATTGTCCTTCCCAGAGTCTTGGCTTTCTGTACAAATTTAGGTATTAGTGGAAATGGGGGAAAGCGTAAAGGAGACCCGGGGGGCCAATTTTGCACAAGCGCACCACTTGGGGCTTCCCCCATAGTGGGGATTAGGGCAAAGTAGTTGCTGCATTTAGCGTTGCTGGGAGTTGCACAGAGATCGCAGCAAGGTTGGCCCCATCTGTGGAATATCCTTTCCGCTACTTCTTTCTTCAGGGACCACTCACGAGGCAATAAAATTGCTCTGCTCAATTTGTCTATCACAATGGACCTTCCCAGGATGTGCACTATCATCAGAAAGTGCTGGATGGATGCTGCCCACTGCCTTACTCAGGGCCTCTCAACAAAGGGGGTAGGATCTGGTTCCTCCTTGTGTTTATGTACCAGACCACACATGTTGTCCGTCTGGATTGCAATAGTCCCTAGAGGAAGAAAGACTAACGCTAGAAGTACCGGTCTCATCTCTAGGACACTGATATGCAAGCGATCCTTGTATTTCTTCCATATACCTTGGGCTGTCCTTCCATGAAAATGCCCCCCCTCCCACCCTATCAGGAAGGTGTCCTTGGTCACAGTGACAATAGGAGCAGGTAGAACAAAGGGGCAACCCTATTGTTACTTGATGAGAAGTCAGCCACAACTGAAGATCCTTCTTGCATGAATTTGTTATTATAATTGTGTGCAACATTGAAAGGAATATTGTGTGAATAGGAGGCATTGCAGTATATGCATTCGAAAGAAAGGTGTAGCAATGATTGCTGCCGCCATTGTCTGTAATAATTTGAGCACCATCGAAGCTGGGGCTTTTTATTTTGAGATAAAGTTCAGGATTTGTTCTCATAGATCACAAACTCTTTATGGTGGAAGCTTTATGGTCATGGAGGCAGTGTTGAGATCTGCTCCTATAAAAACGGTATGTTTGGATGGCAATAAGGCAGATTTTTCTGAGGTTATGGTAATACCCAATTGACTGCAGAGATTTAAGATTGTATCCCTTGCTTGTATGAGATGATGCTTGGTGGTGGCGGTAAGGAGCCAGTCGTCTAGGTATGCAAACACCTGGAATTCAAAATGTCTCAGGTGAGCCATGACTGCTGTCATCAATTTGCTGAACACTCTAAGGGCTGCAGTGAGACCAAAGGGTAGAGTTCGAAACTGATAATGACTGGCCCCCAGGCGAAAGAGCAGGTGATCTCTGGATGGTCTGGCCATTTACATGTGGTATTATGCATACAGTTGTCCTTTTTTATGGTCTGTACCATGACCACCTGGAACTTTTTTTTTTTTTTTTTGATAGATTAGTTCAATCTGCTGAGATTCAAAATGAGTCTCCAGTCCCCCTGTTTTCTTTGGAACTAGAGAGAACCTTGAGTAAGTTCCAGATCCTCTCTGGTCTGCTGGGACTGGCTGGATGGCTCTTTTGTCTAGCAATCTTGCAATCTCTATGGTTGCTTGTTCGCCATGACTGGGTGGAACATCCGGGATAGGGAATGGAGTATCCTCTGGATATGACGCTTTGTACCCAGCAGTCTTTTATTTGTAGCCAGGTGTTAGGGTACAAAGATAAGCGTCCCCAGACTGCCTCCAGAGTTGGACAGATGGGCCTCCTTTCAGAAGCACTGATGGGGCTTTCCAAAGAACTGATCTGTCGCCCTGATCCTGTGGGCCCCCCCCACTCTGCCGTGTGGACGGCATCTTCCATTACTACCACCTCCTCTGCCTCTAGAGGGGGGCTCACCACATGTTTCAAGGAAAGTTCCTTGGGATTTATGGAACCACATCTTCCCACCTTTTCGTCCTTATTAGTAAGTTCTGGTAGGGGTGGAAAAACATTCCTACAGCAGAGTTTTTCCTTCCTGCTTACACCTGGTAAACGTTTCATTCGTTTTATTCACTTTGGGTCCAAAGAGGGATGAGCCATCAAAATGAGAAGTTATGTATCTACCATAACGTTCCATGTTAGTTGTCTTCTCTCGCCTTCTTTCTTGCTTGATGGGTTCGGAGCCAATCCTCGGCTCTGACTCGGCACTTTGCTAAGCTCGAGAGTCACTTCTACCAGCTCGAGGCAGCCCCATATCCCATGATGCAAGGCGGTAAGTACCCAGATCTCGTTTGGTACCTATAGGCAATAACACCTAGCACAAAAAACTTCCCAGAAGGAAAGAAAGGCAAAAAGCCTAAAGGATGGGCTATAAGGTAGACCAGAACTAGCTGGTCTTAAGAAGCATTCTTCCATATAGGGAGAAAAAGGTCTGTCCAGGCCAGGGGGCAGGAGGGAGGGTCG
This sequence comes from Protopterus annectens, assembly GCF_019279795.1. NCBI lineage: Eukaryota > Metazoa > Chordata > Ceratodontiformes > Protopteridae > Protopterus > Protopterus annectens. Next base: position 512,571,622 of record NC_056729.1, read on the forward strand.
CAAGAAAGAAGGCGAGAGAAGACAACTAACATGGAACGTTATGGTAGGTACATAACTTCTCAATGTTAAGTTGTCAATCTCGCCTTCATTCTTGCTTGATGGGACCGCGTCCCTAGCACCTCTATCCTGGGTGGCTCAATGGAACAGACTCTTGAGAACTGTAGAGCCAAAACTGGCTCTATCCCTGAAGGCCAAATCCAATTTGTAATGAGAAACAAAGGTATGAGGAGTGGCCCAAGTGGCTGTTGCACAAATAGTGTCTAATGGAAGTCTAGCCTGAAAAGCTGTGGAAGTGGCTAAGCTTCTGGTTGAATGTGCTTTAGGTTTTGAGCACAGTTGTTTTCCCCTGAGCTGATAGATTTCGGAGATGGTGGAAGAAAGCCATCTAGATAAGGTCACTTTGGAGACAGGAAGGCCTTTCTTGTTTTCAGCATAAGAAAGAAAGAGCTGATCGGATTTCCTGAATTGTTTTGTTCTGTCCAAATAATATCTGAGTTGGCGGTGAACATCAAGATAATGTAATTTTTGTTCCGATCTGTTTGAGTAATTAGGGAAAAATACAGGGAGGTCAATAGATTGGTTCAAATTATTTTTCTAGGCCACCTTAGGCAAAAAGGTTGGATTAGTTCTCAAGGATACCCTGTCTTTGTGGAAGACCAAATAAGGGGGACGAACAGAGAGCATGAAGTTCTGACACTCTCCTTGCCGAGGTAATAGCAACAAGGAAGAGTGTTTTCCATGAAAGAAATTTCAGTTAACATGAAACAGCTGGCTCGAAGGGAGGAAGAATTAAGGATGTCAGCACTAGATTTAGGTCCCATTGAGGAGGACGACTCCTGACTGGAGGTTTCAGGAGAAAAATCCCTTTTAGAAAGGCTCTACAAAGCCTGTGGGACATAATGTTGTGATCTGCAAACCCGACATGAAAGTTCGAGATAGCAGCCAACTGAACTTTGACCGTGGAAGATGAAGAGCCCGAGTGAAAGATTTCCGCTAAGAAATCCAAAACTGCTTGAACAGGGGCAGTAAAGGGATCTATATTTTTAGCTTTTGCCCAACAAGAGAAGCGTTTCCACTTGCTGGTATAAATCCTTCTAGTAGATGATTTAAGGAAGCCACTATGATATCCCTAACAGGATTAGAGATCATAGGAAGCCTGGCTAAGGAAGGAAGTGGAGCAACCAAGCTGTGAGGTTGAGAGAAGGAATAGACCGATGCAGCTGACCCGATTGGTGAATCAGAAGGTCTGGCACTGGGTCCAGATGCCACGGCTGCACCAATAGGTGACTATGGAGGAACGGAAACCAAATTTGTCGAGGCCAATAGGGAGCAATGAGAATCATTTTGGCTCTCAAAACGGTGGCTTTCTGGAGTACTTGTGGAATCAACGGAAAGGGAGGAAAGGCATAAAGAAGTCCCTGGGGCCAATCCTGGGTTAGAGCGTCTCTGGGGGGATGGCCTGGCAGTGGAAAGAGAGAAAAGAAGTCTGGGCATTTGCTGTTTTGGGGAGTAGCAAAAAGATCGCAACATGGGCGGCCCCATTCTAGAAAAATCTCCTCCACTATAGATTATTTGAGAGACCACTCGTGAGGCATGAGAATAGCTCTGCTCAATCTGTCCTCTAGAGTGTTGGTTTTCCCAGGGATATGCGTTGCTACCAGAAACTGATGAGAGGAGATCGCCCATTGCCAAAGTCTGAGAGCTTCTCGACACAAGGGGTAGGACTTGGTCCTGCCCTGTTTGTTGATATACCATACTACAGACATGTTGTCTGTGTGAACTGCAATTGTTCCCAAGGGAAGAAAGTCGTTGAGGGCTTGCAACGTTAAAAGCACTGCTCTCATCTCTAGGACATTTATGTGCAGGTGGTATTCGAACGGTTGCCACGTCCCATGAACCATCCTGCCCTGATAATGACCCCCCCACCCGATCAGGGAGGCGTCCGTAGTGACTGTGGCTACCGGGGCCGGGGATACAAAGGGTCTGCCTTGATGAATCTGGGGAGAAGAAATCCACCATGATAGATGATTCTTGCAAATTTGTGTCACCAGGATTTGGTGACGCATGGGAAGTTGTTGGTAAGACCACTGGGTGAACAACATCCATTGAAGAAGACGCATGTAGAAGCGGGCCAGGGGAAGAAGGGTAATGGCCACAGCCATGAGGCCGAACACCTTCAGAACCATTCTGGCTTGCACCTTTTTGCAGGCAAGGATGATCCTCACGTGACTTTGGATATCTGAGATTCTTTGGTCTGTGAGGGTTGCTGACATCCGAACAGTGTTTAAGTTTGCGCCTATGAAAGTAATAGACTGGCAGGGCAATAAGGAGGATTTTTCGTAGTTGATCGAAATTCCTAATTGAGTGCAGAGATTTAGGGTGTAATCCCTGGCTTGAAGAAGTTGATGCCTGGTGGTGGCTGAAAGGAGCCAGTCGTCGAGATACGGAAACACCTGGAATCCTTGACGTCTCAGGTGAGTCGTGACCACTGCCATACATTTGGTGAACACTCTGGGGGCTGTAGTGAGACCAAAGGGCAGGGCTCTGAATTGAAAATGACTGGACCCCAGCTGAAAGCGGAGAAACCTTCTGGAGCGTCTGTGAATTTTTATGTGATAGTACGCATCCTGAAGGTCTATTGAGCACATCCAGTTGTCCTTTTCTAGGAAGGGCAAAATTGATTGAAGTGTGACCATTCGAAATCTTGTCTTTCTCACAGACTTGTTGAATCTGCTGAGATCCAATATTGGTCTCCAGTCTCCCGTCTTTTTGGGGACCAAAAAGAATCTTGAGTAGATTCCGGGCACTGAATGGTCTGTTGTAACTGGCTGAATGGCCCTTTTTTGTAGAAGCTTTGATACTTCTAACTTTGCAATTTCCCTTAGACCGGGTGTCTTGTAACCCTCGGATATGATCGACTGTACCCATCTGTCTTGAGAGAGGGAACGCCAGGCTTCTGGGTACAGCGATAGTCTTCCCCCGACTGCCTCCAAGGATGGACAGTCAGGCAACATCTCGGGGATGCTGGAAGGGCTTGTCAGAGAGAGGCTCTCTGCTTCCCTGGTTTTGTGGACCCCCTCTGCCTCTAGAGCGGCATCTGTTATTATTATCCCCTCTGCCTCTAGGGGTAAACTGACCACGTGCGTCTGGCGTGACTCCCTGGGATTTACGGAACCACATTTTTCCACCCTTCTGACCTTTGGGGTAAGGTCTAGAGGGGGTAGAAAAATGGACCCCTACGGCAGAAAGAGTCTTGCCGTCCTGCTCACACCTGGTCAATGTATCCTTCACTTGAGGGCCAAACAATGCTGACCCATCAAAGGGAGAATTCGTGAAGGACGCCTTAAAGGGATCTGCAAAATTACAGAGCCGCATCCAGGATTGGCGCCTAAGAGCCACTCCTGTACCCGGCTCTACTCGCTCCATCTGCTGCATACGAGATCAGTCGCATGGAGGAGTTAGCTATAGAATTAAGGATTCCTAGCTGAGAAGCAATCTTTCTTGAGCCCCTGCAGCCGTGGGATCCTGCACTACTTCACCTAGTTCCTTAAGGATGTCCCTTTGGAGTCTGGTGAAGTGACATAAATAGTTCAGCGGACGCATGGCAAAGGTCGCTGAGGAGAACATCCGCTTACCATACATATCCATGGTCCTAGAATCCTTATTAGGAGGATGGACTGGTACGGAAGGATCTGCAAGTTCCTTCTTAGTGGCGGCCGCCACCACCATGGCATCAACAGGGACACCTTTTGTAAGGAATTGCTTTTCAGAAGGGGCTGTAATAAATTTAGACGGCCTCCTAGGAACTGGCTCTACAGAATCAGGAGCAGCCCAAGCCTTTCGAGCAATAACCTCCATAAGGGGTCGAAAGGTGGAGACACCCAGGAGGTGGAGGGTCGAGATCCAAACACCTCTAGGTATACCGACTCATCCTCGGAGGGATTTATGGAGGCCAGTTTCCCCTCTGTTTTAGGAGTTCTAGGATGTCTGAAAAGGAGACATACTCAGAGGGGGATCTTGGGGATCCCTCCGACTCATCTAAGTCGGTATCTGAAGTGGTAGACTCAGGGGAGTCCAGGTGTTTCCTCTTACAAGTCCTCTTCTGGAGGATCTCCTGACTGGACAGGAGAATCCTCGGAAGAGGGGGTTCTTCCCAGTGGGGAAACCTGAGGCGGTGGATCTCTAGGTCCGGGAGCAAGAGAGATGGAAGAGATATCGACAGGCACTGTAGAGGGAGGAACTAAGGGAATAGACTGCTGACTGAGCCCAGTGGCCAGCACACTCTTCATCACCTCGAAGGCCCCCCTCCCAGGGAGATCCGAGAGAACCTGTTCCGAAGAAACTGGGACTCCCGGGCCCACCGAAAGGGAAGGCTCCGAGGCAGATGTCGGAGCCAAGCTCACCAAGGCCGAAGCTCCAAGGAGAAGAGCGGGGTCGGACAAGGGTCCGATGCCACTCATCCCCTCGGAGGAGACCAGGGAAGCCCGACCACCGAATCCCTCCAAGGAAGGTCTCGAGGAGGAGATAAGAGTAGATGCTGAAGGTGCAGAAGGAGGGGGTATCTGCCCCTCAGCCATAGCCGTAACTATTCCCGTAGACTCCAGCTCCAAACTCTGTGGTAGAGTCAAAGGAGGAACTTAAAGGGGGTGTGGACTAATAGTCGTCTGTTGAGATGGACTATGAAGCATCTGGGCCAGTGGCTGTGATTTTAATAATCTGCTTACCACCCTCTCTAAATCATGGTCAGATAACCTGGACGACCTAAATGATCGGCTCCGTTCCGAAAGTAGAGGCGAAGCCGGAGCCGACAGAATCGGTTCCAAAGAGGGGGACCTGGACCTCTTCCTTGAAGGAACCATCGGAGCCGACAAACCCACTGATCCAGTCGGAGCCGATAACTTTTCGGCTCCGAGAGAAGAGCTACATGCATTGGCTCCAGCCGGAGCTGATGCAGGCATCGAAATAGCGGTGTCGGAGCCGGTCGGCGCCGACATCGAAGCCTGGGCCACATGGTGGTCGGAGCCAGTACTCTGAACCGACACCAAAGTGACCATAGAAGTATCGGCACCGATAGCCATCGGTGCCGAAGATTTAGCCAAGGTCGGATCGGCTCCAGCCGGAGCCGATCTCGACTCCGACATAGTCGGAGCCAAGGCCGAAGGCTTTGGTACAGAAGCCTGGGCCTTAGACTTGGAAGGCTTTCCCGGAGCCGATTTGGCAGGGGAGTCCTCCGGTTTAAGGACTCCCCTTAAAATAAGTTTGTTTCTCCTTTCCTGCAGGACTCTCTCGCTAAAAGAATGACATATTGCACAGGAGTCCTGCAGGTGGAGAGGTCCCAGGCAGTATAAACAAGAAGTGTGACCGTCTGTCAGAGACATCTTCTAACAGCATGAGTCACACTTCTTAAAGCCTGAGACCCTCTGCTCTTTGGACATAGTGGACACAA
>NC_056729.1:512577567-512637567 GCF_019279795.1 Protopterus annectens
TAGTTTTCAAAGGCTATAATGTTTTGGATAAGCAGGTCATCCAGGTAAGGGTAACAGGAGAATTCCCTGTAGGCTGCTAAAGGCAATGACAGCTGCCAAACAGTTTGTGAATACCCTTGCAGCTGTAGAGAGTCCAAAGGGAAAGCACAAAACTCAAAATGAGAGAAAGCAACCGAAAACCTTTAGAATTTCCTAAACAGAGTGTGAATAGGAATATGAAGGTATGCATCCTTGATGTCTAGGGAAAGCAGAAAAGCCTGAAGGAGCAAGATGGGAAACTACAGTGTGAGCATCCTGAAGATGGGAACTTGTAGGAAAAAACTGAGTTGGGATAAATCTAAAATTGGTCTCCAAGGACCATCATTCCTGGGGAACAAGAACATCCTGGAACAGAGGCCTTTTCCTCTTTCCATGGAGGGAACTTCTTGAATGGTCTCCTGTGAGATCAAGTCTTGAATCACCTGAGGAAAGAGATGGATCTGGTCCCTTGGGGGGTTGTGGGATGCCTATGAAGGGAGAAATGGATTTCCAAGTCATGAAACAACCATTTTGGACAATGAACAGGACTCATTTGTCTGTGGTAATGCTTGTCCAGGCAGGTAGGGAATGAGACAGATTTTGAGTGTATAGGCAGGCAGTCACAGACTACCTGGCTTGTCTGGAAAGAGAAGCTTAAGGTCGGAAGATGGCAGAGACCTAGCTGGAATGTGTTTGCTTGAGCTGCTCTTTGTGAGGCGGAAAAGAAGCGGGGATCTTTTCCTTATAAAGCTAGGCTTGGAAGTGTAATTTCTGTGATATTTTGGAGAAGGAGAAACAAGAATGTGTTTCAGTTCCTGGAGTTCTTTTCCCTTTCTCTTGCAGTGTTTTGAGGATGGTAGCAGCATTTTCACCAAAAAGGGCAGAGTTGTCCAGGGGTGCATCCATTATTTTTGCCCTGAAATCCTCAGGCAAAGGCTGCAGCCTTAGACAGGAGTAGTCCATGAGGACAGATGCAGATGCGGCTGATCTTGCAGAGACCAGTGCAGTGTCATAACTGCATTTAATGAAGTGTCTGGTAACTTGGGAATAAAGTGTCAGGAGTGAAAAGCTGGAACTTGGCTGAATCAGGGAAGACCTGTAAGCAATTTAGAAGCCTGAGAAAATAGGGCCAGTACATACGTACACGTGTGTGATAATTAATGGCCCTAAAAGCCAGAGTGGAAGAGGTGTACACCTTTTCCCTCCAAGCCTGTCCATCCTTTTACTGTCCTTTATCTGAGGGCAATAGGGTAGCGGAAGGCAGCAGCCTAGAAGCTTTATAGTACAGTTGTGTACACTTACCATAAATGCAGATGTTAGAGTGTATTCACTGTTGCAGTCATTACATTTGGGTAATCTGCTGGCAGGTTGCCCTCAGTCGGCCTGAATAACAGTCTTGGGTCCTGCGTCTGCTGCTGTCTCCTCTTCCATGATGTCAGGTCGTCAGGGGGTATAAAACATGCAGCCGATGCCATTTTATTCAGTTTTTCTTGCTCCAGATCTCAGGTGTCCCCCAAATGGGGAGCAAAAAAAAAAAAAAATATATATATATATATATATATATATATATATATATATATATAAACAGTAATGTATGAAAATGCATTTTTAGCAACAAACTTTACCTTCATCTAAAAACAACTACACCACAAAGGCTTTAGAGTATAGTAAATGAAGGAGAAGTTATAGAAAAGAGGGATGGCGGGTGGGTAACCCGGACTGCAACAGTGAATACACTCCAACATCTACATTTATAGTAAGTATACACAACTGTACTATGTTCTTTGAGCTTCAGTGTTGCAGTCATTACATTTGGGTACAATCCCAAAGCTATGGATGGGAGGATGGAACTGGATAGCATTAGGAGCGGCTATAAGGCCCTGCAGAACTGCAGTGGCAATGCCTGCCCTGGATTTAGAGAAGAGAGGCAAATGATAATGCTTTGTGAAGGTATGAACTGAGCTCCAAGTAGCAGCTTCTAGAATGTCTATGGTTGGAACTCCTCTGAGAAAGGCTGCTGAGGTAGAGGCAGCTCTGGTGGAATGTGACCCGATTCCCTTGGGTACAGGTTTACCATGATGCAAGTAGCAGAAATGAATGCAGTGGCTTATCCACTTAGAAATAGTCTGCTTTGATATAGCCTTTTTCCTCTGATCCTGAAGCAAATGCCACCAGTAGTTGCTCAGACTTTCTTAGAGATTTGGTCCTGTTTAAGTAGAATCTTAGTTGTCTATGCACGTCCAATGAATGCAGAATCCGCTCCCCCTTGTTCTGCGGATATGGGTAAAATGGTGGCAGGTGAATAGTTTGGTTAAGAGCCACACTGGATATCACGTTAGGCATAAAAAAAAGATTGGTCCTGAGGGACACCCTGTCCGGGTAAAATGTAATAAAAGGCTCCACAGCCATGACAGCCTGTAGTTCTGAAACCCTTCTTGGTGAAGTGATTGCCAAAAGGAAAGCTGTTTTCCAAGATAAAAACTTTATATCCGCAGTAGCTACTGGTTCCAAAGGAGGCAGGGTGAGTTTTTCCAGCACAAAATTGAGGTCCCATGCATGAGTTGGTGATCTTCTGGGAGGCCTTACGTTTTGGCCCCTCTAAGATACTGTTTTACCACAGGATGAGAAAAGATGGGAGGCTCCGTGTTGTAATGAGCCGAGATGGCAGAGGCATGGATTTTTATTGAACAGAAGGAAAGTCCCTTGTCAAGCATCTTAGTCAAGTATTGCAAAATCTGAGGGATACCTGGTTTTGCTGTGTCCGTTCCTTGTGCTTGGTTCCAAGCACAGAATCTCTTCCATTTATCAGCATAAGATTTTCTAGTACTAGGCCTTCTGGCTTCCAAAATGACATCCATAACAGATTTACTGAGTGGTGGTGTTTGAATAATTACATGATTAGCCATGCTGCAAGGTTCAGAGTTTGGAGCTGAGTGTGCAGAATTTATTGATTGTTCTGCTGAGACAGTAGATGAGGTATTTGAGACAAGTTCATTCCTTAGAATTGTGTACCAGTGCTGGCGAAGCCAGTCCAGAGCAATTACGATCATTTTTGTTTTTTTCCTGTCTGACCTTTAATAAGGCCTTGGAGAGAAGAGGCAGAGGGGGAAAGGCATAGACTGATAGGTTTTTCCAACGGAAGGATAGGGCATCCACTTTCCATGCTTGTTTGTGGCAAGTCCTTGTGCAGAATTTGGCCAGTTGATAACTTTGGGGAGAGGCAAAAAGATCTATGTCTGGTCTCCCCCATTTCTGTGTTACCATGCTGAAGCCATGTGGATCCAGTTTCCACTAGTGCGGGTCCATAAGATTTCTGCTTAGGTCGTCTGTCAGAGTATTTTGTTTTCCTGGCAGGAATTGAGCTTGAAGATGTACTTGGTAAGTCAAGGCTGTGTTCCACAATACCATGGCGAGTCTGCAAAAGGTGTAGGAATGTGTACCCCCCTGCTTGTTTATGTACCACATAACCGTGGTGTTGTCCGTCTTTATCAGTAGTTGTCCTGGATGAAGTAAATCCTTGAAGGCTGTCAGGGCATTCTGAACGGCTAGCATCTCTTTCTGGTTGATATGCAGATGCATTTGCTTTGGGCTCCATATGCCCTGAATGCATCTCCCTGCCAGGCGGGCCCCCCAAGCATAGTCTGATGTGTCTGTAGTTAGGGTTTGGGTGGCAGGTGGTAAGAGTGAATGACAGTCCCTTGTTTTGGTGACATGTCTCTGCCCACCAAATAAACTCCTGTTGTAGGCAGGGAATGAGAGGAATCATTGCTTCCAGACTGTGACAATGTTGATGCCATAAACTTTTTAGGTACCATTGAAGTTTCCTCATATGCAGTCTTGCATATGCATATGGAATTAGTAGAATGCAGGATGCCATGAACCCCAAAGCCTGCAGAATTTGTCTTGCAGATAACTGGGTTTTTGGTGCTGTTTGAAATACGTAGTCAGTTGCCTTTGTTTGTCTGGCGTAAGGTAAGCCATCTGGGCAGTTGTATTCAAGCTTGCACCCAGGAATGTAATTATTTGAGAGGGTACCAGTTGTGATTTCTTTTCGTTTGTGTACCCTAGGCATGTTAGAAGCCTTTTTACAAATGCCAGATGTTGAAGTAGAATGTCCTCCTTCTCTGCTTGAATGAGACAGTCATCCATGTAAGGATAAATTTGTATGCTTGTCTGTAAAATGCAATTACTGGTGCCAGGCAATTTGTAAAGACCCTGGGCGCAGTAGATAAGCCAAAGGGCAGGGCAGAGAATTGGTAATGCATAAAACCTGCCTTGAAGCGGAGGTATCTTCTGCACGATTCCCTTATAGGGATATGCAGGTATGCCTCTTAAGTCTCGAGTCACTAACCAAGCGTTCTTGCAGAGCATAGGCAGGAGCTGTTGTAAAGTCCGCATTTTGAATTTTGGAATGTCCAGGAACGTGTTCAAAATCGGTAAGTCCAGTATTGGACGCCAGGCATCGTCTTTTCTGGGTACCAGGAAAAGTCTTGAATAAAAACCTTGTCCTTTTTCCTGTTCTGGTACTGGTTGAATAGCCCCCATATCCATGAGGGACGCAACTTGTTTCTGAGCCTCTGCCCATTAATTTTGTGGCAGATCTGGCCAACCGTTTGGAATTGGCAAAGTATGGAAATGAAATATGTACCACTGGGATACTATGTTTAATACCCACTTGCCCTGGGTAATTAACTGCCAATTTTGAGCATGAAGTGCTAATTTTCCCCCAAGGGGGCTGCCAAAAGATAAGTGCTTGGTGATGAAAGAGGGAAGTTGAGACATGCTTACTGTAGGGTTGTGCTTTGTTTCCTCCAGATTTGGAGGTGGAGGCACCCCATTGCTTTGACCTGTAAGAACCCTGTGATTGGTATCTAGATCCTTTTGAGTGCCTGGATTTGCCTTGAGAGGCTCTGTTGGACACAGAAAAGGACCAATTTTTAGTAGGTCAGTGCCTACTGAATCTGGGTGGCTGCACTTGTAAGAAATCTTTTACAACTTGCATAGATTTAGCTTGGTCTTCCATTTTCTTTAAAACCTCTTCTGCCTTATTACCAAAGTATCATGCTGTAAAGGGGCATCCAACAATTTAGCTTTAACAATGATCAGGCAGATTTTGCTCCTTGAGCCAGGCATGCCTTCTAATCAAAGATCTAGTAACTGCGGCCCTGCAAAAGACCTCAAAGGAATCAAAACCACATTGCAAAGTATGCTTTCCAACCTGTTCTGCTGCATGCAATAATTTCTGTAATTCTTTATTTTCCACACAGAAAACATTTTCTGTTTCAATAAGACCACATGCTGTTGATATTTAAGCATATGAAACTGGCAGTTTAAGGCCCTAACTGCCAAGGTTGCAGACGTATAAACCTCCCCCCCATCTATCCAGCGCCCTGGAATCTCTATCAGAGGGGGTAGGATTTTTGGCTGTAGAGGCCTTTACACCTTTGGGACCCTGTGAGATAGTTTCAGGATCAGCAGCAGGATTTTTGAATAGAAATTTGTGGGAGTCAGGAACCCTGCAATATCTGTCTGGCTTATTAGGAGCGGGAGGTAGGGAATCAGGAGTCATGCTTGATTCCGAAAACACATCAACAATGTCTAATACAGGAGGTATAGCCAAAGGCCTATGCTGAGGAAGAAGGAAATCCCTAAGCCTCTTTTTTGATTCAGAGAAATCCTGACTCTCCCAATGAAAATGTTCCCTTAAAGTATGCAAGGTTTCTCCAAAAGAATAATCCTCAGGAGGAGATGCAGATGGAATGGATTCTTCTGCATCTGAATCCTCATAGGGTGGTATAGAAAATTCCTGATCAGAAGAGGAATAAGATGAAATAGAAACCTGATCTGAAGATTCATAGTCAGTGTCATGCCTAGGCCTCTTAGCAGGGGGGTTGGGAACCCCTGATCAAGGTAATTAAGTACTCAGCCATTTTGATCATCTGTTTTTTAGGCATAGGGGCCTGAGCACGTGGCTCATGCATCGGTTTTTTAGACTTAGAAGTTGTTTTTGATTTTGTTTTTCCAGCTGGTGTCGGTTTTATATAAAAATGTTGAGGCCTGAAAACACCCTCAGAAGCCGGTGCCTGCTCAGCGGCTCCAGACCCATCCAAGGGAGAGACATCCGCGGGTACAATACTCTGAGAATCCCGTGGCATACCAGACTCCACATGGGTCTCGGTAGAGGCCTGTGACTCAAAAGTAGCAGGTATCAGGGACTGCGAAAGCGTCTCACTGAATACCAGTGACTGGCTTAGGAGAAGCTTCGTCGTCGGTTTTGGACCTCAACCGTCTGTCTCTTTGCCTTTTTCTTTGCGTTTTTTTGTGAACTCCGGTAGTCGAATTGCTCTCAGACAACATTTCAGGGTAATTAAATCTGGATCCAAAATATTTTGAAGCAAAAATATACAGAAGCTTAATAGTGCGTTGGTTAAATATAGCACAAAACTGACAGCAAGGCACGTTTTGATCTGAGCCTAGGCAAGGAATACAGTACAAATGAAAATCCTTATGAGGTATTTGCTTCCCACAAGTAATGCAATTATTAACTTTTACTGACATCGGAAAAGAGCAAGAAAAAGTTTCCCCAACGGGGTACTTAGCTTTAATTGAAGACTTCGGTTCTGAAACTCGAATATGAAAATTTCAGGAGTCTGCCGACCAGCACTTGCGAACTGCTTGTGCTTCGGGCACCGCGAGGCAAGAAAGACAATAAAATGGCGTCAGCTGCATGTTAATAACCCCGATGACCTGACGCCATGGAAGAGGAGACCGCAACCGACGCAGGACCCAAGACTTTGTTATTCAGGCCGACCGAGGGCAAACTGCCAGCAGATTACCCAAATGTAATGACTGCAACAGTGAAACATGAAGAACATCTGCAGAGATTGAAATTACAGCTGGGTCTGCAGGAGGACATCTGAACAAAAACTCAATGTCCTCAGGGACTTTGTAAAATCTGTCTGGCCTTTTAGGCACAGGAGGTTGAGAATAAGGGCTTTGGGATGCTGAAAGAAAAGTATCTTAAAAGGCTAGTAACAGGTGGGATAGCAGAAGGTGAAGGAGACTATTCTAAAGAGGTCATAGCACCTCTTTTGTACTTCTGAAACCTGAGAGCTTTCCCATTTGAAAAAAGCCCTCATCTTTGTAATAGTCTCACCAAAGGAAATATCTTCCTCAGGCAGGTCCCCACCATTAGAGTCAACTTCAGGGGAAGCATAACCAAAGGGGAGTCAATTTGTGTGGAGTAGGCCATAAGCCAGAGACTCGTCTGAAGATAAATCCTCTTCTTCAGAGGCTTCTTGTTCCACAGTAGCACTCCTAAGTAAAGGAGTTGGAGGTGATACAGAAGTAGTTGGGCTGAGTAGAGAAGGGCCTGAGTGCTAAAAAGGCATTCAGGATTCCCTGAGAAAAGGCTTGCCAATATGGGGAAGGATCCTATGAAGGAGAAAAATGTTTGTTTTTTCTGTGGAGAATCTGCCCTAGGCTGGGAAAGTTGAGCAGACATATGCCTAGTCCCTGACACTACCATCTGCAAATCCTCTATCATTAAGAAAGGAGAGGTACTGCAAGGTACATCTAAAGGAGTGAGCTGCAGTTCGATGTCTGCAATGTCTCTGTGAACGTGCTTAAGGAATTCTCCCTAACAGCTTCTAAATTAGTTCCCGACAAGGGAAGAGGGCCAGTCACCATATGGAGCTCCAGGCCTTCAGTGGCCTTGGGGGGGGGTCCAGGATCAGAGGAGCAGCCGAAGATTCAGGGACTTGCCTTTTTCACCTTCTTCAGAGACTCACCAGACAGACCTGAGACAGCTAATCCCTTTAACCTCTGGTTCTCTAGGTAAATATTAAGAACCGAAAGATGACTGCAGAGCATCTTAGGAACAAACACCTGAAATGGTGCAGGCCTTGTAGTTGTGAGGAGACCCCACGCAGAAAAGCCACTGATCATGACTGTCTGTGTGGAATCTGTCTTCCCACTGGCACGTGCCCTTCTTGGATGATATTAACCTAAGACAAATATGCAGCAGCAAAACCACAAATAAATTTTTCCCAATGAGGCACTTACCTGAAAGTGGGAAAACTTCAGTGATCAGCCTAATGGTAGAAGGTGGCGTTCACACTGGCAGCTGAGAAATTCTGACACGGTATGTGCAAATGTCACTTTTATGGCCTACATCAGCTGCATCCTGTGTGCAATGTTGCACATACCTAGCAGTAGCTTAAGTCTCGGGTACACTGGCCAGACATTTGGGTCGCCTAGGCAGGGAATCCCTCGTGTTATGAATACTGCAACATGGGAATAGGAGGACATGTATTTTTATACCTCAAGCAGAGTTCAAAATATTTTTTTCTTAGGTAAATATCAAATTCTGGAGACATTATGGGAAAAGAGCGGTAACAGAGATTTTTTTTTTTTTTTTGGGGGGGTGTAATGAGTTGGCAGATTTTCATACTTCTCTACAGAGTGCTCTGTCAGAAATACTAGAGATGCAAATGGCTCTAACCAAGGAAAGGATTCTTTTGAGCTGACAGGATCTGAATTGCCTAGACATAACTAGGCCTTAAGTTTAATGTTACTGACTCCAAAAAGCAATTACTAGAAAATGGAAAATTAAAACGTTAGCCAGATTTACTAGAAGCATATAATGTTGTTAGAGAGGTAAAAACTGGAAATGGGATCTTTAGAAAAGTGAAGGAGCAAATTACATAAAAAATACGTGGACGTTGTATGAACAATACAGGCAGAATAAAGTTCAGGAGAAAGAGTGAGGTTTAAAGTAAGGAAAGAATTAAGCAATTCTGAGCGAACAGTCAAAGAACATATGCAATGTCTAATGCATCAAAAATGTTAACTTTTAGTTATGTACTTACCATAACTTTGGATGTATGGGATCCATCTCGCCTACATTCATGACAGATGGGTTCGGAGCCGATCCATCGGCTCCGACTCGGCAACTTATATACTAGCACGAAGTCTCTCATTGGCTGGGCTATACCCTATCCCAGGATGCACTACACCTGCTTCCCCAGATCTTGTTTGTTCGCTTTCATACTCCCATGTAAACACAGAGACACTATAAGTCACTATAACCAACTAAAGTTCTTCAAGAAAGAACGCCAAGAAAAAGTGACTACAGCTCCTCTAAATCCAAATGGCAGGGGGAAGGAGGGTGGGTACTTATGAATGTAGGCGAGATGGATCCCATACATCCAAAGTTATGGTAAGTACATAACTAAAAGATGTAATGGGACCCTATCTCGCCTACATTCATGACAGATGGGACAGCGTCCCTAGCACCTACATCCCGGGTGGCTCATTGGAACACACTCCTGAGAACCGTGGAACCAAAGGAAGCTCTGCCTCGAGAAACCACATCCAATTTGTAATGAGAAATAAAAGTGTGCGGAGAAGTCCAGGTTGCCGCAGCACAAATATCATCAATGGATAACTTGAAGTGAAAAGCTAACGAAGTAGCCATTGCCCTGGTAGAATGAGCCTTGACTGGAAAGGGAAGGTCTTTATTGGCCTGTGAATACACAAAAGTGATACAATCTTTAATCCATTTTGATATGGAGGCTTTTGATACTGGTTGACCCAATTTGTTCTGCAAAAGCGAACAATTGATTTGATTTCAGCGTTTGAGCGGTTCTATTCAAATAAAAGCGTAACTGTCTATGCGTCCAATTGATGCAATGTATATTCTGCGTTACTAGAGAATTCTGGGAAAAACACAGGGAGTTCTATGGTTTGTTGCAAACAGAAAGAAGAGGCCACCTATGGAATAAATGCAGGGTTCAATTTCAATGAAACTCTATGTTTGTGAAAAATCAAATAGGAGGATCAGAACAAAGAGCTTGAAGTTCTGAAACTCGCCTAGCAGATGTTATGGCTACTAAAAAGGCCGTTTTCCAAGACAGAAATTTTAAATCAGTAGTAGCCGCTGGTTCGAAAGGACGGGCAGTTAGGGCAGCAAGAACCATATTCAAATCCCAAGGAGGAACAGGATGAGATAAAGGAGGCCTAAGGAGCCAAGCCCCTTTAAGGAGCATACAAAGTTTGTGAGACATCAATGAAGGTTCAAATGAAGCATGAAAATTAGAGATTGCCGCTAGCTGAACCTTAATGGTAGAAACTGAAGAGCCCGACAAACAGGAAGGCCAGAAAATTCAGAACCTCCGATACTGGAACAGTGAGAGGATCTATACCCCGTTCTTGAGCCCAGAAGGCAAACCTTTTCCATTTACTGGAATAAAGTTTGATGGTGGAAGGTTTATGAGAAGAAGACAGAATGTGGACCACATCCGGCGAGAGAGCATTGTCTCGGACTAAGGATGGAAGTGGAGTAACCATGCTGCCAACTTCAGGGACCAGAGAGACGGATGAAGCCGTCCTGACTGATGAGTCAACAGGTCTGGCACCGGCTCCAGAAACCATGGACCTTCTATCGCATGCCTCTGTAGGAAAGGGAACCAAACTTGACGAGGCCAGTCTTGCGGGCAATCAGAATCATCTCGCTCTCCATGTAAATGGCCTTCTGTATCACCCTCGGTAGGAGGGGAACGGAGGAAGGCGAGAAGACCGGGGCCAAGCGTGAGTCAGAGCGTCCCTGGGAATCTGTCCCTTGGATGGGAACAGTGTGAAGAACTCTCTGCATTTCGCATTGTGGGGGCTGGCAAACAGGTCGCAGCAAGGAAGACCCCATCTGTCGAAGATTTTCGCAACTATACTCTGATTGAGGGACCACTCGTGGGGCAAGAGAATGGTCCTGCTTAATCTGTCCGCAATCACATTGGACTTCCCCGGTATGTGTGTTGCCATTAGAAAGCGGTTGATAGCTACCGCCCAGTGCCAAAGTCTCATGGCTTCTCTGCATAGTGGGTAAGACCTGGTACCCCCTTGCTTGTTTATGTACCATACTACCGACATGTTGTCGGACAGGATCGCAATTGGGCCCTGCGGGAGAGCGTGATGGAGAGCTTGGAGTACCAATAGTACCGCTCTCATCTCCAGGACATTGATATGCAAATGTGTTTCCTGGATTTGCCATGTGCCTTGGACCGACCTGTCCAGGTAATGACCCCCCCACCCTACCTGGGAGGCGTCCGTGGTCACAGTGGCAAAGGGACGTTGAGGAACAAAGGATCGCCCTTGGTCGAGATTCGACTGTAGGAGCCACCAACGCAGATCTCGACGGCAACTTTCCGTAATTATAATTAAGTGGTTCAAGGGCAGTTCCTGATAAGACCATTGAACCGACAGTAGCCATTGTAGAATTCGCATGTGAAGTCTGGCCAAGGGAACTAGGAGTATAGTCGACGCCATCGAGCCCAACAGTTGTAGGATCCGATGGGCTGGGGCTCTTTGTAAGTGAAGGCAGGATTTGACTTGATCTTGTAAGATCTGAATTCTTGCTGCCGGTAAAAGGCGCATTCTTTCTGTGTCTAAGTCTGCCTATGAAAGTAATACGCTGAGAAGGCTGTAGTACAGATTTTTGCAAATTGAATGTGATCCCCAAGAAACGGCCCAAGGTGAGCGTGGCTCTGGCTTGGAGAAGTAGATGCTCGGAGGCGGCTGTAAGGAGCCAGTCGTCTAGATAAGGAAACACCTGGAATCCCAGACTTCTCAGGTGAGCAGTTACCACTGCCAGACACTTGGTGAACACCCTGGGGGCTGTGGTGAGACCAAAGGGCAGTGCTCGAATTGGAAATGACTGGCTCTGAGGCGAAGCGTAAATGTCTCCTGGACTCTTGAGCTATGGGAATATGATAGTAAGCGTCCTGGAGATCTACTGAGCACATCCATGCATCTTTTCCAGCAAAGAAGAATAGATTGAAGAGTGACCATTGAATTTGGACTTCTTGAAGCGATTCAATGCACTGAGGTCCAAAATGGGCCTGAAGTCCCCTGTCTTTTGGCACCAAAAATAATTTTGAGTAAGTTCCTGAGCCGATCTGGTCGGTGGGGACAGGCTGGATGGCTCTTTTTCTAGCAGCTTTGAAATTTCTAATGCTGCCTGATCCCGCTGACTGGGTGGCACGTCCGGGATTTCCCTTAAAGAAAGGGGTTTGCTGAAAGGGATGACATATCCTCCGGTAATAATCGAAGCACCCACTGATCGCTTGTAATGGATTCCCAAGCTTGTGGATGCGCCAAAGCGACCCCGACTGGCTCGGAGTTGCACAGTCGGGCAACCACTCAGGAACGCTGGTTGTATGAAGAACCACGAAAGGAATCGCGGTCTCCAGAGTTACGGGGCCTCTGCCACCTCTGGGCGGCATCTTCCAAATCCCCCGCCTCTGGAGGGGAATCACTGGGTGGAGTAGAGAAAGACTTTTGGGATTTTTAAACCACATTTTCCCTCCTCTCCCAGCCTTGGGATAAGGCCTGGAAGGAGCGGAATAACGGGCCCCAACGGCAGTCAAAGTCTTGCCCTCCTGCTCGCACCGAGTTAGCGTGTCCTTCACCTTGGGTCCAAACAAAGATGACCCATCAAAGAAGGGGTCGGCGAAGGAAGACTTGAAGGCCTCCGTAAACGAACACAAGCGTAACCAGGCTGGTCTCCTAAGGGCAACGCCTGTTCCCGCTGCTCTACTCGCCCATTCGGCCGCATACGAGATGAGCCTCATGGACGAGTTAACAATAGAACAAAGAGTAGTCATCTGTGCGCCAACAGTCGAGGCCAGCGCTTCAGGTAGATTACCAACAAGGGAGTCATTTAGCTCTTTGAGAAGATCCCTTTGGAGCCTTGTAAAATGACATAAATAATTCAACGACCGTAAGGAAAAGGCCGCTGAGGACAGGGTACGCTTCCCGTACCTATCCATACTCCTAGAATCCTTATTAGGAGGATGAATAGACGTTGAAGCCTCTGCCACGTCCTGCTGTGTGGCAGAAGCCACCACTAAAGCATCTACCGGTACACCCTTTGTGAGAAATTCTTTCTGTGGGGGAGCTGACAAGAATTTATTGGGCCTCGCAGGCACCGGTTCCACAGAATCAGGGTGTTCCCACACCCTTCGAGAAATCAAATCAAGGAGTTCATCAAGGCGGAGACACCCAGGAGGCGGAGGGCTGGGCCCCAAAGGCCTTGAGGAAGACTGACTCCTCAGTTGAAGGGGTTTTGGCTTGCCAGTCACCTCTCTGTCTCAGAATCTCCAAGATATCTGAGAAGGAGATATCATCCGAAGATGATTTGGGGGACCCTTCAGCGTCATCGAGGTCAGTATCCGATGTAATAGACTCATCTTGGGAGTCTACGTGTTTCCTCTTACACAATTTCTTCCGTGGGGGTTCGTCCGAAGCAGTTTGGACGGACCACCCGAAGAAGGGAACCCCCGATTGGGGTATCCTCAGGCCCTGGGGCCCCGCTGCCGGGGGGCTGCAACGCAACAGAGGCACCAGTCTCCAAATCTAGGGACGGTGAGGTAGAGTCTAGTTGAACCGGCAAGGGCATGGCCAGCACGCTCCTCATGGCCTCAAAGGCGGACCTCCAGAATCCAAGGAAGTCACTGGTCTAGAGGCCACGATGGCACTGGGAATTCCAGCAGCCGATGCTCCGAGAGGAAGACTAGGCACCGAAGCACCTAGTCCCAAAGTATTCCCTTCGGGCCCGGCTGTAGAGGTCGCAGTACCAAACCCTGAACCGGAGGACAGGGTAGGAAGCATGGTCGGCGAAGGCCTGATAGGGTCTCTGCTCCGACCGTATGGCTCCACCTTGCTCCACCACCACCGGCTCCAACAACTCAGAGGAGGTTGGAGGAGGAATCAAAAGTGTCGGGGGGGGGGATCGGCTCTGAAGCAAACTGTGCTGGAGCCGAGACCATTTTAGCAAATACTGGAGACTGGAAGAGCCTCTGTAAAACCCTATCCAGGTCCGAATCTGATAGTCTCGAGGATTTAGAGGAGGTAGACACTCGAGAAGACTTTCCTCTCGGCTCCGAGGGCGAAGGGGACCGGCTCCGGTACGGCTCCAGTACTGTCGGCGCCGACTTCACCAACTCGTGGACCACCATCGGCGCCGAAGAAGCCTTCTTGAGCCGAGGGGAAGAGTCTGAGCTGCACACTTCCACCGGCTCCGAAGCCATTGGAGCCGGTGGAGGTGATTCACCTCTCGATACTCCCACTTGCGGCTCCGAAGACAATGGAGCCGAAGTAGGAGGTATCGAGGCAGACTCTTCAACACTCGGCCCCGAAGTCAGTGGAGCCGAGGAAGAAGAGGTCAACTTTTTCCTTTTTAGAAGTCGGCTCCGGACTTGTCGGAGCAGACGATCTTTTCTTTGGAAGCAACAGGAGGATTCAAAGCTTCCTCAAAGAGGGTTTAATAAGCCCTTTCAAAATAAGCTTGTTCTTACGTTCTTGAAGAACTCTAGCAGAAAAGGCATGACATACGCTGCAAGTCTCTTGTAAATGTTTCGGCCCCAAACAATAAACACAAATTGAATGGCTGTCTGTTATGGACATTTTATAACTGCACCGAGTGCATTTTTTAAACCCTGACTTCTGTTCTTTAGACATAGTACAGGTACTAAGAAATAGAATTCACCACAAAATTAAGCACTATAAAGACAAATAGCGCCAACTGAAAGCGAGGCTCACTGGCGCAAGCACTTAGAAATTTACCTCACAAACAACTGACAAAAATACCAAGGCCAAAGCCCTCTAATTTAAACGGGCTTGGCCCGAAAGCACAAAGAACCACTAGGGAATTAAATTAAAAGAAAAATAAAGCCTTTTAACTAAAAATACACAAGGATAGGGCAAGGGCCCTCTAACTAAAACGGGCCTTGCCCGACAAAAAAAAAGAGCAAGTACTAGTCGACACTCAGCACTCAAACTCTCACAAATAGAATAAAGAAGCTGTTAAAACAGCTGTTTGGTAAATATCTGACACAAAAACCCCAAGGTCAAAGACCAATAAAGGTAAAGATAAAACACTTAGCTCCAGCCAAGTCGAGACCACGTCCAGCTTGTAAAGCGGCAAACGAGATCTGGGGAAGCAGGTGTAGTGCATCCTGGGATAGGGTATAGCCCAGCCAATGAGAGACTTCGTGCTAGTATATAAGTTGCCGAGTCGGAGCCGATGGATCGGCTCCGAACCCATCTGTCATGAATGTAGGCGAGATAGGATCCCATTACATCAGATGTTTAGTAAACTATGTGCGACTATGTTTTAAATGATAATTTAATGACAATGTTAAAAACAGCCCTTGGTCTTATGTGAGTAGGTCCCATTTGACAGGAAGCTTGTGGTAACTGCCTCTGGCCATTTGCAAAAGAAGTGAGAATCACTGGTGCTTAACCCAGAAGGAAGTCATCACACAATGATCTTTTAAGAGTCCTTCTGAATCTTCAGAATAATCCTGGATATCAGTGGAAAAGACAGAAAAGCATACAGGAGTATTTCTGACCAAAGAAAAGAAAAACACCTTTCAAGCCTTCTTGTATGGAGTCCTGGAAGACAAGTGAATGTTGTGAGATTATGTCCCACACAGCTGGATCAATTCTTGGAATACCGCCCGATTCAATTGTTCTTCGCGAGGGTCTGCCCTTGTTTTGCTCAGCTAGTCTTCCACACTTTTGCTCTGAAGGAATGTAAGACACACGTGCCAATATCTTTAATGTTTGTGTGTTTTCAATTGTCTTTTCTATTCCCTAGGATCCTGTGCTTTCATCTCCATAGACACTGCTCACCTGGGCAAAGTCTGAGGAATCGATTGTGGTAGACTGTTAGAGCTGGGAAGGAGAAAAGGAGACATGGATTATGACAAATTTTGTGTCTCCACCAAATCGGGCAGTTGGAGGTATGGAGCAACTCTTCTGCTTCTTCACTATCACTTGCTGAAGAACAGAACACAGCATATAAAATGAAGGCAGTACGGGACAGATTTAACAGGAGACTTCCTACCGATACCAGGCCTTGGAATCCCTTACATTTTCTCTCTCTAATTTCTCACCTAAAGCTCTTGAGGGGTGTTTCTGTTGAACATATATGCTAGCCATCTACCAAGCCTACAATGCCATCCTGTTAAAAGTCAGGAGAAAGGCCCTTCAGCTTTTTGTACAACATTCTTTGAGTGGCAGGAAAGAAACTACACGTATGGCCCTCTTCAATGTGTGTGCTTCTTCCCAGTGCAGGTCCTTGCTACTGATCTGATATAAAGAAGTTATGTACTCACCATAACTTTCCATCAGAGTAGTTCTACTTCATTTGTCTTCAGCCTGTGGGGATACCGGATCCGTAACGGATCTGAGCCGGCAATCTCACTAGCATCTGCTCTGAGCTCCAAGATAGAGTTTGCTGACCTTATACAGATAACACAACCTGAAAAATATGCTTTATGACCTATAACTGCAGCCTGCTCACATGACAAGGTCTGGGGGAGGGAGGGACGCTTAAACATAAATGAAGTAGAACTACTCAGATTGAACGTTATGGCGAGTACATAACTTCTTTATCTGAAGTAGTTTACTTCATTTGGTCTTCAATCTGTGGTATAGAGTCCACAGCTACTAAACTCCTGGGTGGCCCTCATGGAAGGATATTCCAGAGCACTGTGGAACAAAAGGATGCTCTCCTAGAAGTCAAATCCAATTTGTAGTGAGAAATAAAGATATGAGATGAGGACCAAGTAGCAGCAGAACAAATCCAATGAGACTCTAGACCAAAATTCTGCAGAAGTAGCCATGGACCTAGTGGAATGAGCTTTCACCCGACACAGAGGAGAGATACCGCTGTCCTTATAGACCTGAAGGATGCATGAGGAAATCCACCAATAGTGACCTTGGACATAGGCTTTCCCAAAAAGGGTTTATGGAAGGACACAAACAGTTGATCGGATCTACAGAAGTTTTTGGTCCTGTGTAAATAAAAAGGTAGCTGTCTATGAACATACAAATGGAGTTTGTATTCCATTTTGATAGCAAAATTAGGAAAGAAAACCGGTAAACTGATGGCTTGATTGATATTAACTGGTGGGAAGAAAGGATGGATTGGTCCGAAGGGAAAAGTACAGTTTTTTACCTACCATAAATGTAGATGTTTGAGTGGTTATGCTGCTGCAGTCATCACACTTGGGTTATCCTGCAGTCAGGTGGTCCAGCAGTCGGCCTGAATTCCAAAGCCTTGGTCCGGCGTCGGTTGTCGTCTCTTCTTCCTGGACGTCAGTGCGGCAGGGGTATAAAAGAGGCAGCCAACACCATTTTCTTCAGTTTTTCTTGCCCCAGATGTCAGGTGCCCCAAACTAAAAAGGCAAAATAAGAAGCTTGCAAAACATACCTTAGTGCAAAACAATGGTACTAGTTGTAAGCAAATACACCATATAGACATGCATCCCAAAGGTTGAAGTACATGGAGGTATAAGAAAAGCCTCGTTAGGTAGAGGGGATGGAGGGAGGGTAACCTGGACTGCAGCAGCATAACCACTCGAACATCTACATTTATGGTAGGTACAAAACTGTACTATGTTCATCGTGCTATGCTGCTGCAGTCATCACACTTGGGTAGAGTCCCAAAGCTATGTTTGGGTGGTAGGAGCTTAACTGGGTTAGGTGCAGCTAAGATGCCCTGCAGAACTGCAGTGGCAAACCCAGCTCTGGTTTTTGAGTACAGAGGAAGGTGGTAATGCTTGGTGAAGGTGTGCACCGAACTCCAGGTAGCTGCCTCCAGAATGTCCTTTGTTGGGACTCCTCGGAGGAAGGCTACTGAGGTTGCTATAGCCCTGGTAGAATGAGACCTAATACTAGCAGGCACTGCTTTCGCGTGGTGTGAGTAGCAAAAGCAGATGCAATGTGCTATCCATTTGGAGATGGTCTGTTTTGAAATAGCCTTTCCTTCTGAGCCTGGTCCATAGGATACAAGGAGTTGGTCAGATTTTCTGAAGGCCTTTGTTCTGTCCAAATAGTAATGTAACTGTCTGTGAATGTCCAAAGAGTGAAGGAGTCTTTCTCCTTTTTTCTGTGGGTTTAGATAAAAGGTGGGCAAGTGTATGGTCTGACTGAGCTAGACTGGATACTACTTTTGGCATGAAGGAAGGGTTGGTGCGTAAAGATACTCTGTCCTGATGGAAAATGATGAAAGGTTCCACTGCCATAAGCACCTGCAGTTCTGAGACTCTGCATGCTGAGGTGATAGCCAGCAGCAGGGCTGTCTTCCATGACAAGTACTGAAGCTCTGCTGCAAAGGCTGGTTCGAAAGGAGGAAGTGTTAACTTTTCCAGAACAAAATTTAGATCCCAAGTTGGAGTAGGTGGTTTTCTGGGGGGTCTTATATTTTTTTGCCCCTCTGAGAAACTGCCTTAGCAAAGGATGAGAGAAAATGGGAGGAACCGTATCATATTGAGCTGAAATGGCTGAAGTATGGATCTTTATGGATGAGAAAGAAAGGCCTTTGTGTAGCATCTCAGTTAGACATTGAGTATAAAGGAATATTTGGGATGCCAGGATTTAGGCTTCTGGCCTGGCTCCATACACAAAATCTTTTCCATTTGTCTGAGTAAGTTTTTCTGGTGCTGGGCCTCCTGGCCTCCAAAATGACATTCTGGACGTCCTTTGAGAGAAGTGTTTTTTGATAATTTAAGGTATTTTCCATGCAGCTAGATTTAAGGTCCTTAGCTGACTGTGAAGGATCTGAGAGTTTTGTTGGGTTAACAGCAGAGGGAATTGAGGTAAGATCCATGGAGGGCTGTGAGTCAAGTTTCGTAGTAGTAGGTACCAGTGTGGACGTGGCCAGTCCGGGGCAATGAGGATCATCTGTGGTATCTCTGATCTGGTTTTCAGTAATACCTGGGTGAGTAGAGGCAGAGGTGGGAAGGCGTAGACTGACAATGCTGTCCAACTGAATGATAGGGCATCCACTTTCCAGGCCAGGGGATGGTAAGTCCTTGTGCAAAATTTTTGTAGCTGGCAATTGTTGGTTGAGGCAAAGAGATCTATGTCTGGCGGTCCCCACCTTTGAGTTATCATTGAGAATACTTGTGGGTGTAGTCTCCACTCGTGAGGGTCTGTCAAATTTCTGCTTAATTTGTCTGCCAAAATGTTTTCTTTTCCTGGCATGAATTGTGCTTGCAGTTGTACTTGGTATGTTAATGCTGTGCTCCACAAGTCCATTGCCTGTCTGCATAGTCGGTAGGAGTGCGTCCCTCCTTGTTTATGTACCACATAACTGTGGTGTCTGTCCTTATTAGAAGTTGTCCTGAATGTAAAAGGTCCTTGAAGGCTGTTAGTGCATTTTTTACAGCTAGCATCTCCTTTTGATTGATGTGTAGTTGCCTTTGGTTTGCAGACCATTTGCCCTGTACGCATTGTCATGCCATGTGTGCACCCCAGGCGTAGTCTGATGAATCTGTTGTCAAGGTTTGGTTTGGTTGAGGTGAAACAAAAGGAAGGCCCTTGTTTGCTTGACATGCTTGAGCCCACCATAGAAACTCTTTTTGAAGGCAGGGAATGAGAGTTATAGTTGCTTCGAGGCCGTGTCTGTGTTGGGACCATACACTTTTTAGGTACCATTGTAGTTTTCTCATATGCAGCCTTGCATATGCAATTAGTTGAATGCAGGATGCCATGTACCCCAATGCCTGCAGGAATTTCCTTGCAGTGAGCTGGGTAGTAGTT
Source organism: Protopterus annectens (assembly GCF_019279795.1). NCBI lineage: Eukaryota > Metazoa > Chordata > Ceratodontiformes > Protopteridae > Protopterus > Protopterus annectens. Next base: position 512,597,194 of record NC_056729.1, read on the forward strand.
GCCATGTTTTTGAAGTACTGAGCCAGTTGTTTTTGCTTGTCTGGTATGAGCTAAGCCATCTGGGCCGTTGTATTCAAGCTGGCACCCAGGAAAATTATTTCTTGTGAGGGTATTAGTTTTGACTTCTTTTTGTTTACTGTGTACCCTAGGCAACTTAGCAACTTTGTTACAAATGCCAGATGCTGTAGTTTGCTGTCCGCTTGGATCAGGCAGTCGTCCAGATATGGATAAATTTGTATTCCACGCTGTCTGCAGTATGCAATTACTGATGCCAGGCATTTCGTGAATACTCTGGGCGCAGTAGACAAGCCAAAGGGCAATGCAGAGAATTGATAATGCGTTGTGCCTGCCAAAAATCTGAGGTATCTTCTGCAATCTTGTCTGATAGGGACATGCAGGTATGCCTCTTGGAGGTCCAACGTTACCAGCCAAGACTCCTTGCCCAGCATGGGAAGAAGCTGCTGTAGTGTGAGCATTTTGAATTTGGGAATGTCCAGGTACGTGTTTAGAATTGAAAGGTCTAAGATGGGTCTCCAGGCTTTGTCCTTTCTTGGTACTAGTCTTGAGTAAAATCCTTGACCTTGCTCTTTTGCAGGTACCTTTTGAATTGCTTTCATGTTCATGAGAGCTGAAATTTGCTTTTGTGCCTCTGCCCATTGGTTTGTTGGCAGATTTTGCATGCCTCTCATCCGTGGTAAAGTGTGAAAATGAAATCTGTAGCCTCGGGAAATAATATCAAGAACCCATTTGTCCTTTGTTATGATGTGCCAATTTTGTGGGAAGAGAGCCAGTTTTCCTCCTAGAGGTGCTGCCTGGCGAAGAGGAAAGTCACTGAGTGTTTTCTGAAGGGTTGAGATCTGTCGTCTCCCCTGTCTAGGCCTGAAGTACCCTGTGCCTGGCCTCTGCCCCTAGGGCGTCTGTACCTGCCCCTTTGGGGTCTGTCTGAAGCAAGAAAGGACCAGTTTTTTGATGGCCAGTTTCTGCAGAAGTGAGGAGGTTGTACCTGTAAAAAATCTGTTTGCATTGATTTTGCATTTTCTTCCATCTTCTTTAAAACTTCCTCTGCTTTGACACCAAACACCACATCCTTTTGCAGTGGAGCATCCAGTAACTTTGCTTTGACATGTTCTGGTAAGGTCTGCTGTTTTAGCCAAGCATGTCTACGAATTACAGACCCTGTGACTGCTGCTCTACAGGAGGCCTCCAAAGAATCAAAACCACACTGCAAAGTATGTTCTCCCACTTGTTCTGCTGCATGCAACAAACCTTGCATCCCTTTGAAATCTAGTTGATCTGTTTGAGGGATCATTTTCTGTTTTAACTGAGTAAGCAAGCACTTGCTGGTATTTAATCATGTGGAATTGGCAGTTTAATGCCCTCATGGCCAAGGTGGCAGAGGTATATACTTTTTCCCCCCATCTTTCTAATGCCCTGGAATCTCTTTCCGCAGGTAATGGATTCTTAGCAGTAGAGGCCTTAACCCCTTTGGGACCCTGGGAAATGGTTTCTGGGTCTGCAGCAGGGCTTTTATATAAAAACTTGTGAGAGTCAGGGACTCGATAGTATCTGTCTGGTTTAGGTGGTGCTGGAGGTAAGGAATCTGGATTTAGAATGGATTAAGTATAGACAACATCCAGAATGTCCAAAACAGGAGGAATGGCTAGGGGTCTATGCTGAGGCAAAAGAAGAAACTCACGGAGTCTTTTCTTGGAGTAAGAGTAATGAGTACCCTTGTTGAGTACCTTGTTCCCCATTGGCCCTTTTTTTCAATTATAAAGGAATTCCCAATACTATTCTAGCATGTCCAAAGGTCAGTTGTCAATCTCCTCTCCGGTCTAGCTGGTGAATCTGGGAATCTTGAGGCAATGTTACAACTGCCTCATGTACACAGACAACCCTCTCCCTCCTCCCAACAAATTCCAACACATGTGAGAGATGCAACCATATAGCCAAACTGGAGGCTAAGCTCTCTCAACACAGTACTGGCGAAACCTGTCAGGAGGAGAAGGAAATCACTCTCACTACAATTCCAGTCTCACACAGACCTACCACGACAGCAAACCAAACACAAAAACATACTCGGAGGCTCTAAATAAAAATCTGCCTAAGCAGCAGAGACCTCCAAAGCAGACACCCAAGCAACCGCTACCCCAAAACAAAACACGTGCAACACATAGCTCACAAAGCCAGTGTGCTGAACAGTCACAGCCCTTAAGGCTAAAAAACACACCTGATACACTTGTAATAGGTGACTATCGTCAGGCACACTGACGTCCCGCTCACCAGGCTGAACAAGGAGAAGGTCACGGTGAGCTGCCTTGTCAGGCGCTAGGATCTGCCACATAACACAAGCACTCAGGTCACTCCAAGGCAAGTACAAATAAGACTCCGTCATTGTCCATGCTGGTGTGAATGACCTGAGACGTACCAACCTGGACTACATGAAAAAGAGACATAGAGGAGCTCTCTGAGCATGTGGCCCAGGCCGGTATGACCCTGACCTTGAGTAGCATCTTACCCTCACCAAGAATGATGCCACAATATGAAGAAAAGATGATCAATTTCAACAATTGGCTTAAGTATTGGTGTCATTCAAAGGGGATCCAATGCCTGTCAGCCTGGGATGAATGCTCGACAAGCCACGATGCTTCGCTAGGGACGGCTTGCACCTGTCACCCCAGGGCTTTCGGATATTGGCAAAGGCTCTTGCTACCCCCATAGTGCCTTTTTTAGGCAAGGCTCAAAAGACAAACCCACCTCCATAGGTATCACAAGGGATAAGAAACTAAGAGTAATGCTACTCAACGCCAGAAGTCTAAACCTCAAGATGCATGCACTCGAAACTCTCCTTAGCATGGAGAACATCGATATCTGTGCAGTAACAGAAACCTGGTTCACGGCTCCCGAGAGCACCCCAGCACTGCCAGGTTATACCTCATACCATGCTTTTCGGCCCCAAAACTTGGACCGAACCAGAAAAGGAGGGGGAGTATCAATATTCGTCAAAGATACCCACACCTCCAGGTTGGTGGCACAGCACAAAGCATCAGAGACTACCCATGTGCAACTAACAGTGGGTAAAACTGCCTTCCAGTTTATAGCCTGCTACAGACCACCCTCGCAAACCCAGGAACCCCACTCGGCCTTCCTGAGAACACTGGAAAATCTGAAGGTCTCTCCAAACACCATTATATTGGGTGACTTCAACTACCCAAACATAGACTGGGAGCATTACTCTAGCTCCAACACCCTAGCTCAAATGTTCCTAGAATTTATAAACTCAAACGCTATGGAACAACTTGTTACCACTCCCACAAGAGGGGAAAACATACTGGACCTGATCATCACCAACACGGGGACTCTATGCTCCAAACCAGAAGTGTATCCCTCACTGGTAAGATCAGACCATAAACTAATCGCACTGGATATTTACATTCTGACCCCACCCCCTGCCCAGAAAACCACAGTGAAAAACTTCTCTAAAGCAAATTTCGCACTCCTCAAAACAGAGGTGGAATCCTTCAAAGCCCCCGGGCCTGTGGAAAATACGGCCCAGACCGCAGAATCCTTTATAAACGCATTCTATGAACACCTTCAGGAATGCATGGATCATGCAATCCCAAATAAAACCAAGACCCAATCCTCCAAAGGCAGACGTCCTGTCTGGTGGACCCCAGCCATAAACAAACTATACAATAGAAGGAGGAAGCTACTACATGATAGAGCAAAATCCCAAAAAGGGAAGGCATCTCTGACCAGGGTTAGCAAAAAACTATGGGCACTCATAAAATCGTCTAAGGCCAGCTTAGAGAGAAAAATTGCACAGGACACTAAGGATAATCACAAGGCTTTCTTTAGTTATGTTAGGAACTTGGGTGGGAATTCCCAGATATGCTCAGAATTGGTCCAAAAATCACAAAAAATACACCGAACCCACAGACATTGCCAACATCCTAGCTGACAGGTTCAGTGCAAACTTCTCCCCCCCCCACCAAAAGGACAAATATCTATCCCAGCAGAGTGCTGCCCCCCTGACATCTCAGATGCTCAGGTAAGAGCCGCCCTCTCCAAAGCAAAAAACACAGCATCAATGGGACCAGACGGTGTCCCAGGCTGCGTCCTACATAAACTCCAAGAAGAGCTAAACCCAAACATAAAACTACTGTTCAATCTCAGCCTTACCACAGGATATGTACCCAAAGAGTGGCGTACAGCAACAGTGGTCCCTCTCCACAAAGGTGGCGCCTCAACGGATCCTGGAAACTATCGCCCCATAAGCCTGACTAGCTTGGTCTGCAAAGCTATGGAAAGGATCATCATGGACCTCATAAAAAAAAGATATTGGGGACCTACAGACACTGGATCCTACCCAGTTCGGCTTTGTTAAGGGCAGATCCTGCCTCTTAAACCTGTTCGATTTCTTTGAAACAGTTACCAAGGCCATTGACGAGGGGAAGGTGGTCCACACAGCCTACCTGGACCTCGCAAAAGCCTTCGATACAATACCCCACTCGGGCATTATAGATAAGCTCACCAGCTTAAATATAAACCCCTATGTCACTAGATGGGTTGCAAACTGGCTCAAGGACAGAACCCACATGGTTAGAATTGCTGGAGCCATATCAGACTCCAAACCAGTTACAAGTGGCATCCCACAAGGCTCAGTCCTGGGACCTCTCCTGTTCGGTATATATTTCTCGGAGGTACAGGCAAACACGGAAGGACTGTGGCTGACCAAGTTTGCAGATGACTGCAAGCTGGGCGCTATAATCGACTCTCCAGCCGACACAAGCATCCTCCAAAAGGGCCTCATAGAAACAGACAACTGGTGCCAGAGCCATGGCCTCAAGCTAAACGCCAAGAAGTGTATAGTCATCCCCCTTTGGCAAAAACAAAGTGTCCACAAATTACCACATAGGTGGTAATCCATTAAGTACGGAAGACGTAATTAGGGACCTGGGGACCCAAGTTGATAGCAATCTCTCATTTGACAACCACGTGGCCAAAGTGGTTAGAAAAACATTTTATATAGCCCACCTAATCATGAAGGGATTCACATCTAGATCAGGGGAGGTCATTGTGCCTTTTTACTCATCCCTCATCAGGCTCATAATTGAGTACAATGCCCCTTTTGGGATGTACCTTACCAGACACCTGCAGCAACTGGAAAGACCCCAAAAGTACCTCACCAAGAGGATCAAAGGGCTCAAACAGATGCCATATGCTGCCCGGTTAAAGAAACTCCAGCTCTACTCAGTGGCATACCACCTGCTCAGAGGCGATCTGTGCCTGACGTATAAAGCCATGTCCAACCCGGAATTAATGAACATGCTGCACCTCAGAAAATCCAAATCCCATCGAGCTACGCGCTCGAGAGACTTGAACCTCAGCACTGTAAATAGGACATGCTGGAGGGACAGATTCATAACCCAGAGGCTCCCTTCACTCTGGAATAAAATCCCAGTCCAGGTTAGGCAGAGTCCCTCATTGACTCTCTTCAAGAGGAATCTTGATGAGTGGATGGGAGATAGTAAGTTTACCCCGGGTATCACTTCTGTGTCACTGTTAGACAGAGGCACAGTATACTAACCTCGAAAAAGGGCATAGCAAAATTAATTTAAAATGGGTGGCAAAAGCCAAACACACTCTGGCTAGGCTTATAAATGCCCTAGGGCAGATAGCCTAGTATGAACCTAAGTAATCTTGTCCTTCCCAGTGGAAATGCTCTCTCATGGTGTGCTGGGTTTCCCCAAAAGAGAAGTCTTCAGGGGGAGAAACAGAGGGAATAGACTCCTCAGCATCTGAGTCTTCATAGAGAGGGAAGGGGTAATCCTGTTCCTCAGAGTCTGCTGAGGATATGGATTCCTGGTCAGGAGGAGGTAAATCTTCCTCCAGTCTAGGCCTTTTGTCAGGAGGGGGCTGGGAACCTCTGATAAGGGTAATCAGGTCCTCCGCCATTTTGAGCATCTGTTTTTTTAGGCATAGGGGCCTGTATGGGAGTCTGTGGACCCGGTTTCTTAACCTTTGGAAGCTTGGCGTATGACTTAACTGAAAGAGTCGTCAGTTTAAAGACGCCTTTCTGAAACCGAAGGCCTGTCCATAGTCTCCGGATCGCCGCCAGGGCTGGCATCCGCGAGTTGAGGAGGAACCAGCTCCAGTGGCCCGGTAGATTTTGACTGAGAGGTAGTTGTATTTTCTAAACCTGCGGTAGTCAGGGGCTGCGTAGGCGCCTCACTGAATACCGAAGATCCGGCGGCAGGCCTAACCGAGACCTCGGTATCTGGTCTAGGCTGCCGGTCTTTGTCCTTGCGTTTTTTAAACATAGCGGTAGTCGGAGGTTCCGACGACATAATGTAGTTGAATTTTCTGCCAAAATAATGTCGGGCGGTATCAGCCCGACACTAAATAGTACGTTTATTGAACCTAGCGCAAAACCGACAACCAGAAACGACGTAGTCTGGGCCTAGGCAAGGAATACAATAAGAATGAAAATCCTTATGAGGTATTTGCTTCCCACAAGAAATACAATTATTAACTTTGTCTGACATCGGTCTGAGGCAAGAAAAATTTCCCCAATGGGGTACTTAGCTTTATAGAAGACTTTGGCTGAAATTCTGTTCGAAAATCTCAGGAGCTGGCCAACTGGCACTTGCGAACTGCTTCTGCTTCGGGCACCACGCGGCAAGAAAGACTGGAGAAAATGGCGTCGGCTGCCTCTTTTATACCCCTGCCGCACTGACGTCAGGGAAGAAGCGACGACAACCGACGCCAGACCAAGGCTTTGGAATTCAGGCCGACTGCGGGACCGCCTGACAGCAGGATAACCCAAGTGTAATGACTGCAGCAGCATAGCACGATAAACATTCCTAACTTTGTAGGAAATCATACAAGGAAATTTGACAGACAAGGCCTGTAGTTCTGAAACCCTTTTACCACCAGAAATGCTGTTTTCCAAGATAAGAATTTTAGATCTGTGGTTGCAGCGAGCTCAAAAGGCGGAGCGACCAGAGCTTGAAGAACCATAGAAAGGTCCCATGGGGGAAACAGGATACTTGACAGGGGGCGTAACAGAAAAAGTCCCTTTAATAAAGGCTTCACACAGTCTGGAGGAAGCTTGTGAGGCAGAATTCTAACCCACATGAAAATGAGAAATGGCAGCCAATTGAACCTTGACAGTAGAACTAGGTCCCTGTTGAAAAAGATCAGCTAGGAAATCAAGAATGGCAGAAATAGGAGCTGTGATTGGGTCTAAACTCCTTTGAGAGGCCCAAAAGGAAAAATATTTCAATTTACTGCGATAACTCTTACTGGTTGAAGACTTATGAGCAGCCAAAAGAATAGACCTAACTGAAGAGGATAATCCAAGAGTCCTAGCGATCATGGGAAAGTACAGTTGTGTACACTTACCATAAATGTAGATGTTTGGAGTGCATTCACTGTTGCAGTCATTACATTAGGGCAATCTGCTGGCAGGTTGCCCTCAGTCGGCCTGATTAACAAAGTCTTTGGTCCTGCGTTTGTTGCCGTCTCCTTCTTCCATGACGTCAGGTCGTCAGGGGTATAAAACATGCAGCAGACGCCACTACATCAGTTTTTCTTGCCCCAGATGTCAGGTGCCCCCCAAATGGGGAGCAAAATATATACAATATCCAATTTAAAACACAAAAAATATACCTCCAAACAAAGGCAAATTCACCAACAAGGCTTTTAAGCATAGTAAAAGAAAGTAGAGGTAAAGTAGGAGAAAAACAGGGGGCTGGAGGGTGGGTAACCAGGACTGCAACTGTGAATACACTCGAACATCTACATTTATGGTAAGTGTACACAACTGTACTATGTTCTTCATGTTTCACTGTTGCAGTCCGTCATTACATTTGGGTAGAACCCCAAAGCTTTGGTTGGGAGGATGGATTTATACAGCATTACGAGCAGCTATAAGGCCCTGCAGGACAGCAGAGGCAAAGCCAGCACTGGATTTAAAGAGAGGTAAATGGTAATGTTTGGTGAACGTATGAACTGAGCGCTCCAGGTAGCAGCTTCTAGAATGTCTCTGGTAGGAACCCCTCTGAGAAAGGCTGCAGAAGCAGATGCAGCCCTGGTGGAATGAGACCCGATCCCCTTGGGGATAGGTTTACCATGGTGCATATAGCAGAAATTAATACAATGGATTATCCATTTGGAAATAGTCTGCTTTGAAATAGCCTTTCCCTCTGCACCTGCAGCAAATGCCACCAATAGTTGTTCAGACTTCTTAGAGATTTTGTCCTGTTTAAGTAGAACCTAAGTTGTCTGTGTACATAAAATGAATGCAGAATCTGCTCACTCTTGTTCTGTGGATTGGGGAAAAAAGTTGGCAGATGAATGGTCTGATTAAGAGCCACACTGGATACCACCTTAGGCATGAATGATGGATTGGTCCTGAGAGCCACCCTGTCCGGATGAAAAATAATGAAAGGCTCCACTGCCATAAGAGCCTGTAATTCTGAAATCCTTCTAGCTGAAGTGACTGCTAAAAGGAAAGCCACTTTCCAGGAGAGGAATTTTATGTCTGCAGTAGCAACTGGCTCAAAAGGAGGGAGAGTGAGTTTTTCCAAAACAAAATTGAGGTCCCATGCAAAAGTTTGTGCTCTCCTGGGAGGTCTTAAATTTTTGGCCCCTCTGAGATACTGCTTTAGCAGAGGATGAGAGAAGAGGGCATGTTCTGTGTTGTAATGAGCTGAAAGGGCAGATACATGGATTTTTATGGAAGAAAAGGATAGGACCTTGTGAAGCAACTCCGTTAAGTATGGCAGAATCTGAGGAATATTGGGCATTGCTGTGCTTATTCCTTGTGATTGGTTCCAGGCACAGAATCTTTTCCATTTGTCAGCATAAGCTTTTCTAGTACTAGGTCTTCTAGCCTTTGGTTTGCTGAGGGATATGCCAATGGCGAAATTAGTTGATTAGCCACGCTGCAAGATTCAAAATTTAGAGCTGAGTGTGCAGAATTTGGTAGTTCTGCTGAGAAAGTAGGTAAGATGTCTGAGGCAGGTGCCACAGAGGAAGGTGTGACATTGCGCAGGAGTGGGTACCAGTGCTGGCGAGGCCAGTCTGGAGCAATCAGAATCATTTTTGGTTTGTCCTCTGACATTTAGTAGAACATTGGAGAGCAGAGGCAGACTGGGAAAAGCATAGACTGATAGAGCATCCACTTTACAAATTTTTTTGTGATGAATTCTTGTGCACAATTTGTCCAACTGATAGTACTGGGGTGAGGCACAAAGATCTATGTCTGGGTTCCCCCATTTGCGTATCAACATGCTGAAAACTTGTGGTTCCAGTTTCCATTCGTGTGGGTCAATAAGATTTCTGCTTAGTTCATCTGCCAGAGTATTTATCTTTCCTGGCAGGAATTGAGCTTGTAGTTGTATCTGATAGGTCAAGGCAGTGTCCCACAATGCCATATCTAGTCTGCAAAGGGGGTAGGAATGTGTACCCCCCCCGCTTGTTTATGCACCACATAACTGTGTTGTCTGTCTTTATTAGTGGTTGTCCCGGATGAAGGTAATCCTTGAACACCATCAGAGCATTCTGTACAGCTAGCATCTCTTTCTGATTGATATGTAGGTGCATTTGATTTGGGCTCCATTTGCCCTGAATGCACTTCCCTGGCAGATGAGCCCCCCAAGCATAGTCTGATGCGTCTGTTAGGGTTTGGGAGGCAGGGGTTGGAGTGAATGGCAGTCCCTTGTTTTGGTGGCAGGACTCTGTCCACCATAGGGACTCTAGTTGCAGGCAAGGTATAATAGGAACCATTGTTTTCAGGCTGTGACAATGTTGACTCCACAAACATTTTTAAGTACCACTGAAGTTTCCTCATATGCAGTCTTGCATATGGAATTAGAAGAATGCAAGAGGTCATGTACCCCAAGGCCTGCAGAATTTGTCTTGCAGATAGCAAGGTTTTTGTGGCCACCTGTTTGAAGTAAGTCATCAATTGAATTTGCTTTTCTGGTGTAAGGCAAGCCATCTGGGCAGTTGTATTCAAGCTTGCATCCAGGAATGTAATTTTTTGAGAGGGTACCAGTTGTGATTTCTTTTCTTTATGGTGTACCCTAGACAAGTTAGAACCCTTTTTACAAACGCCAGATGTTTTAAAAGAATGTTCTTGTTTTCTGCCTGAATTAGACAATCGTCCAGGTATGGATATATCTGAATATTTCTTTGCCTGCAAAATGCAATTACTGGTGCCAGGCACTTTGTGAAGACTCTGGGCACAGTGGATAAGCCAAAGGGCAGTGATGAGAACTGGTAATGCAAGTAGCCTGCTTTGAAGCGGAGGTATCTTCTGCAAGATTCCCTGATTGGGATAGGTAGGTAAGGCTCTTAAGTCTAGAGTTACCAACCAGGCATCATTGCCTAGCATGGGTAGTAACTGTTGAAGAGTCAGGATCTTGAATTTTGGAATGTCCAGAAATGTGTTTAGAGTGGATAAGTCCAGAATTGGACACCATGATTTGTCTTTTCTGGGTACTAGGAAAAGTCTGGAATAGAAACCTTGTCCCTTTTCCTCTTCTGGTGCTGGTTGAATAGCCCCCATGTTCATGAGGGACAGAACTTGTTTCTGGGCCTCTGCCCACTGATTTGGGGGCAGATCTGGCCATCCTTTGGGATTGGCAAATTGTGGAAGTGAAATCTGTATCCTTAGGATACTATATTTAAAACCCATTTGTCCTGGGTAATAAGTTGCCAGTTTTGTGCATGAAGTGCTAGTTTCCCCCCCAAAGGGGCGGCTAAGAGGCAAGTGCTTGGTGATTGTAGAGGGAAGTCATTGAGACTTTTTACCATAGGGAGGTGCCTTGTTGCTTCCAGATTTGGAGGTGGAGGCACCCCATTGTTTTGTTCTAAAAGTTCCTTGTGACTGAAACCTGAAGCCTTTGGAATGTCTTGATTTGACTTGAGCGGCTCTCGAGGGGACTGGAAAGGACCAGTTCGTAGTAGGCCAGTGCCTACTAAATCTTAGAGGTTGCACTTGTAAGAAATCTTTCACAGTTTGCATAGATTTAGCTTTATCTTCCTTTTTACACTTCTTCAGCCTTACTACCAAAGAGACGGTCCTGTTGTAAAGGAGCATCCAACAATTTTGCTTTAACATGGTCAGGCAGAGTTTGCTCTTTGAGCCAAGCATGCCTTCTTAGCACATATCCAGTTACAGCAGCCTTGCAAGAGGCCTCCAAGGAATCAAAAACCACATTGCGAGGTATGCTTTCCAATTTGTTCAGTTGAATGCAATAAATCCTGCAATTCATTATTTTCCACACAGTCGGAGATTAACATCACTTTCTGTTTACGTAGTCCCATGATATGCTGTTGATATTTAAGCATATGAAACTGACAGTTTAAAGCCCTGATTGCCAAGGTTGCAGACGTGTAAACCTTCTTACCCCATCTATCCAGCGCCCTGGAATCTCTATCAGGAGGAGTAGGATTTTTGGCAGAAGAAGCCTTAATGCCCTTGGGACCCTGAGAAATTGTTTCAGGATCAGCAACAGGGTTTTTGAAAAGTAATTTATGGGAGTCTGGAACCCTGTACTATCTGTCTGGCTTACAAGGAGGCAGAGAATCAGGAGTCGTACTAGATTCTGAAAAAAAACATCATCCACGATGTCTAGAACAGGAGGTATAGCCAAAGGCCTATGCTGAGGAAGTAGAAGAATCCCAAAGTCTCTTTTTAGATTCAATGAAATCCTGACATTCCCAGTGAAAATGTTCTCTTACGGCATGCAAAGTTTCCCCAAAAGAAAAATCATCAGGGGGGAGAGGCAGAAGGAATGGAATCCTCTGCATCAGAGTCCTCATAAGTAGGAACAGACAAATCCTGTTCATTAGAAGAGTCAGAAGAAATAGAGTCCTATTCAGAAGATTCATAATCAATGTCTTGCCTAGGCCTCTCAGAAGGAAGGGGTTTGGCTACCCCTGGTCAGAATAATTAAATCTTCAGCCATTTTGATCACTTGTTGTTTAGGCATGGGGGCCTGCACATGTGGCCCAGGAGCCAGTTTTTTAGACATAGATTTAGATTTTGGCCTTAGTTTTGAAGATGGCGTCGGTCTAATATACAAAACTATAGGCCTGAAAACACCCTCAGAAGCCGGCGCCTGCACAGCGTCTCCAGACCCGTCTAAGGTAGAGACATTTGCGGGTTCCATAAATGAAACATCTCTCGGCATACCGGACTCCGAATGGGTCTCAGTAGAGGCCTGCGAATCAGAAATAGCAGGTATCAGGGACTGCGAAAGTGCCTCACTGAGTATCGGCGAACCAGCGACTGGCTTAGGAGAAGCATCATCGGTTTTGGACATAGACTGTCTCTTTTACTTTGCGTTTTTTTAGGTATTCCGGTAGCTGGATTGCTAACAGACGACATTTCTGGATAATTAAATCTTGAGCCAAAATATTTAGAAGCAAAAATATACAGACGTTTAATCGTCTAAAAATAATGTGGGAAGAAATAGCCAGGGAATTGTTATGGCTAGGCTTGTATAGGCCCTAGGGCTGATAGCCTAGTACCAACCTATGAACCTATGTGCGTTGAATAAATTTAGCACAAAACAGACAGCAAGGCACGTTGTGGTCAGGGCCTAGGCAAGGAATACAGTACAAATCCCAACTTTTACTGACATAGGTAAGGAGCAAGAAAAAGTTTCCCCAATGGGGTACTTAGCTTTTGTTGAAGACTTCGGTTCTGAAACTCGAAAACAAAAATTTCAAAAGTCGGCCGACCGGCACTTGCGAACTGCTTCTGCTTTGGACACCGCATGGCAAGAAAGACTGATGTAATGGCATTGGCTGCACGTTTTATACCCCTGACAACCTGACGTCATGGAAGAAGGGACAGCACCAGACGCAGGACCCAAGACTTTGTTAATCATGCCGACTGAGTGCAACCTGCCAGCAGATTACCCTAATGTTATGACTGCAACAGTGAAACATGAAGAACATCCGGAGAAGCCAAGCTGTAAGCTTCAAACTGTCCAGGATCGGATGAGAAACCCCCAATGAGTGTGAAATCAGATCCTGAATGGGATCCAAGATCCAGGGTGGAGCCAGAAGGTGAGACCAAAGGAAGGGAAACCATACCTGGCGAGGCCAAAACAGGGCAATGAGGATCACTTTGCTCCCCAGTCGACAAGCTTTCTGTAGAAAGCTCGGAATAAGAGGTACTGGAGGGTAAGCATACAGAAGACTGGGAGGCCAAGCATGGACTAGAGCAACTCGGAGGGACTCTCCTGGAAAGGGGTTCAGAGTGAAAAACGTTCTGCCCTTCGCTTTGGAAGGAGATGCGAAGAGATTGCAGTAAGGCTGACCCCACTCCAGGAAGATATGCTTTACTACTGAAGGATTCACAGACCACTCGTAAGGCATCAGAATAGTCCAACAACCTGTCCACTAAAATGGACCATCCCAGATTGTGCGTTGCTATGAGAAAACGACCGGTGGAGATCACCCATTCACACACCCTCATGGCCTCGCAATACAGGGGGTTAAGATCTGGTCCCTCCCTGTTTGTTAATTTACCAGTTCAGTGACATGTTGTCTGACTGAACTGCAATGGTTCCCAGAGGAAGAATGGCATGAAGGGCCTGCAACGCTAAAAGGACCACCCTCATCTCTAGAATGTTTATGCGCAAGCTGGTCTCTACAGGGGACCACAGGCCTTGGACTGTCCTGCCTGAACAATGCCCCCCACCACTCGAGCTGGGAGGCGTCTGTGGTCACTGTGGCTTGGACAGGGGGAGGAACAAAGGGTCACCCCTCCAAGATGACCAGAGAACACATCCACCAGAGAAGGTACGACTTATAGACTCGACTGAGTTGTATTGGACACGACAATGGAAGTTCCAACAGGGACCACTGAACAGCTAGAATCCTCTCCAGAATTCTCATATGTAACCTGGCACACGGAAGAAGTGTTATGGTCGCCATGATTGAACTTAAGGCCCTCAACACTGACTCCACTGATGGAAGATGAGAGGGGTAGATCAGACTGACATGCATCCTCAGGTTTTGTACTCTCTCCAAGGTCAGGAAAATTTTGCACTGTAACGATGCTTGCCCCAATGTACTCCATCACCTGGACAGGATTTAGAAGTGATTTGGATGCATTGATCGTGATCCCCAAATGCAGGGCAAGCTTTGGGAAATACCCTGGATTGATAAAGTAGACGCCAGTTGGGAGCAGGGAGGAGCCAATCGTCCAAGTGCGGATAGACTAGAATCCCCTGAAGCCTGAGGTGAGCCGCTACCACTGCCATTACTTTGGTGAACCCCCTGGGGGTTGTGGTGAGACCAAAGGGTAGGGCTCAAAATTAGTAATGATCGACTCCTAGCCAGAAGCGGAGGTACCTCCTGGAGCTTCTGTGCATCTTTTTGTGATAGTAAGCATCCTGGACGTTTAATGAGGACATCCAGTTGCTCTCTTGCAGGTACGGAAGGATGGACTGTAGTGTGACCATCCGGAATTTTTCTTTGGCAACTGACAGGTTCAGGGTAGATAGGTCCAGGATGGGACTCAAGTCCCCCATTTTCTCTGGCACCAAAAAGAACCTGGAGTAGAAGCCCAATCCAGACTGATCTGGGTGGACTGCTTTTGATTTATGTTTTGGTTTTGATGTCTCGTTTTCCTAGCAGCTTGGAAATTTCCTGTGCTCCCTTTGTGTGGGTGGTATGGTTCATAGGTTGGCCGGGTGGTGTTTGGGAGGAACCACAAAGGGGAGAGAGTATCCACTAAATATGATCTGAAGCACCCAGCAGTCTGATGTTACGGACTCCTTTGCCACCTGACTGCCTCTAGAGTAGAGTAGTAGGACAACCGCTCAGGGTTACTGTCCAGGCCTGTTCGAGACCCAAAATTCCTCGGACCCCGTCTGCCTCTGGGCTGGCATCCATTCTGTCTCCCTCTGCCTCTGGGGAAAGAACAGCCCTGAGTGTTCCGGGAATACTGTGACTTCCAGAACCACATCATCTTGGCCCGCTCTGATTCTGGGAAAAGGAACTTTGAGGGTTCGAAAAGAAGGTTCCGACGGCAGACAGTGTCTTCCCGTCCTTCTGATTCTGGACTAAAGTCTCTTTGATGGTATTACCGGAGAGTAGAGCAGTCATAAGGGGAATTGGCAAAGAAAGTACAGTTGTGTACCTACCATAAATGTAGATGTTAGAGTGCATTCACTGTTGCAGTTATTACAATTGGGTTATCCTGCTGGCAGGCTACCCGCAGTCGGCCTGAGTTCCAAAGTCTAGGTCCGGCGTCGGTTACTGTCGCCTCCTCCCGGACATCAGTGCGCCAGGGGTATAAAAGATGCAGCCGACGCCATTTTCTTCAGTTTTTCTTGCCCCAGATGTCAGGTGCCCCTAAAATGGTAGGCCCACTAATGCCAAAAAGCATGCATAACCAAAAATCAACTTTTCTGTCATCTACAAGCAAATACACCACATAGGTTGTATAGAATAGAGAAGTACAGATAAGTCCCAGCAAGGAAAAGGGGGATGGAGGGAGGGTAACCTGGACTGTAACAGTGAATACATTAACACCTACATTTATAGTAGGTACACAACTGTACTATATTCATCGTGTTTCACTGCTGCAGTCATTACAATTGGGTTGAATCCCAAAGCTATGGTTAGGAGGCTGGTGCTAAATAGGATTAGGAGAGGCTATCAGGCCCTGCAGAACTGCAGTGGCAAAGCCTGCCCTGGATTTAGAATAGAGAGGTAAGTGATAGTGCTTTGTAAAAGTATGCACTGAACTCCAAGTTGCAGCCTCTAAGATGTCTTTGGATTGGTACTCCTCTGAGGAAGGCTGCTGAAGTGGCTGCTGCGCTGGTGGAATGTGGCCAAATGCCCTTAGGCACTGATTTGCCATGCTGTGAATAGCAGAAACAAATGCAGTGGCCTATCCACTTTGAAATCGTCTGCTTTGAGATAGGCTTTCCTTGTAATCTTGCAGCATATGCTACTAGAAGTTGTTCAGTCTTTCTGAAAGCTTTGGTTCTGTCCAAGTAGAAGCGTAGCTGTCTGCGAATGTCCAAAGAATGCAGAAGTCTCTCACCCTTATTCTGTGGGTTTGGGTAAAAAGGTAGGCAAGTTAATTGTTTGGTTAAGGGCCACACTGTTCACTACCTTAGGCATAAATGAAGGGTTTGTCCCTCAGAGAAACCCTGTCAGGATGGAAAATGATAAAAGGTTCCACAGCCATGAGTGCCTGTAACTCTGAGACTAGTCTAGCGGAGGTTATTGCTAGAAGCAGAGCTGTTTTCCAGGATAAGAATTTTGTATCAGCTGCAGAGGCTGGCTCAAAAGGAGGCAGTGTAAGTTTTTC
Organism: Protopterus annectens; assembly: GCF_019279795.1. Taxonomy (NCBI): domain Eukaryota; kingdom Metazoa; phylum Chordata; order Ceratodontiformes; family Protopteridae; genus Protopterus; species Protopterus annectens. Next base: position 512,613,551 of record NC_056729.1, read on the forward strand.
CAAGAAACAGCTGAGGTCCCATGCAGGTATTGGTGCCCTCCTTGGGGGTCTTATGTTTTTGGCCCCACTGAGGTACTGCCTTAGTAATGGATGAGAAAAAATAGGTGGTTCTGTATGGTTTATTTGTGTCTTTCGGCTTTTCCTGGTTAGGGGTCGCCACAGTGGAACTCCGGTCTGCTAATGATTGGCAGTTGCTTTTTACGTACTGGCTGGCCAGGCGTGACGCACAACCTTCAACGAAGGTACGCCCATTCACACATGTCTCCACGCAGAAGACGCTCTAGCTGAGAATTGAACCGGACAGCATCTTACTGTGAAGCGACAACGCTACCGCAGCACCACCACCGAGGTCTGGCAGAGGCATGAATTTTAATGGATGAAAAGGAAAGGCCTTTATCCAGCATCTCAGTTAAGTATTGCAAAATCTGAGGAATATTTGGAACAGTCTTGTCAAAACCTTGTGCCTGGTTCCAAGCACAGAATCTCTTCCATTTTTCTGCATAAGATTTTCTGGTGCTAGGCCTCCTGGCCTGCAAAATAACACCCATAAATGCTTTAGAAAGAGGTGTGTCTTGAATGTCTACATTATCTGCCATGCTGCCAGGTTTATGGTCCTGAGTTGGCTGTGCAGTATCTGTCTGTCTTGTTGAGTCAATAAGTGAGGAATTTGAGGTAGTGTCCGAGCTGGGCATTGGGACAAGCTCTTTAGGATTGGGTACCAGTGCTGGCGGGGCCAGTCTGGGGCAATCGATCATTTTTGGCCTCTCTTGTCTGACCTTGAGGAGTACCTTGGTGAGGAGAGGCAGAGAAGGAAAGGCATACACTGTTAGGTTTTTCCAGCTGAAAGACAGAGAATCCACTTTCCATGCTTGCTTGTGATAAGTCCTTGTGCATAATCTTTGTAGTTGGCAATTGTGAGGAGAGGCAAATAGGTCTATGTCCGGGCATCCCCAGTTCCTTGTTATCATGCTGAAGACTTGCGGATCCAATTTCCACTTGTGGAGATCCATTAGGTTTCTGCTTAGTTCGTCTGCCAGAGTATTTATCCTTCCTGGCAGGAATTGTGCTTGCAGATGTACTTGGTAAGTCAATGCTGTGTCCCACAAGTTCATGGCTAGTCTGCAGAGGGGGTAGGAATGTGTGCCCCCTTGCTTATGTACCACATGACTGTGGTATTGTCCGTCTTTATCAGTAGTTGTCCTGGATGTTGTAGATCCTTGAAGGCTGTCAGGGCATTTAGAAAGTACAGTTTTGTACCTACCATAAATGTAGATGTTAGAGTGCTAATACAGCTGCAGTCATAACAGATGGGTTCTCCTGCCGTCAGGCGGGTCCTCGGTCGGCCGAATTCCAAAGTCTAGGTCCGGCGTCGGTTGTCGTCATTTCTTCTCCGACGTCAGTGCGACAGGGGTATAAAAGAACCAGCAGACGCCATTTTCTTCAGTTTTTCTTGCCCCAGATGTCAGGTGCCCCCAGAAGGAAGGCAATACATACATTTATGTAATAAAGCAATGCAATATAATCAAAATACAGTAGTTGCAAGCAAATAGGAGGCGTTAGCCAATAGGCCTGTCCCAAGAGGGGAAGGAGGGAGGGAAACCTGGACTGCAGCTATATTAGCACTCGAACATCTACATTTATGGTAGGTACAAAACTGTACTATGTTCATCGTGCATACAGCTGCAGTCATAACAGATGGGTAGAATCCCAAAGCTAAGAAAGGGGTGGTAGGCACTAAGTGGAACTAGGAGGAGCCAGGATGCCCTGCAAGACTGCAGTGGCAAAGCCTGCTCTAGTTTTGGAGTATAATGGTAGGTGGTAGTGCTTGGAGAAGGTATGCACAGAACTCCAAGTGGCTGCTTCCAAAATATCTTTGGTAGGAACTCCTCTGAGGAAAGCTGCAGAGGTAGCTGTGGCCCTTGTGGAGTGAGATCTGATGCCTGCAGGTACAGTTTTACCATGAAAAGAGTAACAAATGCGTATGCAGTGGGCTATCAATTTTGGGATTGTCTGTTTGGAAATTGGCTTCCCTTGAGCTCCTATAGCATAGGACACAAACAGCTGTTCTGATTTTCTGAAAGGCTTTGTTCTGTCCAAATAATAACGCAGCTGTCTGTGGATGTCCAAGGAATGTAGTAGTCTCTCCCATTTGTTTTGAGGATTAGGGTAAAAGGTAGGTAAGTGGATAGCCTGATTCAAAGCTACCCTGGATACCACCTTTGGCATAAAGGACGGGTTGGTTAGTAAGGAAATTCTGTCCTGATGGAAGATGATGAAAGGCTGCACAGCCATGAGGGCTTGTAGGTCCGATACCCTGCGAGCTGAGGTGATAGCCAGAAGGAAAGCTGTTTTCCAGGACAAATATTCCAAATCTGTTGAGGCAGCTGGTCAAAAGGAGGCAAGGTCAGCTTTTCTAGAATGAAACTGAGGTCCCAAGCAGGTATTGGTTGTTTCCTTGGGGGTTTTATATTCTTAGCCCCTCTGAGGAACTGTCTTAAGAGGGGGTGAGAGAATAAAGGTGGATCAGTGTTGTATTCTGCAGAAATGGCTGAGGCATGGATTTTGATGGAGGAGAATGAAAGTCCACTGCTTAGCAGCTCAGCTAGATACTGTAATATTTGAGGTAAGTTCAGTTTTCCAGGATTCTGGCCCTTTTTCTCATTCCAGGCACTAAACCGTTTCCATTTTGCGGAGTAAGCTTTTCTAGTAGACGGCCTTCTGGCCTCCAAAATGACATCCTGCACCTCCTTGGAGAGTAGGGTCTGTTGTGATGTTAAGGTATCTTCCATGCGGCCAGATTGAGTGTTTTCAGCTGACTCTGAAGAGTTTTGAAGCTGTGCTGAGTCAGAAGAAGAGGCATTAGAGGTAGGGTCCATGGTGGGGAATGCGTAAGGCTCCTCAGGAGTGGGTACCAGTGCTGTCTTGGCCAGTCTGGAGCAATGAGAATCATCTTTGGTCTGTCTGCTCTGGTTTTTAACAGAACTTTGGGCAGCAGAGGAAGAGGTGGAAAGGCATAAACCGTCATTGTTGTCCAACTGAAAGAGAGAGCGTCCAACTCTCCAGGCCTGTGGATGAAAAGTCCTTGAGCAGAATTTTGTCAATTGGCGATTTTTGTGGGAGGCAAAGAGATCTATGTCTGGCCTTCCCCATGCTTGAATTACCTCTGTAAAAACTTGAGGATGCAACTTCCATTCGTGTGGATCTGTCATATTTCTGCTTAGGTTGTCTGCCAGCGTGTTTTCCTTGCCTGGCAAGTACTGTGCTTGAAGTTCGATTTGTAATTCCAGAGCCATGTTCCAAAGTGACATGGCCAGCCTGCATAGGGGGGTATGAATGGGTTCCTCCCTGTTTATGTACCACATTACTGTGGTGTTGTCTGTCCTTATCAATAGTTGACCTGGATGTAGAAGGTCTTTGAAAGCTATAACAGCATTTATTACGGCTAGCATTTCCTTTTGATTGATGTGAAGGTGCTTTTCTTTTTGGGACCACTTTCCCTGAATGCACCGATCTGTCATGTGCGCCCCCCAGGCGTAGACCGAGGCATCTGTTGCGATGACTTGATTTGCTTGAGGCTTGCAGAATGGGAGACCTGTGTTTGTTTGGCATGCTTGAGCCCACCACAGAAATTCCTTTTGAAGACATGGAATTAGTGGTATTATTGTTTCCAAACTGTGGCTGTGTTGAGACCATAGGTTTTTCAGGTACCATTGAAGTTTCCTCATATGCAGCTTTGCACATGGGATTAGTAGGATGCAAGATGCCATGAATCCCAGAGCCTGCAGGATTTTCCTTGCAGTCAGCCTGGTGAAATTTGCTAGTTTTCTGAAGTATTGAGTTAGTTGCCCCCATTTCTCTGGCGTGAGGTAGGCCATCTGGGTGTGTGTGTCCAAGTTGGCACCCAGGAAAATTATTTTCTGAGAGGGTATTAGCCTTGATTTCTTTTTGTTGACTGTGTACCCCAGAGAATTCAACAGCATTATTACAAAAGCCAGATGTTTCAGAAGTATGTGCTTGCTGTCCGCTTGGATCAATATGGGTATATTTGTATCCCTTGAAGTCTGCAGTAGGCAATTACTGATGCCAGGCATTTCATGAATACTCTGGGCGTAGTAGATAAGCCAAAGGGCAATGCAGAGAATTGATAATGGGATGAACCTGCAAGAAATCTGAGGTACCTTCTGCAATTTTGTCTGATTGGGACATGCAGGCATGCCTCCTTGAGGTCCAATGTTACCAGCCAAGACTCCTTGCCCAGCATGGGAAGAAGCTGCTGTAATGTGAGCATCTTGAATTTTGGTACGAGTAAAAATGTGTTTAGGATGGATAGGTCCAAAATAGGTCTCCAATCTTTTCCCTTCCTTGGTACCAGGAATAGTCTGGAATAAAAACCTTGACCTTGTTCTTGAGTAGGTACCTCTTGAATAGCTTTCATGTCCATGAGATCTGAAATTTGTCTTTGTGCCTCTGCCCTTTGATTGTGTGGCAGGTTTGGCATGCCTCTCATTTTTGAAGGGTGTGAAAATGGAATCTGTAGCCTCTGTTTATAATGTCCAGGATCCATTTGTCTTTTGTGACAATATGCCAATTTTTCGAAAATAATGCCAGTTTTCCGCCTAAGGGTGCTGCCATTTGAGCCTTGCTTGGCATGCAAAGGGGAAAGTCATTGGGCTTGCTTTCTGAATGGCTGCAAACTATCCTCACCACCTCTTTGTGTAGGAGCTTGCCATTGTTTGCCTCTAAACGATCCTTGAGATTGCCCTCTGCCCCTCGGGCGCCTGTATCTACCTCTTTGGGGTCTGTCCGTGGCTGGAAAGGACCAATTTTTGGAAGGCCAATTTCTACTGAAACGTGGAGCTTGTACATGTAGAAAATCTTTCACTGTTTGCATTGATTTAGCCTTTTCCTCCATTTTCTTTAATACCTCCTCAGCTTTAACACCAAATAATACATCCTTTTGTAGAGGGGCATCTAGTAATTTAGCTTTGACATGATCTTGTAAGGTTTGCTCCTTGAGCCAGGCATGTCTACGTATGACTGATCCTGTAACAGCAGCTCTACACGAGGCCTCGACCATCAAAACCACATTGCAAGGTAGGTTTACCCACTTGTTCTGCACTATGCATCAAATCCTGCAACTCCTTCAAGTCTGGTTGTTCAGGTTGTGACATTTTGCTTCTCAACTGTGACAACAGAAACTGTTGGTACTTTAACATGTGGAACTGGCAGTTTAATGCCCTCATGGTTAAGGTGGCCGAGGTGTACACCTTTTTTCCCCACCTTTCTAAAGATCTGGAATCTCTCTCGGAAGGTAATGGATTTTTAGCAGTGGAGGCCTTAATTCCCTTGGGGCCCTGTGAGATAGTTTCTGGGTCAGCCGCATGACTTTTGTATAAAAATTGGTGTGAGTCACGCACCCGGTAGTACCTGTCAGGCTTGACTGGGGCTGGAGGTAAAGAGTCCGAGTTAAGACAGGCCTCCGAATACACATCATCTAGTATGTCTAAGACCGGAGGTACAGCCAGAGGCCTGTGCTGAGGTAGCAAGAGAAAATCCCTAAGCCTTTTCTTGGAATCTGAGTACTCTTGGTCTTCCCAATGGAAGTGTTCCCTTAATGTATGCAAGGTTTCCCTAAATGAGTAATCCTCTGGGGGGGGGGGGGGAAGAGACAGAGGGAATGGACTCCTCTGCATCAGAATCTTCAAAAGGGGAGTAAGAATGTTCCTGTTCATCAGAGTGCTCTGAAATAATGGAGGCCTGGTCAGAGGAGGGGGATTCTTCCTCCACTCTGGGCCTTTTGTCCGGGGGGGGGGGGTTGAGAACCCCTGATAAGAGTAATTAAATCCTCAGCCATTTTAAGCATCTGTTTTTCAGGCATGGGGCCTGAAGAGGGGCCCTGTGTAGCTTGTCTCTTAGAATGCATGGCTGCTTTAGACTTAGTGAAAGTCTTGATGGAAAAAGAAGAGGAAGGTCTGAAGACACCTTGAGAGGAGGCAGACCTGTCTACATTTTGAGTTTCACCACCAAGAGTGGCTTCGGTATCTGTAGTCGGGGTGTGGGCCGAGGAGCCTGCGACCTCGGGCACAGTAAACACTGCCAATGAAATGTCGTCGGTAGGCAGGGGCTGCGTAGGTGCCTCGCTGAGAACCGGACCACCTGTAGTCGGCTTTGGCGTGGTGTCGGTAAAGGCCGCGGACCTAGTGTGTTGGTCCTTATCTTTGCGTTTTTTAGACAAAACTGGAGTCGGAGTATCCAACGACATAATATAGTTAAATTTTTTGCTAAAATAGTGCTGGGCAAACTCCGCCCGACGCTTAATGGTGCGTTTGTTGAATGTAGCACAAAAACGACAGACCGAGACGTCGTGGTCTGGGCCTAAGCAAGGAATGCAGAGGGAATGAAAATCCTTATGTGGTATTTGCTTCCCACATGAAATACAATTATTAACTTTGTCTGACATCGGTCTGAGGCAAGAAAAGTTTCCCAAACAGGGTACTTAGCTTTCAAGAAGACATCGGTTGCAAAATTTTCATAATTTCAGGAGCTGGCCGACCGGCACTTGCGAACTGCTTCTGCTTCGGGCACCGCGCGGCAAGAAAGACTGAAGAAAATGGCGTTGGCTGGTTCTTTTATACCCCTGTTGCACTGACGTCAGGGAAGAAGCGATGACAACTGACGCCGGACCTAGACTTTGGAATTCGGCCGACCGAGGACCCGCCTGACGGCAGGAGAACCCATCTGTTATGACTGCAGCTGTATGCACGATGAACATCTGCTAGCATCTCTTTTTGATTGATATGTAGATGCATTTGACTTGCACACCATGTGCCTTGAATACATCTTCCTGCCATGTGTGTCCCCAAGGCATAATCTGATGCATCTGTTGTCAATGTCTGCCTGGCTGTGGGTAAGGTGAATGGCTGTCCCGTGTTGTGGTGACAGGCTTTTGCCCACCACCGAAACTCCTGCTGCAGGCAGGGAATGAGGGTAATTATCGTTTCCAGGCTGTGGCAATGTTGAGTCCAAACACTTTTTAGATACCATTGAAGTTTCCTCATATGCAGTCTTGCATATGGAATTAGCAGAATGCAGGATGCCATGAAGCCCAAAGCCTGCAGAATTTTTCTTGCAGATAACTTGGTCTTTGTTGCCAACATTTTGAAATAAGTAGTCAGTTGTCTGCGTTTGTCTGGCATGAGACAAGCCATCTGGGCAGTTGTATTTAAGCTTGCACCCAGGAATATTATCTCGAGAGGGTACGAGTTTTGATTTCTTTTTATTTACTGTGTACCCTAGGCCTGCTAGTAATATTTTTACAAATGCCAGATGCTGTAGTAGAGTGTCCTTGTTCTCTGCTTGAATAAGGCAGTTGTCCAAGTAAGGATATATTTGAATTCCTCTGTCTGCAAAAAGCAATTAATGGTGCCAGGCACTTTGTGAAGATCCTGGGCACAGTAGATAAGCCAAAGGGCAGTGCAGAGAATTGGTAATGTATTGACCCAGCTATAAATCTGAGGTATCTTCTGTATGATTGCCTGATTGGCACATGCAGGTATGCCTCTTTTAGATCTAAAGTCAAAAGCCAAGCCTTCTTTCTCAGCATGGGCAGAAGCTGCTGCAGAGTTAACATTTTGAATTTTGGAATGTCCAGGAATGTGTTCAGCATAGACAGGTCCAGTACTGGTCTCCAGGTTTTTTCCTTTCTGGGCACCAAGAATAGCCTTGAGCAAAATCCTCGTCTCTGCTCTTGCTGTGGTACTTGCTGAATGGCCCTCATGTCCATGAGGGATGAAACTTGTTTTTGTGCATCTGCCCATCGATTGTGTGGCAGGTCTGGCATACCGTTTGGCCTTGGCAGGGTGTAAAAATGGAACCTGTAGCCCTGTGATACGATATTTAAGACCCATTTGTCCTGAGTGATCATGAGCCAATTTTGAGCAAAAAGTGCTAGTTTTCCCCCCAAGGGAGCTGCCAGAAGATAAGTGCTTGGTGCTGGCAGGGGAAAGTCATTGAGACTGTTTCCTCTATGGCTGTGATTTTTCTTCTCCGCTTTTGGAGGTTGAAGCACCCCATTGTTTAGGCATGTATGAGCCTTGGGGCTGTGATCTGCCTCTGGGGTGTCCGTATCTACCTCTTTGTGGTCTGACACTGGAAAGGACCAATTCTTTGCAGGCCAGTTCCTGCTAAATCTGGGAGGCTGTACCTGTAAGAAATCCTTGACTGTTTGCATAGATTTAGCTTTGTCCTCCATTTTCTTCAAAACCTCTTCTGCTTTAACCCCAAACAAGGTATCATGCTGTAGTGGAGCATCTAATAATTTTGCTTTAACATGATCTGGCAGATTCTGTTCTTTTAACCAAGCATGTCTCCTAATGACGGAACCTGTAACAGCGGCCCTGCAAGAGGCCTCTATAGAATCAAAACCACATTGCAAAGTATGCTTTCCTACTTGTTCAGCAGCATGCAATAAATCCTGCATTTGTTTTGTTTTCTGCACATTCTGAATTTGTCAATATTTTTTGTTTAAGAAGAGACATTAGATACTGCTGACATTTAAGCATATGAAATTGACAATTTAAAGCTCTTACAGCCAAGAGCAGAAGCATAAATCTTTTTCCCCCATCTGTCCAGGGCCCTTGAATCCCTATCAGAGGGTATAGGTTTTTTTGCAGTTGACACCTTGACTCCTTTGGGACCCTGAGAGATCGTTTCTGGGTCTGCAGCAGGGTTTTTATACAGAAATGTATGTGAATCAGGAACCATGTAGTATCTGTCTGGCTTAACAGGAGCTGGTGGCAGAGAGTCAGGAGACAGTCCAGACTCTGAAAATACATTATCTACAATGTCTAAAACAGGAGGAATAGCAAGGGGCCTGTGATGAGGTAATAAAAGTAAGTCTCTGAGCCTTTTCTTGGATTCTGAGTAATCTTGGCTCTCCCAGTGGAAAAGGGTTTCCCCAAAAGAATAATCTTCAGGAGGAGAGGCTGAAGGAATAGATTCTTCAGCATCAGAATCCTCATAGGGAGGAAAGGAATATTCCTGGTCAGAAGAGGATTCAGAGGAAATGGAAACCTGATCTGAATATGCATATTCTATCTCTTGCCTAGACCTCTTATCAGGGAGGGGATGGGAACCCCTGATCAAAGTAATTAGGTCTTCGGCCATTTTACGCATCTGTTTTTTGGGCATGGAGGCCTGTCCAGGAGAATGCTGTACTTGTTTCTTTGTCTTTAGAGCTGCTTTAGTCTTTGCCTTTGAAACTGAAGTTGGTTTTACATACAACTGTGTAGGCCTGAAAACACCCTCAGAAGCAGATGCCTGCTCAGCTGCTCCAGACCCATCTGAGGGAATAGTTTCAGAGTGTCCAATACCACGAGTTCCCAGCGGCCTAGTCGGCTCCACGTGGGAGTCGGAAGCGGCCTGTAGCTCTGAGGTAGCGGGCGTCAGGGACTGCGCGAAAGCACCTCACTGAGAACCGGCGAAAGGCGTAGCAGAAGCCTCGTCATCAGTTTTGGACCTCGGGTGCCTGTCCTTTTCTTTGCGCTTTTTATAAACTCCGGTACTCCTTGCCTAGGCCCTGACCATGATGTTGCTAGTTGTCGGTTTTGTGCTAGATTTAACCAATGCACTATTAAGCGTCGGTACAATTTTGCATTTCATTATTTTGGCAGAAGACTTAACTATATAATGCAATTACTAACTTTTACTGACATTGGTAAGGAGCAAGAAAAAGTTTCCCTAACGGGATACTTAGGTTTAGTTGAAGACTTCGGTTCTGAAACTCGAAAATTAAAACTTCAGGAGTCGGCCGACTGGCACTTGCGAACTGCTTCTGGCACCGCATGGCAAGAAAGACTGATGTAATGGAGTCGGCTGCATGTTTTATACCCCCAACGACCTGACATCATGGAAGAAGGGACATCAACCAACGCAGGACCCAAGACTTTGTTAATCAGGCCGACAGAGGGCTACTGTAAGCAGATAACCCAAATGTAATGACTGCAACAGTGAAACACGAAGAACATCTAAATTTAACACTATCAAAATACACCAATCACTATGTTGGGCACTGTGTTCTGTTCTAGATTACAAGATAAAAGTGTGCAACACTCCTGGAAGTAACATGTTTTCCACAAATGCTTCTCATTTTACAACTACAGACCATAGTAAATAAAAAGCTCACTAAACTGAATAAAGTTAACTTAAAAAACTGCTACAGTGCGTGTGAAAAAGCACAATTTCACTCTATTAATTTAGAATTTTTTTTTTTTTAAAAATCTTAGGAAAAAAAAAAAAAAAAAGACTGCCTCAACATTAACAATTACATGGCGTTAGGAATCAAGAGTTAGACAGCATGATCCAATGACTGGATTCAGAGCAACAAAAAGGAGCAGAAAAGATTTAAATTGTAGTCAGAGTTACTCCAGCTTCAGGTTTGCTGGCTCAGATGGAACCAGGTGTGTGTGAGGGCCTCAACGCTTTGATCAGAAGGAACCAGAGGTGGGTGAGGGGCTCAATGCTTTCATCACTAAGTGTTAACTAATACGGAGGTCAGCAGTTGGGATTCCAAAGGTTTGAACAAAATCAAAATTGAGAAATAAAAACTGAGGTGCAGCTATCAGCACAGTCTTTGATCTAGCAAGTATCCATGATATTTCAAAGTTGTTAGTAAAGGATGTTAAATATTTCAATAATACACACACAAACATTAATACTTACTTTGCAGTAACCTTCAATTACTTCCTTCTGCTTCTCTGTTCGTTTCAACATATCAGAGAAAGATTTTTCAAGGGCATTCAGTTCAGCTACAGCCTGACGTTTCTCTGCTTGCAGTTTCTTTATCTCAGCAGTGGTACTTTCTTTCTGTTTTAGGTAATCCTCTAGAAAACATACAAAATTAAAAAAAATAAGACAAAAAGCAAACAGTACACCAGAGATACACTGTAATAAAGGTTGGAAACAAAGCACAACTGTGTTAACAACTGCAGCTGTTCAAGTGCATTCACTGCTGCAGTCTCAGGGGAATATCCTGCTTGGGGGTGGTCCGACTTTCAAAACAGTATCTTTCCCCAGTGGCTTTTGGCAGACTTCCTCCCACCTACTGGTGATGTAAGAGGGGTGCCAGCCAAACCAATCTTTCCTACCCTGGCTGGACATGAAGCCTCCCTCCAGAGCATTAATAAGCCAAAAAAGGGAGTACTTCCCTGAAAACATCCACTCAGGTGGCACCAATCTTCCTCTCAAAGTTTGTGCAAGTCCATGGAAGGAAGAGTCTGAAAGAAATGTGAGGCAGGTGAATAGCAAAGTAATATAGGATACTCACACTGGCACCAGGATGCACCAGAAGGATGACAGAAGCAATGACAGGAGAGAATATGGACTGCCACAGTGAATTTACTCAAACATCTACAATTACTGGAGTTTTCCAGCACAACTGTTGTATGTTCACTGTAATACACTCTGTAGCAGTCCTTATTAATGGGATGACGCCCAAAAAAACTCTGCCGGAGGGTGATTGGTTAGCCCCAAGCTTTTTAGGAAAGCACATTTTTGCAGTACAGCAAATGCAAACCCTGCCCTTGGTTGCAACAGGACAGAGGCCCAATTAAGCTGTTTTTAAAATCGAGTGGCTACTTATCCTTATGAGGAATGCTGTGGGCCCTAGTTGGTGCAAGTCGCTCTAATGGCATTTTCTTAAATGCATCCCCCTCCCTGCCTTTCGCAAAACACACAAACATTTGCTCTCATTTTCTGTTTTTTTTTTTTTTGGTTCAAATGAAATCTCTGCATGTCCAAACAATGCAATGTTCATTTCCAATTATTCAGGGGTTTAAGGAAAACCACGAGGTAGTGGTGAATGGATAGACTTAAGGAAATCTTAGTCAATACTTCTGTCGTGAATGAGGGTCTGGTGTGAAAGGACACCCTGCCCTTGTGTGCGTGTGTTTGTGGAGGAGGGGGATCAAATACAACACTCTATGGACATCAGTGTTTGTAATTCTGAGATTCTTTCAGCAGATGCCACAACTAACAGACTACCTACCAAAGGCAAGCACTGAGGTATACAAAACAGCTGGCTTAAAGGTAGCCAAGGATTAGCTTCTGTAATAAACGCGTTGATGTTCCATGTTAGATTAAGGTATCTTCTGCGTGGTCATCAAAGGAGCAACATTTCTTTTAATAATTGTTTCAATGATAATCAAATACAAAGAAAGGTCCAGAGGTAAGTGGGCTGAAAAGTACAGTTTTGTACCTACCATAAATGTAGATGTTCGAGTGTATACACTGCTGCAGTCATTACACTTGGGTTATCCTGCCGTCAGGCGGTTCCCCAGTCGGCCTGAGTTCCAAAGTCTTGATCCGGCGTCGGTTGCTGTCACCTCCTCCCCGACGTCAGTGTAACAGGGGTATACAAGATGCAGCCAATGCAATTTTCTTCAGTTTTTCTTGCCCCAGATGTCAGGTGCCTCTAAATAGGTAGGCAATTCCAATTACTAATAAAATATACATAAGAAAAGCAAAAAACAACTTACAGTTACCAGCAAATACTCCCCAAAGGTAGTAAGGGTAGAAGCCATAGGTACGTACCAGCCAGTAAGAGGGGAAGGAGGGAGGGTAACATGGACTGCAGCAGTGTATACACTCGAACATCTACATTTATGGTAGGTACAAAACTGTACTATGTTCATCGTGTTACACTGCTGCAGTCATTACACTAGGGTAGAATCCCAAAGCTGAGGTAGGGTGGCTGGTTGTATAATGCATTAGGGGTGGCTATAAGGCCCTGCAGCATTGCAATGGCGAAGCTAGCTCTGGATTTAGAGTATAGAGGCAGATGGCAATGCTTGGTGAACATATGTACAGAACTCCATGTTGCTGCTTCCAAAATATCCTTGGGTAGGTACTCCCCTGAGTTTGGCAGTTGAAGTAGCTGTTGCCCTGGTGGAGTGAGATCTAATGCTGCTAGGTACAGGTTTTCCATGGTATGTGTAGCAGAAACGTATACAATGTCCTATCCATTTTGAAATAGTCTGTTTTGAAATGGCTTTTCCCTGTGCTCCTGCAGCATATGCTACCAATAATTGCTCAGATTTTCTGAAAGCTTTGGTTTTGTCCAAGTAGAAGCGTAACTGCCTGTGAATGTCCAAAGAGTGCAGTAGTCTCTCCCCTTTATTCTGTGGTTTAGGATAAAAAGTTGGCAGGTGAATAGTTTGGTTTAGAGCCACACTGGATACCACCTTTGGCATAAATGTAGGGTTAGTTCTTAAAGACACTCTGTCCTGGTGGAAAATGAGGAAAGGTTCCACTGCCATTAGTGCCTGTAATTCTGAAACTCTTCGTGCTGATGTTATTGCCAGGAGCAGAGCAGTTTTCCAAGATATATATTTTAATTTTGCTGTGTTAGCTGGCTCAAAAGGAGGTAAAGTTAGTTTTTCCAAAATAAAGTTGAGGCCCCAAGTTGGAGAACATGCTCTACAGGGCGGTCTTATGTTTTTAGCCCCTCTGAGGTACTGTTTTAACAGAGGATTAGAAAAAATTGGTGGATCCGTGTTGTAATGAGCAGAGATGGCAGAGGCGTGAATCTTGATGGATGAGGAGGAGAGGCCTTTGCCCAGCATCTCAGTTAAGTATTGTAGTATCTGAGGAATGTTTGGGACAAGGGGGTCAAGGCTGTGAGCTTGGTTACAGGCACAGAATCTCTTCCATTTATCCAAATAGGCTTTTCTGGTACTAGGCCTTCTGGCCTCCAGAATCATCTTTGGCTCTTCTTGCCTGGCTTTTATGAGTACCTTTGGCAGGAGAGGTAGTGGTGGGAAAGCGTATACTTGTAGGTTCTCCCAGCTGAATGAGAGGGCATCCACTTTCCATGCTTGTGGATGGTAACTCCTTGTGCAGAATTTTTGTAGCTGGCAGTTTACTGGGGATGCAAACAGATCTATGTCCGGGCTCCACCATTTCTGTGTTATCATTCTGAATATTTGTGGATTCAATTCCCATTCGTGGGGATCCATGATGTTTCTGCTTAAGTGGTCTGCCAGTGTGTTTTTCTCTCCTGGCAGGAATTGTGCTTGCAGATGAATTAGAAGTTATGTACTCACCATAACGTTCCATCTGAGTAGGTACTTCATTTGTCTGCAACCTGTGGGTCTCGGATCCGACCGGCAGCTTTCCCAAGCTTCAAGATCTGAGCTCCTAGCTCCTCCCCTCTACCCATAATCCCCTGTCACCACCACACTACCTCAGATCGGTTTTGCTGTATCACCTGGTAAACCTGTAATAAACAGGTTCAGTTATTCTCAAGAATCATAAATGATCCTAGAAACCCGATACAGGTTAGGGGGAAGGCAGGGGGGATGGTTGCAGACAAATGAAGTACCTACTCAGATGGAACGTTATGGTGAGTACATAACTTCTAAATCTGAAGTAGTTACTTCATTTGTTCTGCAGCCTGTGGGACAGAGTCCCCAGCTACCTAAACAAAGAAACCTGGGTGGCCTATGGAAGGATATTCCGAAGCACAGCGGAGCCAAAGGACGCCCTGCTTCTAGATATCATGTCCAGCTTATAATAAGAAATAAACGTATGAGCAGAAGACCAAGTGGCTTCTGAACATATGTCGTCCAACAACATCCTGGACCAGAAGGCTGCAGAAGTTGCGATGGACCGTGTGGAATGTGCACGAATTTTAAATGGGGTTGTTTTGCCCGATGCCTTGTAAGCCTGAGAAATACATTGACAAATCCAATTAGCCAGTGTCACTTTGGAGATAGGTTTTCCCATGGATGAACGAGCAAATGACACAAACAGTTGATCAGCCTTACGAACATCTTTGGTCCTGTGCAGGTAAAAACGCAACTGTCTATGTACATCTAGTGTATGCAACATGTATACTCCCTTATTTTGAAAATTCTTGAAAAACACTGGCAGATTGATAGTCTGATTGATATTTGCCACAGATGCCACTTTTGGTAAAAAAGATGGGTTAGTCCTGAGAGACACACTGTCATTGTGAAAAATAAGATAGGGAGGTTTCATACACAAAGCTTGGAGCTCTGAAACCCTTTTAGCAGAAGTTATGGCTACCAAGAATGCTGTTTTCCAGGACAGAAAATTAAGAGGTACAGAAGCTGCAGGTTCAAAAGGAGGTTTCGTTAAGGCTTGCAGAACAAAGGTAAAGTCCCAAGGGGGAGTCACGGATTTCACAGGTGGCTTGAGAAGAAAACTCCACGCAAGAATGTCTTATACAATTTTGTAGACGCTAGGGATCCTAATCCGTCTCCCACATGAAAATGGGATATTGCTGCCAACTGTACTTTCACTGTTGATGCACTGGCCCCTTGTTCAAATATCATGGCCAAAAAATCCAAGACTGTAGGAATCGGAACAGTAAAAGGGTTGAGACCCTGGCTGTTAGCCCAGATAGAAAATCGTTTCCACTTGCTATTATAGATTTTCCTGGTGGACGGTTTTTGAGCTGCTACCAGAATAGTTTTCACTGGTGACGAGATAACGGGAGTCCTTGCCATTAGTGGAAATGGATCAACCAAGCCGCGAGCTTGAGGTTTACCAGGTTCGGTGTTGGGCACCCTGTTGGGCGCGAGATCAGATCTGGAATGGGATCCAGGATTAAAGGGGAGGACAGACCGTGAGACCGCAGGTATGGAAACCAGATTTGACGAGGCCAGAATGGGGCTATGAGGATAATTGTGCTCCCCAACCGTGCGGCTTTCTGAATGAACTTCGCCATGAGTGGAAGCAGAGGATAAGCAGAGTAGACCGGGAGGCCAAGCATGAATCAGAGCGTCTCTGGGGCTCTCCCCTTCTGGGGGAAGAATTGCGAAGAACTCGCTGCATTTTGTGTTTTGGGGAGTAGCAAACAGATCACAGCGAGGCCAACCCCACTTGTGGAAAATTTCCTTCGCAACTTTCGGATTGAGACACCACTCGTAAGGACTGAGAATTACTCGACTCAATTTGTCCGAAAGGATGTTGGATCGTCCCGGAATGTGCGTTGCTATCAGAAAGCGGTTGGTGGATATCGCCCATTCCCAAACTCTCATGGCTTCTCGACAAAGAGGGTAGGATCTGGTTCCCCCTTGTTTGTTTATATACCAGACCACTGACTTATTGTCTGTCTGTATTGCAATCGCTCCTAGAGGTAGAAGGTCTTGGAGAGCCTGCAACGCTAGAAGCACTGCCCTCATCTCCAGAACATTTATGTGCAAGGCGGTCTCCGACAAGGTCCACGTACCTTGAACGTTTCTGCCCAAACAATGCCCCCCCCACTCTAGGTGAGAAGCATCCATGGTTAACGTGGCCTGGGGAGGGGGAATCATAAAGGGTCTCCCTTGCCCGAGTTCTGGGGAGTGAAGCCACCAAAGGAGGGATTCCCTGCAAACCCTGCTCAGGGGAATGGGAGTATTCAATGGATGGTGTAACAGTGACCATTGAACTTGGAGTGTCCACTGTAATATACGCATCCTTAGGTGAGCATGGAGAGAGAGGCCGATAGCCGCTGCCATCGAGCCTAGTGCTCTCGGGACTAACTCCGCCGGCAGAGCTTTGGTGCGGAGAACATCTTGGAGTGAGAGGCTGGACAGCCTGTCCGAGGTCAAGAAGGCCCGAGAAGATCGGGAATCTAGCCTGGCTCCTATGAAATCTAATGCTTGCACAGGATGAAGAAAAGACTTCAGTATGTTGACTGAAATGCCCAAGCTGTCGGCAAGAGACAGAACATAGTCCCTCGCGATACAAAGTTGATGCCTGTTGGTTGCTGAGAGGAGCCATTCGTCTAGGTACAGAAAGACCCTTATGCCCTGAAGGCTCAGGTGGGCCGCAACCACTGCCATGACTTTGGTGAACACCCTGGGGGCTGAGGCGAGTCCGAACGGAAGGACCCTGAACTGGTAATGACTGGCCCCTAGCCAGAAGCGGAGGAACCTCCTGGACTGTCTGCCCATTAGAATGTGGTAGTATGTGTCCTTGAGGTCTATAGAGCACATCCAGTCGTTCTCCTGCATTAAGGGGAGAATAGATTGTAGAGTGACCATCCGGAACCTTTCTTTGGGGACAAACATGTTCAGGGCGGACAAGTCTAGAATGGGTCTGAGGTCCCCTGTCTTTTTTGGCATTAAAAAGAACCTTGAGTAGTAGCCCGATCCGGATTGGTCTGGGGGGACCCGCTGGATGGCTCTTTTTCCTAACAAATTTGAAATCTCTACGGTCGCCGCCTCTCTTTGATTGGGTGGGACATCAGGGAGGCGACCACCTGAGGGAGGACGAAATAGGAAGGGAATGTTGTAGCCTCTGGATATAATTCGGAGCACCCATCAATCGTTCGTGATGGACTCCCACATTGACAAGTGCTTCGTTAAACGCCCCCCGACTGCCTCCAGAGCTGGACAGTCGGGTAAGCCCTCAGGGCTGCTGCGCGGGTCTCTTGGAAAAAGGCTCCCTAGACCCGAAGTTACGCGGTACCCCTCTGCCTCTGGGCAGACGTCCACCCTGCCCCCCTCTGCCTCTGGAGGGCGCAGAGTCCAAAGCTGGATAGGATTGCTGAGACTTGCAGAACCACAGCTTCTTTTGCCCCCTCTGATTCCTTGAGAAGGAACATTGGGGGCTCGAATAGCGGACTCAGACGGCAGACGTCTTCCCGTCCTTCTCGCTTTGGACTAGTGTATCGCATACGGTCTTGCCAAAAAGCCGTCAAAGGGTGCGTTCGCGAAGGACGCCTTGAAAGGTTCCGCGAAATTACAAAGGCGGAGCCAGGCGTGGCGTCACAAGACAACACCTGCCCCCTGGCCCTTGCGGCTCCTTCCGTAGCATAAGACAGTAGCCGCATGGACGTATTTGAGATGGACTTGAATGTGGCCATAGGAGTCGAGAACATGGTTTTGTCCTCGACCGACATGGACTCTGGTGGAGCTGCAGGGTATTCCTTGATCAAATCCCGTTGCAGCCTGATGACATGCGCCATATAATTCAGCGCCCTCACAGAGAAGGTTGCAGAAGCAAAGGTCCGCTTCCCTATACGGTCCAGCGCCCGGGACTCCTTGTCCGGCGGGTGGAACATGGAGCTCTCCTGGGAGAGTTCTCTCTTAGTGGCAGCAGCCACCAACATGGCATCAACTGGAGACCCTTTAGCCCAAGCCTGCCTATCTGAAGGGGGGCTAAGAATTTTATCCGGCCGGCGTGGGATAAACTCCACGGTGTCGTGCTCCTTCCAAGCCCTGGTAGTCAGGAGATCTACCAGAGGATCTTCCGGTGGGGACACCCAGGAGGTAGATGGGCCCGCTTCAAATGCCTCCGGAAATACGGACTCATCCGAGGAAGGTTTTTGGGCAGACCCCCCCCACCCAATACGCAACATTTCCATGATGTCTCCAAAGGAGACATCCTCGGGGGGTGACCTTGGGAACCTTCCCTTTCCTCCAAGTCCATATCTGTGGTGACGGACTCGGGGGAGTCCATGTGCCTCCTTTTACACATCCATTTACGAGGCACCTCTTCTGTGGGACTATCAGAAGAGGGCTCAACGGCCTCTTGTTCCTCCGAGGGAACCAACTGGAGGGTCTGAGCAGGCTGTCCCGATGGAAGGATGATGGAAGGTAGACCCGTATGCAGTGAGGGAGCGGAAGAATCCAAAGCCCGGGTCGGGGACCTGGAAGACCTTGACAGTACCCTCTCCACTACCTCGAACGCCGAGGGAGAACTACTCTCTTCCGGCCCCGAGAGCAGTCTCCTGGGCTCCGAGATAGGGATCGGGGTCAGAGCCGAAGCCATCGGATCCGAAAGGGAGGTGCTCTCCGACATAGGAGGTGCCGAAGAGGCACCCGCTCCCACGGATCCGACGCCTGGCCCCGAGAACTCGGATCAGAGATACTCGTGGGTATGGTCGGCGTCGAGAAGGCTTGGGCCACCGGCGTCGACAAAACCCCGGCTACGAAAGGGTATGGATCCGAAGACTCCAAAACCCGGATCCAGGTTGAAGGAGAAATCGGGGCAAATATTGAAGCTGCACCCCCCCCCCTGTGGGGGGGGGGGGCAAGAGCACCCCCATCTGCATTTGGGTCTGCAGAAACCGATGCATCATCCTGTCCATATCGGTGTCAGAGAGACCTAGTAGATCTAGAGGCGGTCGTAGAGGTGGGCCTGGAAGGCCGCCTCGACGACCTCGAGGGTGATCGGAGCTCCTCCTCTGGCGAGAAGGAAGGGGATCGGAGCAGAGAAGGAGAAGGTCCGGACACCCTCGGGGGCGATTTAGCAGTCTTCGATGGCGGAGCCGAGGGATGAGGCTCGGCTCGCCTCTTGTGTCGGTGCTTCTCCCTGTGCTTTTCCCTAGAAGGAGAAGACTGAACTTCCCTCGTACTCAAGGCAACAGTGGGAGGTTGAGCCCCAGCATGAGTCAAGGGTGCCGAAGCTACCTGGGCAGCCTGCACCTTGGAGGGAGAGGAGGAAGGGGCCTCCTCCGGGGGAAGCAATCCCGCCAGAATAAGCCTGTTCCTCCTGTCCCTCACAGCCCGGGGGTTGAAGGCTGCGCAAACCTGGCAGTCTGAAGACAAATGGGCAACCCCCAGGCATATAAAGCACTGAGTGTGGCCATCAGCTGGGGAAAGCTTATGGCCACACCCAGTGCACTTAGAAAAAATAGCCTTATGGCCTTCGGCCATTTTCCTAACACACACACTCACACGCCCCAAACACCTAGGGGAGGGTTAACTGAACAAAACCCCAATCCCGAAAATAAAAAAGGGCAGAGAAACACTCTCTCAACACACTCTTTTTTTTAAATTTGTCGAAAATTTAAGAAAAAATTAAGAAAAAATTCACTTCCCTGCTACTAAGCTCAGGAGCTCTTCTCAGGATGCTTGTGATCAAGCCGCGGCAAAAATGATCTGGGGTAGTGTGGTGGTGACAGGGGATTATGGGTAGAGGGGAGGAGTTAGGAGCTCGGATCTTGAAGCTTGGAAAGCTGCCGGTTGGATCCGAGGTCGGATCTGAGACCCACAGGTTGCAGAACAAGTGAAGTAACTACTTCAGATCTTGAAGGTTTATAGCTGTGTTCCACAAGGTCATGGCTTGTTTGCATAGGGGGTAGGAGCGAGTGCCCCCTTGCTTATTTATGTACCACATAACTGTGGTGTTGTCTGTCTTTAGCAGTAGTTGTCCTGGATGCAGCAGGTCCTTGAAAGCTATAAGGGCATTTTGTACAGCTAGCATCTCTTTCTGATTGATGTGAAGATGCCTTTGTTCTGTGGGCCACGCGCCCTGAATACATTTGCCTGCCATGTGTACTCCCCAGGTGTAATCCGATGCATCTGTTGTCAGTGTTTACCTGGCTATGGGTTGTGTAAAAGGCTGTCCCTTGTTGAGGTGACAAGCTTGAGCCCACCATTGAAACGCCTGTTGAAGGCAAGGGATTAGTGGTATAACTGTTTCCAAACTTTGACAGTGTTGAGACCATACATTCTTTAGGTACCATTGTAGCTTCCTCATATGCAGTCTGGCATATGGAATTAGTAGTATGCAGGATGCCATGTAACCCAAGGCCTACAGAATTTTTCTTGCAGGGAGTTGGGTTTTTGTTGCCATCAATTGAAAGTATTGAGTCAGTTGTCCTTGCTTGTCTGGCGTGAGATAAGCCATCTGGGCCATTGTGCTCAAGCTGGCACCCAGGAATATAATCTCTTGTGAGGGCACTAGTTTTGATTTCTTTTCGTTTACTGTGTACCCCAGGCAACTTAACTTTTTTCAAACGCCAGACGCTTTAGAAGAATGTCCTCGCTCTCTGCTTGAATCAGGCAGTCGTCCAGGTATGGATACATTTGAATTCCTTTCTGTCTGCAAAATGCAATTACTGGTGCCAGGCACTTTGTGAAGACCCTGGGTGCAGTAGATAAGCCAAAGGACAGTGCAGAGAATTGGTAGTGCATTGAACCAGCTATGAATCTGAGGTATCTTCTGCAGTTTTGTCTGATAGGGACATGCAGGTATGCGTCTTTGAGGTCCAAAGTCATGAGCCAAGCTTTCTTGCCCAACATGGGAAGAAGCTGCTGTAGTGTCAACATTTTGAATTTCGGAACATCCAGGTAAGTGTTTAGAGATGAAAGATCCAGAATGGGCCTCCAGGCTTTGTCCTTTCTGGGTACCAGACAGGGTCTTGAGTAAAATCCTTGTCCTTGCTCCTGTGATGGTACCATTTGATTAGCTCTCATATCCATGAGTGCTGTAATTTGTTTTTGAGCCTCTGCCCATTGATTTGGTGGCAGATTTGGCATTCCTTTTAACCTTGGCAGAGTGTGAAAGTGGAACCTGTAACCTTGAAATACAATGTTGAGAACCCATTTGTCTTTGGTGATCATTTGCTAATTGTGGTAGAAGAGTGCCAGTTTTCCTCCCAATGGGGCTGCCTAGAGGGATTTGTTTGGCAGCTGTAGTGGGAAGTCATTGGAGCTGCTTTTTATATGGTTGGAACCTGTCTTCCCCTTCTTTTTGGCCTGATGCAACCCATTGTCGAGGCCTATAAGGACCTTGTGTTTGACCTCTACCTCTTGGATGACTGTATCGTCCCCTTTGAGGTCTGTCTGTAATTGGAAAGGAACAATTCTTAGTTGGCCAGTTTCTGCTAAATCTAGGAGGATGAACCTGTAAGAAATCCTTCACCGTTTGCATAGATTTTGCCTTATCCTCCATGTTCTTTAATACGCCTTAACTCCAAATAACACATCCTGCTGTAAAGATGCAGCCAATAATTTTGCTTTAACATGATCTGGTAACGTACATTCTTTTAACCAAGCATGTCTTCTAATGACAGAGCCTGTAACTGCTGCTCTGCAGAAGGCCTCTAGAGAATCAAAACCACATTGCAAAGTATGCTTTCCCACTTGTTCAGCTGCATGCAATAAATCCTACATTTCTTTAAAATTAGGAGGATCTGATTCTGGAAGCATTTTTTGTTTTAAATGAGAGAGTAAAAATTGCTGATATTTTAGCATGTGAAACTGGCAATTTAAGGCTCTCATTGCTAAAGTTGCAGACCTATATACTTTCTTTCCCCATCTGTCTAATGCTCTGGAATCTCTGTCAGAGGGAACTGGATTTTTGGCTGAAGCCTTAACTCCTTTGGGTCCCTGAGAAATAGCTTCAGGGTCAGCTACAGGGCTTTTATACAGAAATTGTTGTGAGTCAGGGAATCTGTAGTATCTGTCAGATTTAACAGGGGCTGGAGGTAAGGAATCAGGATTTAAGCTGGATTCAGTATACACATCATCCACAATATCTAATACTGGCGGAATAGCAAGGGGTCTGTGTTGAGGTAATAAAAGGAAGTCTCTGAGCCTTTTCTTGGATTCTGAGTAATCCTGGCCTTCCCAGTGGAAATGCTCCCTCATGGTATATAGGGTTTCACCAAAGGAGTAGTCCTCAGGCGGTGAGGCTGATGGAATTGATTCCTCAGCATCAGAATCCTCATAAGGGGGTAAAGAGTATCCTAGGTCTGAGGATGAATCAGAAGAGATGGACACCTGGTCGGATGAGTCCTAGTCTGCATCTTGTCTAGGCCTTTTATCAGGAGGGGGATGGGACCCCCTGATCAGAGTGATTAGGTCTTTGGCAATTTTGAGCATTTTTTTCTTAGGCATGGAGGCCTGCCCTGGAGAGTGCTGTATTTGTTTCTTTGATTTTAAAGGAGGCTTAGCTGAGGGTTTAATGCTTAACTGAGTAGGTCTGAAGACGACACCCTCTGAAGCTGTGGGTTGCTCAGCTACTCTGGATCCCTCTGAAAGGTTAGTCTCATTTGGCGAATAACTTGTGTCCCCGAAGGCCCAGCCATCTCCATGTGGGAGTCAGAGGCAGCCTGTGGTTCTACAGAAGCGGTCGTCAGGGGCTGCGAAGGTGTCTCGCTGAAAACCGGCGAATGGCCTAGAAGAGGCTTCGGATGCCTATCCTTGTCTTTGCACTTTTTGTGTATTCCGGTCGTCGGAAGTTCCAACGGCATGGTATAATTTAATTTTCTACCAAAACAATGTCGGGCAAAATCAAACAGACGTTTAATAGTGCGCTTGTTAAACCTAGCACAAAACCGACAACCAGTGATGTCGTGGTCTGGGCCTAGGCGTGGGATACAATAGGAATGGAAATCCTTATGAGGTATTTGCTTCCCACAAGAAATACAGTTATTAACTTTTACTGACATCGGTCTGAGGCAAGAAAAAGTTTCTAACGGGTACTTAGCTTTGTAGAAGACTTCGGTTCTGGATTCGGAATGAAAATCTCAGGAGACGGCTGACCGGCACTTGCGAACTGCTTTTGCTTTGGGCACTGCGCGGCAAGAAAGACTGAAGAAAATGGCGTTGGCTGCATCTTCTATACCCCTGTCGCACTGACGTCAGGGAGGAGGCGACAGCAACCGACGCCGGACCAAGACTTTGGAACTCAGGCCGACTGGGGAACCGCCTGACGGCAGGATAACCCAAGTGTAATGACTGCAGCAGTGTAACACAATGAACATCAGCATAAATCTTCTTCTCTTTTAGCTGTTCCTGTTAGAGGTCGCCACAGCGGATCACCTGTTTCCATTTCTTCATGTCCTCTGCATATTGCTCAGTCACACCAACTGCCTGCATGCCCTCTCTCACCACGTCCATAAACCTTATCTTAAGCCTTACTCTTTTTCTCTTACCTGGCAGCTCCATCCTTAGCATCCTTTTCCCAATATACCCATCATCCCTCCTCAGCACATGTCCAAATCACCACAATTTGGCCTCTCTGACTTTGGTCTCCAAACCGTCCAGCCTAAGCTGACCCTCTAATATACTGATTCCTAATCCTGTCCATCTTTGTCACACCCAGTAAAAATCTTAACATCTTTAACTCTGCCACGTTTAGCTCTGACTCCTGCCTTTTTCTCAATGCCACCGTCTCCAACCATACAACATAGCTGGTCTCACTACCCTCTTGTTGACCTTCCCTTTCACTCTTACTGGTACCAGTCTGTCACAAATCACCCGACAAACTTC